>NC_087285.1:5556241-5859271 GCF_015220805.1 Pogoniulus pusillus | reverse complement strand
CACCACTGGTTTCTCTCATGAAAATCAGTGCTTAGAACAGCTACTTCACCTGACTTGTGTTGGGTTTTTTGCACTATCTCATCCTCTTCTCTTGGTTTCTGCTCGGGGAGGCTGAGTCTCATAGAACTGAAGAAATGTAAGGTCACAAGGAGCTATTTCTCTTCCCTAGAGCAAGATGAGTCCCTGTGATCAAAGCAAGCAGTGATGGTGACAGAAGACCACCTGGCCATACCTCTTGTTTTGTAGCTCCAGGGTGTTGGCAGCAGCACATTTTGTTGTTTTTCAAAGATACAGAAGAAGGAAAAACTTCAAAGCACTGGATGAGATCCTGCTATGAGAAGCCTCAGGGAGGACACAGAGAGATACATAGAAGGTGAAAGTCTGAAGTTACTGTAAAATTGCTCTTTCCAAGAAGTGGAGCAAGTCAATGAAGAAGATGTTTGGGTTCTGTAAAGTAAATCAGATCTCTAAGCAAACCCTAAAAGCTTCTGAGGGATAGGAGCAAGCCAAAGTTCTCCATCTTTTGGGTATGTTCATCATTCAACTTGGGATATTTGTGACAGTGAAATCTCATGGTTGCACATGTCTGTGGTGACCCAGATGGTCCCTAGCACAACAGCAGAGGCAGTGGCCAGGCTGGCTCCCCCATTCCCTGCTGCAGATTAGAAAGGGGCTTTTCAGGGCACATGTCTGTATAAATGTTGGACATTAGAAGGAGTTATTTACAGTGAGGATAGTGAAATACTGGAACAGGTTGCCTACCTGGTGGAGGGCCCATCCCTGGAGACATTCAAGGTCAAACTCAATGGGGCCCTGAGCAATCTTCTCTAGTTAAAGATGTCCCTGCTTGCTCTAGGGGCAGGGAGGTTTGGAAAAGATGAGCTTCAAGGATCCCTTTCAGCCTGATGCATTCTTTAATTCTATGATCTGAGTCACTATGTACCATGTGTTAGCTGGGGCATGGAGAGGTATTTCTCACCTGGCAAAGTGCTCTGCCTTTGCACTTGCATGTGTGAGAAGGGGATAATTTATTTAAATTTATGATGGCTAACAGGCTTATCTAACTACAGTTAAAATAACGTGCTGAATTATTCATGTGATATTTGGAATCATGATTGTGGGAACAAATTAGCTGACTGAAAACTGGAGGCTGATGTTGCTCATTAATAATGCATAGAGGGAGGCCGGGTGCTGGGCGAGCGGCTGGGCTGGCTCCAAGCATACAAATGGGATGTTTCCACCTTAGAGATGTTCTTCCTGGGCAGTGCCTGTCTGGGAAAGGATTGCCAGCCCTGCTGCTGGCTGACTAGTTGGATGTGAATGCAGAACCAGGAGTCTCTGTTGCTTCAGTCAGGTATGTTTCAGTCTCCAGGAGACTGTGAGGAGGAAAGGCTGAGAGAGATAGGGCTTTAAAGCCTGGAGAAGTGCAGCCTGAGAAGGGATCTTCTTAATGCTCATCAAGAGCTAAAGGGTGGGGGGCAAGAGAATGAGGCCAGACTCTTTTTAGTTGTGCCCAGCAACAAGACAAGGGGTCATGGGTACAAATTAAAACATGGAAGTTTTTGCTTAAATGTGAGGAAGAACTTCTTTGTTGTGAGGATGCTAGAGCCCTGGATCAGGCTGCCCAGAGAGGTTGTGCAGTCTCCTTCTCTGAAGAGATTTCAAACCCGCCTGGACATAGTGATCCTGGGCAGGCTGTGGTGGGCAACCCTTCCTTAGTAGGAGGGTTGGACTGGATGAGCCCAAGAGGTCCCTTCCAGTCTCCACCATGCTGGGGTTCTGTGTGGTACTTGATATTTAGCAGAGTGATACTTTCCTTCTGTTTTGTTTGAAAAGTTCGATAACGTGGTAGATGTGTTAAAGAAAATCATCACACAGAGATCTAATGGGTATTGCTCTACATAGAATCTTAGAATCATTTAAGCTGGAAAAAAACTGTGAGATTGTTGAGTCCAACCATCAACCCAATGCTACCAAGTCCTACTGCTAAAACATGTGCCTCAGCACTATGTGCACACATCTTTTAAATACCTCCAGGAGTGATGGTTCAATGACTGTCCTGGGCAGCTTGTTCCAGAGCTTGGTAGCCCTTTCAGTGAAGATTTTTTTCCTAAGATCCAACTGATAGAAATCAGTTCTTGCAGTGCTGAAGAACTGGAAAATATTTAAGGACTCAGGATCACATCAGCTGTGAGGATTTGCCATATGGGTTGGTGTACCTTCAGATAAGGATGATATAATACAAACAGGGCACGACTTGGATAATGAGGGGCTATATGTGAAGTGACATGATTGCTTGATTGAGATAATAGTTGAAGCATGTGGAGAAGGAAATTATAATTTATATATTGCTGATTGTGAGGTTTATTTTAAGGACATCATTTCAAAATTGTCAAAATCAGAAAGAAAGATCTTGAATGAAAGCAAGTCACCAAAAGTAAAAAAGATAAAATGCTACTGAACAATTAATGCCTTGAGGCCAAGCAGGAAGTGGGCAGCAAAGGGTGGAGGCATAGGAGAAGACAAAGATAAGAGTTCCTGTTCTTAGCAAAAACCAGAACCAGGAACCAAACATCTATTTGGGTTAGAAAGGGCATTGATTGCAACTGCTTCATTCTTGGAGGGTAGGTGGTGCTTGAGTTCAGGTGGATGCATGGAAGTTTCTGCCACTCTGTCTCTCCCAGCCATCCATGTCCTGGGTCTGAGCTGCAGCGAATCCTGCATGCCTGAAGCCATCTGCAAAATGCCACACATCTTCAGCTGGTGACAGACATCTGTAAAAGTTAATTGCTGGATAATCTGGGGCAAATCATGGTATCTTCTAATCACATCTAGTGTGGGTGCCACCGCCACCAGCCTTTAGCGTCTGGATGATGCTTTGGTGATGATGAAACACTGCTGGGCACTGGGAGACTGGGGTAGGGGATGGGCATGGTGGGTGAGGTGTTATCAGGGCTCACAGCCATCTGCAGTGGCTGATAGGCATCTGTGTCTCCAGAGGCAGCAACATGTGAGGAAATTCTCCAGGGTGGCAATTTTTCTGCCTGTATTGCTGATTTGTTCATCTGCAGTGTCTTTAATGTGATTAATGTGGAGAGTTCTGCAAACTGATCAAGACAGACCTGGTCTGCCTGTAATTTCAGCTAAATTACAGAGATGTTCAATTTTAACCATGCCTTTGATAAGGTAATAGAAAAAGCTAATTTAGCATATTGCACAGACTGCCTAGAGTGGAGGCGAAGCTGTGTATTGATCAAACATATACACAGGTACCAATATTGGGGGATAGTGATAAATACTTCTGTAGAGGCTAAGTAGATTTTTATTACTCTCCCTCTGTGAGCTTGTACCTTAACTCCTAATGTGTTTAATTAGAGCTGCTCAGGGCAGGTTTTCAGCTTGCTTCCATTGTGTCCCCATTGTGAATCAGAAGTTTATTTGCTTCTCTGGTCGATGCCTGGGAAATAACGATATGGCACATAAGCTCACAACTTGCACCATCAAAATGCCACAGAGAATGAAACTACCCCTGTGTTATGACCTTGATGCACAATTTAAATAGATGATTTCTCAAGCCAAATAAAACCTTTCACATTAGGCAGTAGATGAGCCACTGGCACCCGTTACAAATGCAGCTCCCTCCTCTCCTAATTAATAATACAAAATAGTGGTGGAATAGATTTATGCTTGTCAGCAGAGCAGTTAACTGTCATGCTGCTGATGAGTCAATGGCTTGTTGTATCATAAGTGCTGATAATACCCAGATCTGGGCTGGGCACTAAGCTGTGAGATGGCAATTTAGTTTTCACACATCATTTAGTTATGCTTTTATTTCAGATTAATCTCTGTTTTTTCTCTCCTTTTTATCTCACTTCTATTGCAATAGGCTCAACAGTGACCCAGGGCATACTGTGAGAACTTGCTGTCATAGGCTGAACTTTAACTGTGACTGTTTCCATGGGTTTTAGAGGACAAAATGCCTGGCAGAACCAAAACAACCAGCTCATCAACACGCCAGCACCTAGAGACAACTGAGGAGCAAAGTCCATGGCCAGGGGATCCTACAAGCAATAGGATGCATCACCACAGGTAATTGATACTATATTGGCCTTTCCACTACACCACAAAAGTCAAAACTTGAAATGCAGAAGGAAGAGGTGTCCTGTCCTCAACTAACCACGTGTTTATTAGAGGAAGGGCAATGTAAGGACTCTTAGGCTGTATCCCTGAGGGCTTATTGCAACTCTTTGCCATTCAAGGTGGGGTAGATTAGGCAGTGCAGGAAGGACCTGGGTCCAAGCTTTGTGGAGATGGTGTTATGTCTGATTGGAAAAGGGCTTCAGGTCTCTATTTATTTACTCACAGTCTGTCACCAGAGCAGGGGCTTGAAGTAGGGACTTAGTGGTCCAAGGAGCTTGAGGCTTTTGATCAAAGATTCTCCTTCAGCAAAATCTATGAGTGTAAATGACCAGATATTGTCTGGGAAATGGCCAGCTGTAGGTGGGATTTCAGTATTTATCCTGGCATTGTGGTAAATCTCTGATACTTTGTCTTTCCTTCAGGATTAGTACACTGGGAATTTCCTCTGGCTGATAACATCTTCACCTCTATTTTTCTCAGCAAAGTTTACTTGGATTCTTGATGAACCCACTTTGTTTTACAGATATCCATAGCACTTGGGCTGCTGCTGTCCCTACTGTATGTGAGTATTTAGTCCACACTGTTGGAGTTTAAGGAGTATGATGGGTTCTGGAGGTGGTGGAGGTGTGCTTCTTCACAAAGATTTCACCTCACCTTCATGGGCCTGCAGAGACTCTTTGGTAAAATGGTCCTGGCCAGTTGAATTTCACAGATTCTTAAAATGGTTTGGATTGGAAAGGACCTTGAAGTTTATCCAGTTCCAACCACCTGCCATGGGCAGGGACACCTTCCACTAGACCAGGTTGCTCAAGATTCCCTTTGAACACCTCCAGGGAAGGGACATCCACAACTTCTCTGGGCAGTTCCAATGCCTCACCACCTTCATAGTGAAGAATTTCCTCCTAATATCTAAATCTCCTCCCTTTCAGTTTAAAACCATTTAAAAACTTTTTGTGCAGCAAAAGACTTTCCCTGCAGACATGGAACTACTCAATATTTTGCAGACCAGAAGTGCTCTGGATTTGTTTTTAGCATTGCTCTGTTGACATTTCAGCAAAGTTGTATTAATTCATCTGGGGAAGGAAATTATGTAACCCTGTGGCCACCCTCACACATGGACTTCCCAGTGTTAGCAGGAAAGTGTCATTCAGGGACACTAAGACAAGTGTCATTTTTACAGGAAGTGAAATGACAAGCAGAGAAAATGCAACTCAGTCCAGAGATAATCACTATTCTAACTATTAATATCTATTCTATAAAAGTTCTGTGTATTTTCTCACAGCTTGCTTGCTGTTAGCTCAAAGCTCGGTCTGACTGACCCTGAAAAGTAGAGGAAGATCTTACACACGCATGGGATGCAGGTGTCTGCAGCAGAGTAAAGGGCTCTGTGTCCAACAACTTTTCTCTGTATTTTATCACTCATGGTGATATTCTACACAATTCACAAAGAGTCTTTCTGCTGCTTCAAATCACAAAGCATTTTAAAGAATCTGGTCTGATTGTACTTTGTGCTTGTGAACATCCTGCACTGAGGAATAGTTTTAGTCCTTCTAGAGCAGGGTCTGGAAATTCATTGAAAAGTAAGACCTAGTAAGATTCAGATGTACAAAGATCACTTCTTTATCATGGTGATGGGAGATGGAAGGTAGCTCGCTGGCTGCTTTCCCAAAGGCCTGCTTTGAGAGGGATGTATGTCACACCACATTTATGATGGGCTTCTCATGCCTTTTCTCCCATTTCCTAGTTGGTCACTTGGATGTGTTTCTAAGGCAGTCTTTCTACACACTGGACTTTTAAATTCAGGTGGGTTTATAGTGGTAACACATGGTTACATGCTTAAACGCTTGAAAGAAATTGGGGTTTTATGTTTTTAACCCTGTGCTAATTTGCTTTGATTGAACATTTTCATTCATATGTAGGAGACTGGAACTTCTCTGCTGTGAGGACAGGCTGAGAGAGTTGGGGTTGTTCAGCCTGGAGGAGGCTCCAAGGAGACCTTCTGGTGACCTTTCATTACGTCCAGGGGCTGATCAGAAAGCTGGGGACAGACTTTTCAGCCAGGCCTGTTGTGACAGGTCAAGGGGTGATGGTTTAAACTAAAAGACAGAGATTTAGGCTGGATAGAAGGAAGACATTTTTTACAGTAAATGTGAGACCCTGTCCCACGTTGCCCAGAGAGGTGGTAGGTGCTCCATCCTTGGAACCATTCCAGGTCAGGTTGTTTGTGGCTCTGAGTAATCCAGCTGCAGATATCCTTGCTGACTGCAGGAGAGGTTGGACTATATGTGGCCTTTAAAAGTCTCTTCCAACGCAAACTGTTCTATGACTCTTCAGTTTGGATCCTGATTTTGCAGCTGGCTCATCCTTCCCACCTGTCTGGCTGCTTTTCCCTTCAACATGACTTTATGTGGTTACAGAGATGCATCACTGGCAGGAGAACCCGTGCAAGCCTTTGTGTCCAGGGTTAGCAGCTGCTGCAATAAGTTCAGTGACTATCTCTCCCCGCCAACACTGGGCTTTTAAAATCCTTTTTCTTAAACATCTCAATTTAGGGGCCTGGTTCAGTGCAGTGTGAATTAGGCTGATGTCCCCTGGTGCTGGGAAATCTGCTTCTCTGAAGGTAGACTTTAACATTGCTGTGATTATAGTCTAATGCAAGTTTCTTTCAGGGCATGGCCTCATTTTAAGGACTCATTTTTTTTTAGAAGGAAACTAAGTAGGTTAAACCAGAGGAGATATTGGCAGAGGATGGCAGGAATGTTGTCCTTGTTTCATGGGTGGAGAAGTGAGGTGCTGGAAGAAGCATGCAAATATCTGAAAGTAGCACCAAAGCAGAAAGGCAACATAGATCCTGCTTAATTTTAAGCAGTATCCTTCCCTGGGACACTGTGCTAGTTGTGTCATATACCCAGTACACCTTATGCTGGGGCTCTTCTATCTGAGCTTAGGGCAGTTGAGCTTGACTCATCTGGCCACTTAGGCTCAGTTTATATTTCCATCACCCTTTTTTATTCTTTGTTCATATACATAAGATAATAAGACTGAAGGAGGAAAATGGATATGATGATGGAGAATATATAAAGAGAGTAGATGATGCTAAGTAATGACCGTTAAACTACGTAATAAATCCTTGGTGATGGTACAAAACCATTGCATCTGCTCACAGGTAGAATTATTTCATTGCTTCCAGGGCCTGTACATAGATATAAGTCAGTGCATCAGCATCTTCAGGGGCACATCCATAATAAAGATAGTACTAATTTTCATTGCAGTGTTTTTTTCCTGTCAGCCAAAGGTAATTAAGTGGTTAAAGGAGAACTCAGTTTGCTACCTAATGTAAAAAATAACTCATGCATTTTATGTCTTCTAACTTTCCCCAGTGTCAGGCCACATTGGTTTTGCATTTACTGTAACAACCTTTCAGTAGATATGAGACAGAGCATGACAAGTGTGGGGCTTCTAATCACTTTTCTTTCGTGTCTGATGTCCCAGCTACCCATGGACCTTAGGCATGATCAAATCATGTCTCTGAACTGATGAGATTTAATGTAGAAATAAGAGATTGGATCCAAAACGAGGTGGAACTAAGAAATGAAAATGAGAAGGGAATTCAATGGTAGTAGTTTTTAGTGTTTTAGATGTGTCACAATTACGTTCCTTCACTATTTATCCCGCCTTGAATCCACTTACTTGTTTTTGAAAAGCTGTGCAGAGGTACATAGGTTGCTGTAAGTTCTCTGTTTTCTGTGCCTACTCTGCTCAGACTAATTGAAAAGTTATCCTGGAGAGGAAACTGGATTGGTGCTGGGAGCTTGTGCTCTGGTTTTCAGAAAGCTGTAGAAAATCTCTGGAAAATTAGTTATTTAGACTCGAAAGTGCTCCATTAAGCTGAGGTAATGGGCAAATTTGGCATTCCTCAACAGTGATCTCGGACTGCTTCCAGATCTTACTACACTGATCATTATCTCTGCACCAGTCAGCCCTGTATCTTCTGGGTTTGCAGTTGCATATATTGCCAAATTACCTCTGCAGTTGAGGAGGCATCATCACAGAGGCAGGTACATTTTACATTGCAATAAGTTTTGCATTGCTTGTTTTAAGAGAAGATCATCACAGGGGGGTAGTTCACACCCCTCCAGTGCTAGAAAGGTTGTTAAATATCCCCATCAGAATAAAAACACTTGGTGAAGCTCCATTTTTAGTGTTGTTTATGTGTGTGTGTAAAAGGGAAATTTAAAACCTGTTTTTCTGTCCAGGCCCCCTGTGAAGAAGTATAGAATGGTTTAGAAGGGACCTTAAAGATCACTAATTTATAGCTCTGTGGCAGGGACACCTTCCACTAGACCAGGTTGCTCAGAGTTCCATCCAAACTGGCCCTGAATGTTTCAGTCAATGCGGCCTCAACCACCTCTCTGGGAAACCTGGGCCAGTGTTTCACCACTCTCACCATGAAGAATTTCTTCCTGATACCTGATCTAAATCTCCCCTCTTCCAGTTTAAAGCCATTATACCTTCTCTTATCACTACATGCCCTTTGAGAATGACAATCCTCCCATGCCACAGAAATGGTCCCTCATCTTCAGAGAGTCGTTGCCAGAGACACAGCCTGTTGTTTCGTATCCCTTCCAATCAACTGTGCTTTCCAAGTGCAGAAAACACATTTTTTCCTTCTCTTTGTGTGCTTGTTATGCATTTCCTTTTACTGGTGTATTAGCAACAGAGAAACCCATAGAAATAAAAGCTCACCACAAAAAGGTTACAACAAAATGCTTGATACCAGAGAGGAATGAATGAGACCTTGAAATTACAGCCTGCAATATATGACTCAGTCCTGCTCGTGGGTACTCAAGGCATTAATTTCTGAATACTGTCTGCTTTAGTAGGTAATTTTTGTGAAATGCCTGGAGAGGCTGGTGCCTTTCACCATATACTATAATGAAGTATGGCAGGTTTTAGAGAGATGAAGGACTTTGCAAAGGTGCAGCAGCCTGACACCGGGATTCATTTTGAGCATGAGCTGGTTCCTGTTTTATCTAAGCCTGATTCCGTCATCCTTGGAAAGGAGGATGCTCTGCTTTTGATGGTGAATCTTGTTATAAGTACTTATTTGGCATGCCAGCACGTAAGAAAAGCTATCATGGTTTGACACATGAAACGTGAAGTCTCAATTACTTTTATGTTGTTTTTCCTTCTGTAGATGGGGAGCAAGAAATACATTTTCATTAAAAAGTGAACTACGATATCCGGATCTCAGCACGCCTCATGGAGAACAATCTGAAGTTTGGAGTGCTCCATAAGTCTTGGGGCAGAGCTTATGCTGCACTTGACAGGCATGGGCAGCAGCTGTGGCTACTAATGCCGACTGATTTATTTGGCTGTTATCTGACAGTTTCTTTACTTAAGGGAGAAGGAGGATGGATGACATCTTGCATATTCAGATAGCTCTTATTGCAGTGTGCAGTGCTCCTCTATGTATTTCATTTTTTATCCTTTGAAGGCCTATCATTTTTTAGGGAAATGAGAGTTATGGATTCACGGAATTGCTTTTGTTGGAAAGACATCTAAGAACATTGAGTCCAACAGTCAACCTATTGCCACCATGGCCATTAAAACATGGCTGCAAGTGCTATGCCCATGTGATTCTTGAACATCTCCAGGGCTGGGAACTCCACCTGGGCAGGCTGTTCCACTCTTGCAAGGAAGAATTTATTCCTAATACCCTACCTAAACCTCCCCTGACATAATTTCAAGCTATTTCCTCTCTTTCTATCACCTGATACTAAAAAGATGTTCTTCTTGCCTTCCTCCATTGCCATCCATCTCCTGCCCACGCACTTTTGAATGCCTTGATTAACCTCACCTGAATCTGATCATGAGATGAAGCTTCATTAAAGGCATCTCACTGTTAATAAATAGTAACAACTTCCTTCAGTAAGCCTATTTAATATGAAGACCTTGGTTCTTCTTCCATTATGGTAAGTGGACTAAAGCTAAAACTTTTTATGGAGCTCCCTCTAATTTCTGGATGTAGCTTACCACTTCACTTACCAGAAAATTCTGGTTACCCAACCCTTTTCTAAGCTGGATGTGTTGACAGCTGGCTGTCTTCAACAGCTAGCTCATAATGATGCTTGCATTTTCCTTTGAATGCTCCAACTGCTAAGGGCTAAGATCACTGCATATTGTAGGATAGTTCATCTGGTACTTCCTTACTAAGCAAGCTTCAATTTAGTCCATGTCTTACTAAAATAACTGTGGAATCATAAAATCCTAAACTATGAGGTTAGTAATCACTATGCTTGGTGGTGTGTGGTTTAAGCAGTACTTTGTGTCTCAAATCATCAGCAACCTATGAAGGAATCAAAATCACTTAAAACAAAAAGATAATTATGCAGTGTTTTAATAGAATCATTAAAAATTCATTATATTATCTGCATGTCTTGCTCTCTAAAAAAAAAAAGGCAGAAAATGATCTGTTTTTTAAATCCTATCTCTGTTAAATCAAAGTGCTGCAGGATTTCTTGTGCTGAAGTCTCCCCTCAGCCTCTTCCATGCTGAACAAGTTCCCTCAGCTGCTCCTCACAAGACTTGCATTCTAGACCCTCTGTCAGCTTCATTATCCTTCTTTGGTCCCTCTAAAACACCTTGATGTCCTTGTAGAGAGAGACCCAAATCTGAGCTCAGTAATTGAGGTGTGACCTCACCAGAGACAATCCCTGCTCTGGTCCTGCTGGCCATGCTATTGATGACACAAGCCAGGTGTACATTAGAGCTAATATCATCACCCCAAAATAATAATAATGACCCCGAATCTCTGTGCTTTTAGGTCTAAAGCAGGTGGGAAGCTTAGGAGCAAGGAAGGGGAGTGGGACCTCCTGGATAGCCATTTGTCATGCCCTATCAGAAACTCACATTGGGGTATCAACACACTTCCCATGTAGGGTTTGCTCTTTGTCTGACAGTAATGGAAGTGGTGGAAGATATGGTAGAATATTTCTGCTCCTGCCTCCTGTCCTCCCAAAGTAGGTATGGCCATTGAAGCCCATCCTCTTCTCCAGGTGGTTGGAAGTGGGCAGGACTCAGAGCAATGAAGGGCTGTCTATGAATTGCCCTTATGCAGATTTGGTGTGTCTAGCTTTTAACTGGGTTAAGGGATTCATGTGTGAATAAACAGTTTTTCTCCATTAGCCCTTTTGGCCCTCTAAGTCAGGCTAGAGCTCATCATAATTGTTTATTTAATATTTAGTTTATGTCACTAATCATCTTTATTTGCAAGGAGCTGATTGTATTTAAACCCTGGGAAGTCAATGAGTATTTTATTACCAATTTCATTAAGGCCAGCATTTTAATCCTTGCCATCTAAATCTCTGCATTTGAGCAGGAATTTCTCCAGAGCTTTAAATCTGAGAGCAATGGGTGACCTTTGCCAATCACACCATCTATTATTATATTCAGTGCTGGGGTAGCTGCAGCATTAGGAGGACTCTTCAGCTAAGAAGTATGTAAATCAACAATATGACAGTGATAATGGAATGTGCACTGTGAAATTATCTAATTACTGACACTTTGAGGCTATATCAACAATTTGTTTTGAAACAGGATATAATTAATTTTTTTTACTCCAAGTGCATCCTGAGGAGCAATAAACTTTCCACTTTCAGCTAACAGAGGGAACAAAAGATGCCATGTGAAGGTGATTTTGAACATCTGGAGGATAATATTCTCACTGAAAACGTCGTGGCTACAAGTCTTGGAGCTGTTTGTTGAAACTTGATGGATATGGAATGGTTGGACTTGATGATCTTGAAGGTCTTTTCCAATCTAGATGATTCTATGAAAAGGATGTTCCCAAAGGAAAAGGAGAGGATGAAAATAGTAACAGATGCTACATCACCCCAATAACGTTAGCTTTGGCCATGGAAGGTACCTAGAGGCTGGTTTGAACAGGAATTGCTTTATTGGGTCACAGCTTTGAAAAGTAAAGTGGCAAAATGAACAGATGCATCTCATCTGTTATTTAGAATAAGAATAATCAGAGATGCTTCTAAGTGTTGGGAGGTCACGACTGTGATTTGGTGATACCAGCTGTGAAGCAGAAATAAGAGTCAGTGTGAAGTAATTATTAGAGTTAACTCGACTCTTGGAAAGGTGTCTATGAACATATTTACTTCAAATCTGTTAGCTTTCCATAAATCCAAATGTGTGAGTATTGCAGGGGGCAGCAGATGTCTGTCTGAATATGAGGAGAAACTTCCTTGCTGTGAAGGTGCTGGAGCCCTAGAGCAGGCTGTCCAGAGAGGTTGTGGAGTCTCCTTTTCTGCAGAGATTCCAAACCCACCTGGACACTGTATTCCTTGGCAAGCTGCTGTGAGTGACCCTGCTTTAGCAGGGGTGTTAGATTAGATATCTCCAGAAGTGACTTCTAACCCTCACCATTGTGGGATTTTGTGAAAGAAAAGTTTCTCAGATTACATTGCTTGTAGCTTGCCAGAGCCCTTCCCTCTTTGTGTCTCAAACAAAAAAATTTGGATTGCAACCATTTAACAAAAACAGTTGCAGGAAAACTTGGGACTCACATTCTCTTCTGATCATTGTTTTGAATTAATTATAACCTAGATAACCCATCAGTACCATCCTGATGAGAATGTTATCTCTCCAGTGTCACAGCCTTTAATAAAAGTTAGAGTGGCCTCATTCCTGACCTTCCTATGTTTATGGCTTCTGCTTGTCCTGGTAGGGCATAAATTCTGCCAGGCCGTTTTAACCCTTGCTCTTCTCCTGTTGCAGATCCAGGAGTAGATGAGCAAACAAGGAAGGGTTTGGCCCCAGCAAAGCTTTGAGGGCTAGAGGCTTAGCACCACGTGTCAGGTGCCTTACGCTGCCCCTCAAGGTGCCTGCATGGTCATACGAGGCACAAAGCTTTGAATTCGTTGGCCAGAACAGTGGTGCCAGTGCCTATTGGCCAGTTTCATTTTCAAAACGCTGTATTTAATGGGGGGTGATTTAGAAACCACCTTTCTGCACTGACACTCCACCGGGAGCAGCACTCCATTTGCAGCTCATTAACTGGAACCACCACAGCCACGTGTTTGCAGCCTGCATTGGCAGCTCAGCAGCAGCAACTCAGTTCTCCTCTTCCCTCTGCCTAGAATATTTTGTATTTTACCCCGGGATCATTACTGTGAGTTTTGGAAGTGTCTTTATATAGGAAGCTTACTCAGAGACCAAAGTGTCATGAGTACATATGCTGGAGTTAGTGCTAAGACTCCATATGCATAGCTGAATTTTCTTGGGTTTGTGTTCCTATTTTTCCAGGTTCTGATTGTTTAAACTGTTTAGTTCCATGTTCATAAAGACCCTTTGTGCAGCTACTTCCTGTTGACTGAAAATCCAAAGAATCTCAGGGAATTTTCCTGAATTTTGAGCTATTATTAATCAAATTAATATTCATACATTAATATTCATAACTGATTATTAATTTCCACCGCACTGTTCCTGAAGCTCATTTTGTTTCAGCCTCCACCTTGGCATCTCTACATTCTTTAACCTCAACGACTTTGGTATGGTTCTTTCAGTGCTGAACTTCCCCCATTTTGTTTTCTGCAGAATATGAAGTCTGCTGCTTGCTTATCAAATATGAAACTCTGCACAACTGGGCAACCTAATGCTAATGGAATCGATGCAGCAAAAGAGATCTCACAACCTCTCTGTACTTTTTACAATTTACTTTGTTCGTCACCCATTAATTCTTACATTGATTTTGCTATAAACCACAAACTGCATTCCTATCACAGCCCCAGGGAAAAAAAAAGAAACATTGATTATATTGGAACAAGGTATGTTGTAAAAATGAAATGCCTAAAACATTTAAATGTAGTAAGCCCTGCTAAAGTGCATAAATCACATTGTTTAATGTTGTAAATGAGTGGTGCTGCCTTAAACAAGAGAAAAATATGGTGCCATAAACCAATTTTGACACAAACTAACAGGCTCTGTTTCTCTATACCTGCCATTTGAGGAATGTTATCAATAATGATTATGGTTGTATGCAGGTGGGAGGAGGGAAAGGTTCTCAACATCCCCTTTAAAAAGTTCCCTCAAAGTCACTTTGGAAAATTGACAACAGTGGTGGTTTACCTGGCTATAAATAACACCTGATTATTACTGTGTCCTGTTTACTTTTATCATTCACTCATCAAAACCTTTTTGATGCATCATTACTAATGATCACTCCAGGAGCCAAAGTTAAGCCATGTGCTTGGCTGTTATTCATGGGGAGGGAACTGCGGGCTGCTTCTTACCACCTTAATGACCATGTTAGCTACCTCGAACAAGAGAAGGCTGAAGGAGACCTTATTGCTCTCTACAACTACCTGAAAGGAGGTTGTAGTGAGGGAGGTGTTAGTCTCTTCTTCCTAATATCAAGTGATAAAATGAGGGAAAATGGCCTCAAGTTGCTCCAGGAGAAGTTTAGATTGGACATTAGGAAAAAAGTATTTCCTACAGGAGTGTACAGGCATTGGAACAGACTGCCCAGGGAAGTGATGGAGTTGTCATCCCTGGAGGTGTTAAAAAAAATATGTAGAAATGGCATTTTGAGACATGGTTTGATGGTTGTGCTGGTGTCAGGTCAATGGTTAGACTCAATGATCTTAGATGTCTTTTCCAACCAAGAAAATTCTCTGATTTTAAGATCACAAACACCATTCCACCACTTTAGAGGGAAGATGATTCAAAGACAAGTCATTGTCCTGCACCACTTAGAGTGTGACCCGGAGTAGGGAAGATTAGTGATTGTAATTCTGTACTATGATAGTGTCAAGGCAGCCACAAATGAAAAGAGAATTTCATGATGGTTATAAAATAGATGCTTTTTGTCCCCAAAGTTATGATTGAAGAAATTCCTAGTTGGCATTCCTGTAGTGCTTCAGAGCCTTGGTCATGATCCAACACTCCACTAAGCCCAGTGTAAGTCTGGGAAAGTAACTTTGGAGAGCCTGCAGTTAACAATTCAAGGGGCAGCAGCCAGGCAGGGATGGAATTGGGTCCAGCAGGAAAGGCAGAAAAGGGGTAAGAAGGTTTGGGAGTTGTCTCAACAACAAACAGCTTAAAAAACTAAGCTGTTTCCAAGGTTTTCAGAATCCATGGAGACAGGTTTGATAGGATAAAAGAGGAAAGCAGGAGGGAAGAAAACATGAGGGTGATTAAGATGGGTATTGTGCCTTTGCTTAACATTTAAGCTGGTCAGAGTGGGGGCTTTGGCTTCCTGCTCAGTGCTGGTTTTGTGCATGGCACTACAAAATCATCCCTTGTGCCAGATTTTCTTGAATGAATTTGGGAAGAGGGAGAAGGAGAATTAACTCATCTTGGATTAGAGATCATAAAGCAGGGGTGAGTCTGTTTGCTGCCAAATCCTTGGGTGGGAGCTTCTGTTATTTCAGTCCTTGCTTCATCTTGTTCAACACATTTACCTTTTTTGATTCAACTTTTCTCGTGTATTTTCTCACTTATAAATCTGAGCAGCTGCTGCAGAATCTGGGATGGCTTTGCCAAACATTGTTTATCTGTCAGGTAAAGCTTCCCTGCTTCCAGCTGCATCGTTTAAACCCCATCAAACCTCAAGCGACTCTAAAGAGGTTGTTAGAGACTTTACCTAGGGAGAACAGAATTTGGTCTGTTCCTCTGGAAAGAGGCAAGCAATTTGTTTCAGGGAATGTGAACATTCACTAAAGCTGCTGAGACTCTTCCCACACATGGTCACCCACAGGACAAGGCCAGTGAAAATGAAGCTGGGCGACAACTGGTGCTTAGCACAGGCTGCAGTAGTAAACAACAAGCCAGGGAGAACAGCTAGAAGATGTGTATGGGTTATTTTTCTGAAGAAGGGAATATTAGCTGGTGGAAGGTAGCAGATGTGAGGCTGGCTTTGCTCAGGTAATTCCTGGGTGCTTTGTTATTTGACTGGAAGTCATTCTTCCTCTAAACTTCTCATATGCTCTTCTGACGGAAGGTTGGGTTAGCATGGTTCTTCCCAGCTCTTTGGGAAATTGCACCACTGGCAGAGCACAGCAGGTTTGTGATCCTCCATGGGTTTGCAGGACAGGGCTTCATGACCTCCTATACCCTCTCTCTTCCTCCTGCAAAAGGCAGCTCCATGAGCACTGTGCTTATCTAAAAGGTCAGCTCCAAGGAATTTCCAAGTTAATGACTAAATGATCTGAGGTCTCCCTTCAAGGATGGCTCTGTTTTTTCCAAGTTGAAGCTCTTTATTTGTTATTGCAAGAATCAATCCTGGACGATTTTCAGAAGTTTGGTTGGGTCATTTTGTCCTAATCACAGCTGCTCTGGTCTGCTGCTGCATCTGCCGAGAGCCACGCAGGTCTGTGCGGGTGGTGCAGGGCTGCTGCCTGTCACAGCAACTGTGGAGCTGCAGAAAAGCTGAGGAGCTGAAGTGGGAAACAAACAACCAACCAACAAGTGCAGGGTCCTACACCTGGGTCAGGGCAATTCCAAGCACAAAGAGAGGCTGGGTGAGGAGTGGCTTGAGAGCGGCCTTGAGAAGAAGGCCCCAGGGGTGTCAGTGAAAGACTCAACGTGAGCCAGCGAAGGTTGCTTGTGGGCCAGAAGGCAGCCGCGTGCTGGGCTGCGTCAAAAGCAGTGTGGTCACCAAGATGAGAGAGGCAATTCTGCTCTCATGAGACTCCACCTGGAGGACTGTGTCTAGTTCTGGTGCCTCTAGCCTAAGAGGGACATGGAACTGCTGGAGCAGGTCCAGAGAAGGCCACGAAGATGATCAGAGGCCTGGAGCAGCTCCCCTGTGGGGACAGACTGCAAGGCTTGGGTCTGCTCAGCCTGGAGGAACAGAGGCTCTGAGGAGACCTTCTAGAGGCCTTCTAGCGCCTGAAGGGGCCTGCAAGAAAGCAGAGAAGGGATTTTCCACAGGGCTTGTGGTGATAGAACGAGCAGAAATGGACTGGAGCTCGAGGAGGGGAGATTTACACTGGATATAAGAAATTCTTCACTGTGAGGGTAGTGAAACACTGCAGCAGGTTTCCTAGGGAGGCTGTGAATGTCTCCTCCCTCAAGTGCTCGAGGACAGGCTGGATGAGGCCTTGAGTGATTCGGCCTAGCAGAAGGTGTCCCTGCCCAGGGCAGGGGCCACAAAACTAGATGATCTTTAAGATTTCTTCCAGCCTGAACCATTGTAGGGCTCTATGAATCCATTCAAAGTGTTCTGGAGGTAGGCAACATGGTTTCTTTTCGACTGGTGTCTGTGGAGCAGCCTGGTGGTGCCTGTGGAGCAGCCTGGTGGTGAACCGGTCTGGGGCAGCAGAAGCAAAACTCAAGAGCTACAGGAGGATGGTCCAGATCAGGGTAAGTTAAAAGAATTTTCCTCATTTAAGCTGTGTTGAGCACTGAAGGTGTGGAGGGGGAAGCCTTATTTGCCTAGTTAGTTCTTTAGGTATAGGATTTTTGGTGCTGTTTCACTGTTTCCAAGTTCCTGCAGGTCAGTGTCGTCGCCATGGTGTTTAGCTTGGCTGTGGAGAGGCTAAAGTGGCCCAACTTCTGATGGGCTTTAGACAGCTGCTTACCAAACAGCTCTTGCTCTTTCTCCAGGCAGTTTCTCTTTGAGGCAAGCCGTTGTTAATTATAGTGCTGCTTTGTGATGGCCCAGTCTGTGCTTTTGAGAAGGTGTTTTGTCTCTGTTAGTGCTTGAATTGCTATTTTCTGCTTTAGACATAGGTAATTATTGTTGCTGCAAATAGCTTTCTTGGATGATTATCAGTTGACTTGCATTAATATTTACAATAACTTTTTGTTAGTAATTTTTTTTTGGTACAACAGGAAATGAAATGCAAATTAACAACTGTACAGATTAAAACATAATGAAACAGGACATGAACTCTGGAGAACTAATGAATAAAGTGGCTCGAAGGCACAAAAAGATGCCCTTCAAAAACAAACAGAGATAAATAATAAGATAAAGAATTTTGAGGCATTAAACTGACAAAGAGGAAGAAATACCAAGTATGGGATAAATTGTTTAATGCCAGATTTATAATTGCATTCCTTTTTCTTAATAAAAAGTTGAAGTTTCTCCTGAAAATTAATCAACTGTGTAATCGCTGTGTGGTGGAGTTTTGTTCTAGCTTACAAATCAGCACATCAAAGGTCTCTGTTTGTTTACCTTCACTCTTCTCATCTGGCTGTTTAAGAAATATGTTGGTCTAATGGACAGAAACAACACTTTAAAGATCTTTTTAATAGCATTTGTCTCCATTACTTTGTTTGCTGAAACATAAATGTGTATTTAAAGCTGCTGCGTATTAGGAGGTGTTTAAAGATTGTGCAAGTTGAATGGGTATCAGTCTCTGCTTCAGCAAAGCTCCCAAGCCAAGCCATGGCATCTCTTGTCCTTTATGAGAATCACTTTAGCAGTTGTATTTAAGGCAATACATTGATACCTTTTCCCACAAAGTCTTGGTTAAACAATCTGTGCATAGGTGCTCAAGGCTGCTTTTCAGGACTAGTCCCTCAGTATAGTGCATCTGAATCTGGAATAAGTTTGTGTTGCTGTAAATGTGTTGGCTGCATTTTGAGTTTGCCAGTTTAAGTTGTCTTTGGCCTTGTGAAATCATGAGATATCTTTGATTCAGTGCATCTTTAACACTTTCATGTCCTATGTAATATGATACAACTTTAGCAGGGTGCAAGCCTCTGCACACCCTTAGGTATGAGTTAATCAAGGGAGATACTCCAAAGGCATTGCTTACATTGAAGTTAATGTTTTTGACTCTAAATGCTGTCAGGGATGAGATTTTCCCTTCTTGTGGTTGTCATGTATAGTTCTGACAGTTCAGAGGAGATGGAGAGGAGCCTTCAGGGAGTTCCTGCTCCATGACTTGGGAAGATTAGGACAGCTTTGTTGCCCATGAGGATAGAAATGTGTTTGTAAATCCAGGAACTTCAGATTACCCAGTTGTAGCCTGAGATACTTCTGTGTGCCTTCCATCTGTACTGCTTTTATTAGGAGAAAGGATGAAGGTTTGTACTTGGAAGACACTTGCCTAGCTGGATTTTCACAAGTGCCTGAGCCTCCCTGGGATTAAACTGCAACAAACACTGAACCTGGTTGAATTCCCAAGCTTTTCAAATATTTTTGCAGTTTCTGTTCACCAATTCTTTCAGTTTTCATGCCACGTTTAGAAGACCTAGGTGGAACTGCACAGTAGTTTCTTGCCCAGGTGAACTTTGTTTGCATGAATAAGGGGAAGCAGTCAGGCTCTCCAACAGCTCCTGTCTGCAGCCTGTAATGATTCATAAAGATTTGGTTTGGCATCTACACAGGGATTTTTTTAGCATATCTAGTTGTTTATTTATAATTTTCTTTCATGATAAGGGACAGTGTCATGAAAATAAAAGTCTCTTATTTTCTTAAGAGAATTCATGCAAACACTGGTTCGATTTATTCTCAGCCTCGTGTCAGAATAATTCTGTGTATGATATTGCATTCATTATCATACATAGACCTCTGTTGGCAAGCAAAGGGCTTCACCCAAAGAGCAAAGAGGAGGAACGAACTCTTCAAAACAAATGAAACTTCAAAAGGTAATTTAAAGAAATGTTTTCTCTTCTCTTTGTGTCATTTGCACTTCAGGTTCCCTTGGATGGCCAGTCCCTGGCACAGTAAATGTTGTAAAAAACCTCTTTCCTGATTGAAATATTTTCAGTTCTTTATCATGGAGTCTTATTGCCTCTTGAACATAATTTTTAATCTCCTTTTCCACCTTTGTATGATCTAGCAGTTTTGGGTGGCCTCAGGGCTGCAGGTTGATTGGTAAAGTTAGTGCTTTCCAACTTGGTAGCACCTCATGGTGTCCAACCAATTAGACCAAGCATAAAAATAGTATCTTGTACCTTATTGCCTGCAGGAGATGATCTATCCTAGTAAATATATCTGGTGGGGGGAATCCTATCAACATTGATGTACATTCTCTGCCACCTTTCCATAACCTTGGTGGCAAGATATACAAATATTTCATCTGCCGAACACAGACAGAATGCACACAGAAAGTGTCTATTTCAGCTCCCCATAAATAAAAAAATAGGCCTAATTTTAATTTTTAGGATCACCTGTGTCTCTCTGGGGACAGATCCTCAGCTAGTCCTAGTTGTCACTGTTGCTGGTGGAGTTTGGATGCCTTGTATCTACCAAGGCTTTGCTCCTGGGTGTTTCATGGCCCCATTGAGTAAGTGCAAATTTACACCAGAAAGAGAAACAAGCCTAATTAAGTTTTGTAACTGAAATAATTATTAAGGTCTTGCTCATTTTCATTATACAAATACTCCAGCTGAAAGGATTATATTTACAAGTGCTATTTATAATTAAGCATCTCACTTGATTTGCCTGCAAACAGAATGTAAATCATAGTTTGCTCTGCTAAAAGGCAAGGAAAAGGTGAAAGTGTCTGCAAGTAATTTATATAACATTTTGTGGTTAGGGAAAGCACATATTTATGCAAACATGGATTGTTTGAAGTCTGTGTATTTTACTTGTAGGGTCTCTCAGTTTCAGTCTCAGTTTCAGTCTGGAAAAAGTGATTGACCTGCTCATCCTCTGCAGTGTCACTGAGTGATCCTTAGAGATGTCTGGACTGTGAAAACCGGGCTGACGGGTGAAGGTGTCCCCCATGAGTGGCTGTTGCAGCCAGGTTGTACTCACACAAACATCTGATCTGGTCTCAGTAGTTTAATGGGTATTCAGACCTCTCATGGGATGGGAAAGGTGTTGGCACATCTGAGCCAACAGGTTTCAAAGATTTAGCTTCATCAACTTGTGCTTTCCTGATCTGCTTTTCCAGTTGCAATGCTCATTCCCAATTCCTCAGACTCTTTTCTAGCCACTTATTTTGTCAGTGCTTCAGTTTCTACACCGCAAGGACTAGTGAAGGATATCAGTGTGTTATGGGAGAAGATGCAATACTCCTGTGCCACCATCTGTCCACAAGTTAGGTGGTTTTCCCTTTTTCAGATACACTTTGTGAGAGTGTTTCCCAAGGAGATTAAGTTGGAAGCAAATGGAGATGGAGTTTGTGGCTTGTTCAGCTGTAACCACCATTAAACAGAAAATGTTCATCCTTGGTCTCTGCAGGCACTTCTGCTCTATATCCAGTTAATAAAATGAAGCTTCAATAACTTTAGTGAATCGTGAGCACATGGTGGTGCCATATTTCATAATTTTCTGGGTATTTGGTATCTTCTGTCCAGTATGAAGTGGAGGCTACAATGCTATGGGTGGCTTAAGCTGCTCAAGATGCTGCAGCTGGCAGAGGGGATGCATCTGAGCTGCCCTTGGCAGTAGAGAGTGTTTTGTCTTGGAACTAGGCAAGGGATCATATCCAAAAATGTTCCTCAAGAACTGGAAAAAGGGAAACCAAAGGAAGTGTTTCCAATTGGATATGTGAGCTTAAACCTTTCCATGGGCTCAGTAGAACTACGCAATGAAGAGAATGTAGTTTCATTCAGTGTTACACATAAGCTATAAAAACATATTTTGTTCAGTTTAAATTACATGCTTTTTTTTTTTGCTATGCTGTAGGTATTTATCCTTTGGTTATCCCACTTAATTGAGAAATGGCTCTTCAGTTTGCAACTGGAAAATGAAATATTTCCATTACTGTGGTGATTAGGAGCTGCAGCCAGGAGTTAGGTTCTGGTTGTGTAAGATACCGAACAATCATAGCTCAGAAAGATGATACCTGCCTTAAACACCTCATAATTCAAAGAAGACAAAGAAAATAGATGTGTCTGCTTACAAAGGAAGGGTCTGATCAGCAGATAGCTGGGAAGGCAATAATCAGGTGATGGCTTGCACAAGGCTGTCATCAAAAATTTCCCCCCTGGGGGGATGTGATTCGTCCTGCCAGGTCTGAGTACATCTCCAAAATTAGGCAAGGTTAAAGGCTGTCTGCTGGTAGATTAAGTAAATAAAAATATAACATAACTGGATTGGGTGCTCATTGCAGCCTTATGGGTTATAAACAGCAGGGAAAAGGTCACATTTCTTTAGGCTATCTGAAGTTGAGTGGATTTATTGTCTCGTTTTTTCCTAACCCCTGGGTTAAGACACGATATCAATTGCACTGTTATCTTTTTTTTTTTAAGCCATGGATAATCTCTTTTGTGATGCTGTGTGCAACACAGTGCTGTCAGCACTGGCTGGACCTGTGCCAAAGGGTTGTGTGTTTATAGCTTTCCCAACTGTGTTTGGAAACAAGCAGATTTTTAAATGACAGGACAAATCAGTTAGGCTGAAAGCTTCCAGCCCAAGTAATTAGAGTTCTGTAGTCTCCTGCTTCAGAATTTGGTGTTGCAGATACCAGACGTTATGGGAATATCTGGATCTTGATGGGTTGATCTGCAGTGGGGTGAGCAGGATCGGAGGAAAAAGGCTGGCCAAAAAAAGGAGAAATGTTGGGAGTACGTCCCAGGTGGGAGATTCATCAGGCTAAACAACCACAGAATGTGATGCGAGATTAATACAATGGTGATTAGTTATTGTGACTTTCCTTCAGTTAAATGAGAATCCCTGGAGACTTATAATGTGACTGAGGCAGAGATGAGGAACAGGAAAATGTTTTCAAGCAGAAGCCCAACCTGGAATACTTGTATCTTCTTATCATTGGCACCAATAGGATACCTAGATTAAGAAAATGCAAGTCAGGGAAAGAGGACCAAAGTTTAACTCACACTTGTTCGGTTTGAAAAATGAGTCAGAAGATCTGAAAGTGAAATAACTGCTCACAAGCTGCTGTCTGTGCTTTTAAGACAGAGCAGTTCAGCAGCCAAAAGAGCACCCCAAGAAGAGGGAGGTGAAAATATGACTGTGTGGAAAACAAAGGACAAGAGGGTTTACCCTTAGTTCTTTAATTTCATAGAATCACCAAATGGTTTGGATTGGGAGGAACCTTTAAAAGTCATCTAGTTCAGCTGCCCTGCAGTTAGTAGAGACATCTTTCTCCAGATCAGGTTGCTTCAGAGCTTTTCTTTAGAAGCATTGATTATTATTTTTAAGTTTGAAATAACACTTGACATTTTTATCAGATGTTTAATTTTAATTACATGAACTAATTTAACAGTTTGGCATAAAACCACATGTCCTCGTAGGGCATAAATCCTGCCAGGCCGTTTTAACCCTTGCTCTCTTCTTCCTGTTGCTGGTCTGGGAGTTGAATAGATGAGCAAACAATGGAGCGGCAGAGCCTTGAGGGCTAGGGCCTGAGCACCGCGTGTCAGGGGTCTTGTGCTGTGCCTCAGTGTGCCTGCGTGGTCACACGAGGCACAAAGCTTTCAATTCGTTGGCCACAACAGTGGTGCCAGTGCCTATTGGCTAGCTTCATTTTCAAAATGATGTATTTAATGGAGGATGATTTAGAAACCACCTTTCTGCACTGGCCCTCCACCGGGAGCAACACGCCATTTGCAGCTAGTTAACTGGGAACCACCGCAGCCATGTGTTTGCAGCTCAGCAGCAGCAACTCAGTCCTCCTCTTCCCTCTGCCTAGAATATTTTGTATTTTACCCCGGGATCATTATCATGAGTTTTGGAATTATCTTTGTGCAGGAAACTTACTCAGGGACTGAAGTGTCATGAGTACATATGCTGGAGTTAATGCTAAGACTCCATAAGCATAGTTAGACTCTTCCTGGATTTGCATTCTTATTTTTCCAGGTTCTGATTGTTTAAACTGTTTAATTCTGTGTTCATGCATACCCTTTGTGCAGCTACTTCCTGTTGACCAAAAATCCAAAGAATCTCAGGGAATTTTCCTGAATGTTTGAATATTAATGAAAATTAATATTAATACAGAAAAGTATATTCATAATTCATACCGATTATTAATTTCTACCACACCACATTGCATTTAAACTTTTCAAATTGATTTATCAGAGGTAGATGTTTCTCCAACGCAGGCTTCCCTCCCTCTAAACATTTCTCTTTCATGTACACTTCCAGGCCTCTCCTGTATCCCACCTGCTCACTGTATGGGTTCCTACAGACGAGGAGTGAAACATGATTTGTTTCCACCCGTACAGGACTGTTTCCATTGCAGGATCATTATGCAGTAGCACCGCATGTGTTCACTTGGAATTCTCATTGTTTATGGTATTTTAAAGAGTCTCCAAACTATTAATTTTATGCCAGCTTTCTTTAGACTAAGCCTCTCACAATATGGAGCTATGAAAATGTTTTTTAGATGTCCCAGCTGTTAAAGGACATAAAGATGAGGACAGGGGCTGCTGTGTGATGTAATCAGTCAGAAACCAGAGGAGACATCCTCCACAGTACAACATGAAAGATGATAGAGACAGAATATGGGTGCGCTTTAAGCAATTGGGAGTTGAATATTAAATCCTTACAAAGCAAACCTTAATTGCCCCTCATTCTCACTCTTAGTTTTGCGGAGATGCCATAGGGTATCTTAAGTCAGGACTCAGCAGCTTCAAGACAGGTGAATTGGAAAAGCTACTGAAGAGCATGTTTAATGAAGTAGAATAAAACCAAGGAATATTGTGTGTGGGTACACATAAAGGTAACTGGGAGGTAAAAATGAGCTCCCCAGGCCCTCTAATGGAGATATTAAGCCACTCATTTCTCTTTAGCCTGATTTTCTTCTTGGCAGTGCTTACTCGGCCTGTGCTTGCAGCTGCCCTGCAGCTTGGAGCACTGAAGTGTTTGGGGTCAAAGCTTAGCAATAATGGTAGAATTGTGAGACATAGGCGAGCAGTTTGACTTGATGATCTCAAAGGTCTCTTCCAACCTCAACAGTTCTATGATTCTATGAAAGCTGGTGTTTCTAAGCTCATGGTAGGATTTTTTGAATGCTCAAGGTACAGCCCAGTGCAAACGTGCTCTTGGGCAGGGAGGAGGCTGCTTCTGGACTGGGAAAAGGCTTTTCCTGGCACACTGAAACAAACCCATGTGAATTGAATCTGTGTTCAAGGAAACAAAGCCCATGAAGATAAATAGGGCTAATCCCACCACAGCCTGCAAACAAACACCACTGTTCAAACCTGAGACAGATAACGCAAACAACCCTGGGAAAGCAGTTTGGAGAGTGTCAAACAACATGACACAGCCAATATATTGCTCTGTGACTTCCAATTAGAGACTTGCTGCTGTATAATTAAGTTTCTGATGACACTGTGTTTAAAGTCATGTCAGTCCTTTCATTTATAAATGCTGCTCTGCAGGTGCCCAAGCTCCCAGCTGGAATCTGGTTTTCAGGATCTAATCCTGGAATTGATTTTTTTTCCTCCCCCCCAATTTAAATTTTCACAGGAAAAAAAAATAAATAATACCCCTGTGAGCACAGAAGAGAGAAGGATTAAGTCTTTTCAGTGTGTTTTAGGCCCGCTTTAGGTCATAGCTGTTAGTATGTGTGTTTTATTATTGGTATCAGGGAGTGTGTTTGCACATTTCTGTAAATCAGTAGTAATCAGACCTAGCACTTGTCCTTTCTGGCATGTTTTATACTTTACAAAAACTGCATTATAATGTTATGTAACCTAATGTTTTTTCCCTCATTTATTTATACTTCTTTCCTCATAGGATGCATCTGTTCAGAACAAATAGTCCTGGTTTATCCTGCACCATTTGCAGGATCCCAAAATCTAGTTGAGAAAGGGCTGGGGTGGTGTTTCATAGTCACAGAATGCTTTGGGTTGGCAGGGACCTTTAAAATCTGTTGGCATGGACATCTTCAAATAGAACAATTTGCTCAGAGCCCCAAACAACCTGATCTGGTATGAGTTCAGGGATGGAGCACCTATGACCTCTCTGGGCAACCTGGGCCAGGGTTTCACCACCATCAGCATGAAAGACTTCTTTCTTAGATGTAGGTTAAATCTCCCCTTTCAGTCCAAGTTGTTTGGTGTGGAAGCAGTTTGTAGCCCCCTGGTACAGGCAGGCAATGTGCTTCTTGGATGTATTCATTTCACAGTCAGAGTTTGATGGGTTGAGATTTGGGGTTAGCACGTGCCTTGCTGTCCCATCGTGAGACAGAGGTGTTATATGATGTTACATCTCTTTTTGTGCCTCAGCATACAAAGCAGTAAGTTGAGGGGGCTGGAAAGCAGCCCTCACATCAGTTCCTACCCTCATCTTCTAGTCTGCTCACAGATGAGATGATCTAATCTGAGTTGGCAGCCAGGCCAGCCAAGATCACCACACTTATGTTAGCACTTTAACTTGCATGTTTAAAAATATAGATCTAAGTGGAGCTAGTTAATTGCAGTAGAAAAATGGGCATCCCCTTTGGCCTGTGAACACCAGAGCAGACACAGCAGACTGAGTTTTTCATCTCCAGTTCATGTATGCAAGTCCCATCACGTGTGACTAATAGATGCTGCCCAGAGCAGCCAGGGCTGTGTCTCTCTGCCAGCCTGTTCTGGAGACCAGGCTCTGGCCTAGGCTTTTGCCTCCCAGGCAAACACAGCTCAGTGCATGGTGAGAGGTAGCACATACCAGTGAATACTCCCCTGCAGATGTTGCATTCCCCACACCCAGCACAACCTCTGCTTTCATCAGGTTCCATGGTGGCTTTGTAGGCACGGGAGGTGGTGGCCTGGCATGGATGGCTCTGTCCCTCACCTCCTTCTGGGCAATCACAGCTTGTGGCAGAGAAAACAACCCAGTGAGTTGATTTCCCTCTAAATATCTTTAAAATAAACCACCAAAACACTCAAGCTGTTGGTCATTACCCTGCATTTAGAGTCAGAAGCGGATGCCTGCTGGTTCTTCCAATTGCTATTGTTTCTGTGCTGATGGAAATGATGTGGAGCCCTGAAGGATGGAAAGGCTGCAGAGTGCCTTGGTGGGAGGAGGGCTGTTGTTGCCTTAATGCCAGAGGGCTGGGAAATGCTGGTGTTCCTCTGTTCCAAAAGACTTTTGCCTCATCAGATTCAACAGACATAAACAATGATACCCACAGAGCTGTGGAACCATGTGCCTGCAATTCCTGAGGGCCATTTAAGTCGGTCTCGCTTAAAGGTCTGGAATTTCCAAATGGATAACTGAATTCCTGAGTCCATTAAGCAAGGCAATTTACAGCCTTCTCCAGCTTTGCCCATGGAAACACATTAATACAGCTTCCCATTCGGCTTGTTGAGAAGCCATTATTCTAAACACAAAAAGGGAAAGAAAAAGAATTTCTGCCTTTCCAGGGTCTATTTGTTGTGTTTGTAGCAGCACAGCACTGTCAAGTGGTGCTGTGCAAAACACTTGATGGTATTGGAAGGAAGTGAGGAGTTCCTGCGTTAGGAATGCTTTCACCAGCTATCCACGTAGCACCTGCTGCTGCTATGGGAAGCTGCATTTTTCTGTGTTAGACGTGATCTAACAGATGAAGGATGAGACAGTCTTCGGAATGGACCAGAAAGACTTATTTTGGCACACCTGACCACTCCTGAAATCACCAAAATATACATAAGAAGAGATGGTAAATGCTCCTTGATACCATCTCTGGTAATTTAGCACCTCCAAAGAGATCTTTAAGATGATTGCTTACTTGTGATGAGTTCATTTGTGTTTTGAGAGTTTAGCTTTCTTTGTTTGTTTTGGTTGGTTTTGGGGGTGGGTGTGTTTTGTTTGGTTGGTTTGGTTTTGTTTTGTTTTCCTTATAGTGTTTTGTCTCCTTTTGTATTTTTACATTAAATGAATGTATCTCTCCCTTAGGTGAGAGGAGAGGGATCGATTTGAGGGAGATAGGTGATGTAACAGAGGTTTCTTGGCCAGGTTTGAGAGTACTTTGTCTCCCTGCATCTTTGCAAATGAAATAGCTGCTCCTGAGATCTAATTTCTCACGTGCGGCTTTGGCTCTCAGCGGCATCTGTGGACAAAGTGCAGGTACTGGATGGCTCTAGGGATGTCATTTGTTTTCTGCTGGTAGTGGCTAGTGACTTTTTAATTCTCATTTTGTAGAGAAGTGGGGTTTCTCAGTAGTTAATACACTTTGTCTGGAGGAGGCAGTCCATGTAACCTCACTCTTCAATTTAAGGCATTAACACTATTTTCCCTCCTGTCAAGGTGCTACTGCTGGAGGCAGGGACAATTGTGGAAGGGGACACCACAGTAAAGCATTCACATTACTCAAGTAGATGGGTAATTTCATCCTTACCCTGCTCCCTTCTGTTTCCAGCAAAAAAACACTTTCTGCACTGGGAATTAGAAGCCAGTGTTAACTAAATGGACTCTATTGTCTCAGGGCACTTATGAAAGAGTCATTTGAAGATGACAAAATAAGTAGGCCCTTTTTCCTTTTAGCAGTGATAGTACCTCTAGAAAGATCTACCTGAAGTTGAAGTTGTATAAAAATAGCAAGGTCAAGCAGTAAAGAGTTAAATCCTGCTGATCTCTAAATTATTAGCTTTAATTATTACTCATTAATATGTCATAATATTAGTAAGGGGGAAATATTGATTGGCCTCAGTAGCTGCATTCCCATGTTGACTTGGGAAGGTGATTCACACCTCCCTTTGATGGCGGTTCTCAGGAGCACAGGATGTTAGGGGTTTGAAGGGACCTTCATAGATCATTGAGTCAAACACCCCCTGCCAGAGTATGACCGCAGAATCTAGCACAGGTCACACAGGAATGCATCCAGATGGGTCTTGAAAGAGTTAGAATTGTAGAATCATAGAATTGTTTATGTTGGAAAAAAGTCTAAGATCATTGAATCCAACATTGAATCAAAGACCACTATGGCCACTAAGCCATGTCCCAAAATGCCATGTCCACACATTTCTTGAATACCTCTGGGACAGTGACTCCAGCACTTCTTGTCTTGCTGGTAGGAAGTTCTGCTCTCTGCTCACTGCACCAGACAATTTTATTTATTTTCTTCAGTTTGTTGCTTTTTCAGTCAGATTGCAATAATCTGCTTGGTTATTTTTGCTTTATGTGTCAGTCTCTAGAAACTTGCTCTGCATGGCAGGTGAGGTTGAAGCCTTATGGGTGGTTGATAAGAAGGTAGACTCAGAGCTTTCAGCAAAAACAGTCTAATAGGTGTATTTTAAATATCAATTTCAGCTAAAGAAACTTTCTGTTGACATTCCTGCCTATGACCCAGCATCAAGCTCTGGTAGTTTATTTTGCTTTTATGTTCTAATTGCTATCCACTAGTTGAAATTTTTGCAGGCATTGGATTTGAACAAAATGATGTGCACAAGGGCAGGGAGGAAGGGAGAATACAGAGAGGGTATTGCTGCAGGAAGAGATAAGTTTGCAGGGTAAAATCACTTCAAGCCTGTTTAGAGGGATGCCACTTGAAAGATGACATATTCCTACACATGTAGGAAGAAAGGGCTCTTAGAATGTAAATGGACACTATTATTATTACTTCTGTCAAAACAGAGGAAAGGAAAACATTCTTTAAAGGTATTTTTATAGCACACAGCTAAGTGGAGCTTGGTACCAAGAGGCAAAGTTGTAGCTGACTGATTGAGAACACTTTAGAATAGATGTCCCAGGTTGAGACTATAGGGTTAGAAAAAAATCCTCTGGGGGCTAGAAAATTGTTATGCAATCCTATAATTCTTCTATCTCTTTATAAACTTACAGCGAGGCCATCTCGTTCCCCTTTCCTCCTCCTCCTGCCCTGTGTCTGGTGGGAGCCACTTTATAGGGAAAAACATGTAAGCAGTAGGCCTATTTTGGGGCCTCCAGAGGCTTGTGTTTAGGCCTCTTGGATGGTGGAGGCATTGGGCGGGGGGGAGGATTGGAGCACTGGGAATTATAGATTTAGTTTTTGGCTTGGGGGAAAATGCAAGGGGGTTTGCCAGGGATGCGGTAGTTGCTTCGTAATGTCTTTTCTGTATCTCTCTCCAAATATAATTCTGTATTTTTTCTCCAGTTTCATTTGAGAGCTTCATTTCTGTCTGCTCTCTTTAAAAGACACGACAATAGATTAGGTAGAAAAGACCTGGACAAGCTGGAGAGTTGGGGTGGATGAGAATCTCATGAAATTCAACAAAGGCAAATGTAGAGTCCTGCTCCTGGGAAGGAATAACCTCCTGTAGCAATGCAGGTGAGGGGCTGAGGTGCTGCAAAGTGGCACTGTGGAGAAGGACCTAGGCGTGCTGGTGGACAAGGTCCCCATGAACCATCAATGTGTCCTCAGGGCCAAGAAGGCCAGTGGTGTCCTGGGGGACATTAAGAAGAGTGTGTCCAACGTTCTTTTGTGTTGCCTTTCCAACTCTAATATAAAACTTTTAGAAAGGTGGAAAATGGAGGTCTGTCATGTTCTTTGCCTTGCTCTGAGATGCCCTCTCAGAATAGTCAATACTGTGCATCATGTTTAATCTGGCTCTTAGCAGACACCCTAACCTGGTAAGATTAGAAGTGATGCAGATCTTGCTCCCAAGTTACCTCACTGTATGGAGTGCTTTGGAACTGTCTGAATTTCCTCTAGCTTCAGGGTGAGATTTAAGGTGCATGTGCCTCTTGACAGGCTCATATCTCTCATGGGCTTAGTGGTGCTTTCAGGCTTGCAATGCAAGGTGAAGCTTGCAAGATCACCCTTTCCAGAGGTCACATTTTGAAGGTTTTGCAAGCTCCTTGTTGTGCCTTGTTTTAAATACAGCAGAATGCTATTTCCTAGATTATCCCATGAGACTTGTCATGGATCTGGGGAGTTTGTCCATCGCTGAACCACTGCAGCATGCTATAACTAGCGTGATATGAAGGCTCTACAATTCCAGCTGATGATTCACAGCAGATCATTTGATATTTAGAGCTCTGTTCATTAATAAGTTATGCTCCATTTACCTTGTTTTCAGTGGAATTTATGAGTCAAAAGTGCAGAGTGCACCAAAAATGATCCATTCATCAAATTCCTCTTCTCCCTGTATAATTGGCTAGCCCATCATCACAGCCCCCAGGGACACATTGCACAAAAAGGTGTGTCCTGCATGAGAGAGCAAAGCAGCTTTAGGAGGGGGAAATGAGGATTCCACTTCTGTTTGAGTCGGCAGGTTGCCCCAGCTGGTGCCTTTGAGCTGCGTAGGCAAAAATCTTCCCCCACAAATTTGTTTCCTTGTTTGTTCTGTGCATGCCCCAGGCTTTGTGATAGCAAAAAAGATGTCCTGCTTGTCCACGGGTCTCACTGAGTGCCTGAATGCCAGCGTTGCATCTGCAAAAGTCAAGAGACAGCAGGTGGAGAAAAACAATCTGATGATTTAGATTAATTTGTAGTTCGTCTGTGTCACATGCAGGTTTTGCATGTCAGCGTAACCCAGCCTGTGACACAATAAAAGTGATTATGTGGGGTGACAGGAAAGGCCCAAGGTGCTAGAAGTCACAACACTAAGAAACTGTCAGCTATGGGAACACAGATCTTTTGGAAGAAGTACAGATTAGCTAAAAAGCAGAAGAAATTAGATGACTCCTTGCTTGTAAATAATGGAAATGTCTGCAGACCACAGTGTCTCTAGCTGGCATTTAAACATCTAATGCCGTTTCTTAATGTTCTTTTTAGTTAGACACATAAACACTTCTATGTTGGCACAGTGACATAAGCTGGAGGAGCAACTCACTGTTGTGTGCACCCTTTTGATTTTCTACCACTTAACGTGTAAAGCCCTAAACAAAAGACAAAGCAAATATTAATTAGAACAGAATTAGGTAGGACTTTGCAGGGTGAGTTGTGAAAAATGTCGCTTCTGCTGTCTGCTGTTAGGGTAATAGCTTTAAATCATCTGTCTAGCTCAGAACAGGCAGCCTAACATGGCTAATTCACTGTTTTTAGTGCTTGGACTCTTGTTTGAACCTGCTTTGGATAACTCAAGCATCTTGCAATATAGACATGCTGCCTAACTCCCTCCTGCCCTTGGGTTCTTTGATGAATAACAACTCAATATTGGAGACACCTGAACATGGCTTTGGCTGACTACAGAAGTATGATGGTTGAGGAAAGTGGGGTTTAGAAATGCAAAAGAAAAGTGAATTTTCCATGGAAAAAGCTGATTTCTGTGTTGCTGGGCAGCTGGTTTCCTTTTTTTTCCCAGATGTAATCTTTGTGTGAGTTGGATATAAACTCAGGGTAACAGACCAAAGGTTTTGGTTTATGGTAAAAGGAGATACTAGGCTTGCCAGAGGGCTAGGATTCACCTAAAAGTAACAGTTCTTGAGGAAAACTATATTCTAATGACACATCTCCCAAATCTACTTGTACCACAGGATGAATGGTTGGTATTTCACCAGGCACCATCAGAGAGGTGGGAGACAATTATGGCAGATCTTGATCATGATTCCTGACTTCCTTTTTTGAGTAGACCTAGCATTCCATTCACTTAAAAATATCTTAAAATGTCTTTTGGCTTTGAAGCTCAATGAGGATAAGCTGGACATGCTCCTTGGTCTTGCAAAACCTGTGCATGGCTACTTTCAACAGTTATCAGGCACCATTACCTAACTACCAAGTCTGGTACTAATAGTCCCCTGACTGTTTTGGATGGTGACTTAGAGTGAAGGCCATGTAAGTGGCCATTGTCTTGGACAAGTCATCCTTGCTGCATTTAATATGGCTGAACTTGTGTGGTGCATGTAATACAGAATTGCATAATGTTTTATATGTGGTTTCAAACTCAGTGTTTGCTGGAACTCTGCCTTCCCTAGGCTGCCTGTAAGTTGGGCACAGCAGAAGTACAGGGTTGGGTAGGGGAAATCAGGTCTTCCTGGCATGTAGGTAGCACTGAAGTATGATTTATGTGCTTCACCTCTGAGCACAAAACACCCTCTTTACTGCTTTTCTTGAAACAGGAGCTAACTCCACTTGATATCAAGCCAGTTGATGATGTGCTCTGCTGCTTCTAAGAAGGGAGGCTCCAGGCTAAATCTGGACTCTCCAGTGCAACTCTGCACCTTACTGCACTAGGATTTGTGTCTGGAGGTGCCAAGTTTGGAATGATTGAAGATTTGCTTTTAAAATAGAGCCCCTGTGTGCAACTCTTGATGTAAGCCTACAGGAAGAAGAAATAATCTCAATAATTTGTCTTAATTGCTATAGCACCTGAAGAGCATAAACTCTCTGTTCTTGTGAGTGGAAGCAAGAAGAAAATGTCTGGAAGTGTTTTGGAGGTCATGAGTATTGGATAGGCACTTGTAGGAATGTAATTTCTATTGGGAGTCAGCTCTAATAGCAATGTAATTTATACAAAATATATAGCTGGGGGCTTTGTCTCAGTTCTGCTGAAGTTAATGGTAACTCCTGTGTCCTCAGTGGGGCAAGATTTGATGCCTGGAGAAACATTCTATGATTAAAAGTTTATTAACACTTTGTATGGAAGGATTATCTTCCCTTGCTGTGTCATCTCATCTGTGTAGGTAGAAGAGCTGAACAACTGAACTGTAGAAATAGTGCCCAAACCTTCCTCTCCATCTGACTTTCTCAACACAACCTTGTATTAAAAGACTATTGAAAACATTTAGCAGTTATATTAAAATATGGTTCTCTTAGACAAAGAACCCTTGGAGCAAGATATACAGAAGACCTGTAATGGATTTTTCTCTCAAATTTTGCAGTGTGGTAACTCATGCTGAGTTACAACAGGCAACCTACAGAAAATAGTGAGCAATTTGGATTACTAATTTTACAGCTCTTGTAAGATTAGCTCTTCACCCACCTGATGAGCCCTTCCCTTTCCTTGCTTCTGCCTACCTGAAGTTAATCTCTCTCTGCTGCTTTATTTGTACACATTTTGAAACATCCCTTAAATTGTAGAACTTCTGGTACCCAGAAACCTATTTGATGACTATCTCATTCCAGGAGTGTCACATGTCACTTTCTTTTCATTCACATGTGCTTTCATTTCATTTTTTTTTTCATGACCTTACAGTTCTGTCAAGCCTCTACTGCAGTTATGGGTATTGCTCTGTCACATCACTTTAGGGAATTGTTAATCTTATAATTAATTTCCACCATAATCTCAATTAAATGTGCAGACACCTTAGCTTTGTGTGCTTGTCGATGGAAAATGGATGGTCTCTATTATTGCATGCTTATGACTGAAGGAGCATTGCCTGCATATGGAACTGCTTTTATAACCTTGAGCAAAGGTGCCCTGCAGTAGAAAGAGAACATTTTGCACAAGCAGAAATGCACTTGTTTTCACTTGGTTTTGGATCAATTCTGTTGCCAGATGTGCAGGATTGTAGGAGACTTAGGTATGCAGATGAGAGACTAAATTTGAGTTACTCAAAGGATTTCAACAGCTCTCATTGGGTACTTTCCTGCATCTTTAGGCAGCTAAATACATTCATCAACTTGACTGCTTGTCTTTGGGAAGTGGCTAACTGCTTACATAGAGTCTTAGAACAATGGGGGCTGGTAGGAACTTCTGAGAATCATCTAGTGCAACCCCTCTGCTAAATCAGGGTCACCTAGGACATGTTTCTGTGTGGTTCACTCTAGGTAATTCTGCTCTAGCAGAGTGTTGGACTGGATGATCGTCAGAGGTTGCCTCCAACCCCCACTAGCTGTGATTCTGTGAATGGCTGTGGGTTACAAGGATGATTAATGGACTAGAACATTTCTCACATGAGGAAAGGTTAAGAGGTCTGGGGCTGTTTAGACTGAAGAAGACTGAAAGGAGATCTTATTGATATTTATATATATCTGCAGGGTGAGCATCAAGAAGGATGGGACAGACTGTGCCCAGGTGGCCAAGAGAGCCAGTGGCATCCTGGCCTGCATCAGGAATGGTGTGGCCAGCAGGAGCAGGGAGGTCATTCTGCCCCTGTACTCTGCACTGGTTAGACCACACCTTGAGTGCTGTGTTCAGTTCTGGGCCCCCCAGTTTAGGAAGGACACTGAGATGCTTGAGTGTGTCCAGAGAAGGGCGACGAGGCTGGTGAGAGGCCTTGAGCAGAAGCCCTACGAGGAGAGGCTGAGGGAGCTGGGATTGTTTAGCCTGGAGAAGAGGAGGCTCAGGGGTGACCTTATTGCTGTCTACAACTACCTGAAGGGTGGTTGTGGCCAGGGGGAGGTTGCTCTCCTCTCTCAGGTGGCCAGTGCCAGAATGAGAGGACACAGCCTCAGGCTGTGCCAGGGGAGATTTAGGCTGGAGGTGAGGAGAAAGTTCTTCACTGAGAGAGTCATTGGACACTGGAATGGGCTGCCTGGGGAGGTGGTGGAGTCGCCGTCCCTGGGGCAGTTCAGGGCAAGGTTGGACGTGGCACTTGGTGCCATGGTCTAGCCTTGAGCTCTGTGGTAAAGGGTTGGACTTGATGATCTGTAAGGTCTCTTCCAACCCTGGTGATACTGTGATACTGTGACTCTTTACTGTGGTATCCTGTGGTAGGATAAGGGTCCTTATGCAAACTGGAACCCAGGAAGTTCCACCACAACATGAGTTAAAACCTTGCTGTGAGGGTGCTGAAATGATGGAGCAGACTGCCCAGAGAGGTTATGGAGTCTCTTCTAGAGACTTTAAAGACCTGTCTGGGTGTGTTCCTGTGTGATGTGCCTTAGGTGATCCTTCTTTGGCAGGGGAGTAGGTCTTAACCAACCTCTACCATTCTGTGATTCTATGGTACATCTGGTTATGGCAATGGAGGATGCTTGTGATTTGAGATGTCTGAAGGTCTGCCCAGATGCTATTGCTTTGCAGCATGTTAGTGTAATTGAGCTGCTGACCTGTGGAATGCTGTTACCAACCAATATCCTGGAGACCAGCAGAATCAAAAGAGAAACTTGAAAACTTGCTGCACAGCTTCTTTATCTTTGTTAGAGTTTGGAGAGAGGCAAATTTATTAGTACTTCACAACATTTTTCTTGTTAATATTTCATACAAGTAAGTTCTTGAAAGGCTTGAAAGGAGTTCTGAAAAATTACAGACTATTAGTTGTTAACACTATTGATAGCAGTGGAGAATTCAGACTGCTGAGCACTTGGGTAGAACCTGCCAAGATAAAAAGACTGTGATTATGAGGGTGGATTTTTTTATTTTTTAATTTTTATGATGTATCTCTAGAGCTAGCCAAAGGGTTATAAGGCTGTGTGACTTGTGAGAAAGCATTTCATGTTATAAGCATTTGCAGAAGAAAACCTTGTTCCTAATCAGTTTTGAAGCATAACTCAGAAGCAGGTATTACAAAATCAAATCCAAATTGAGAGCTGGGTCCCACAGTTGCTGTGCAGTAGGTTCTAACCTCTGACATCTTGAAGAAACAGAACAGGAGTTGATTCTTCACTGTCAGTTCTGCCTTCCTCCCTTTGGCTGCACTCAGATCTCCACTGACTGCACTATTGTGCTTTAAAACCAGCCAGATTGGAAGGCTCTTATTCTGTCCATCAGTGGGTTTCTGCCATTGCATTATCATACAATCTGAGCTCTGCAGAAATAATTTCAACTGAAAACCAAATTTGTTCACTTTGACCTCTGGTGCAATGTGCACAGTTAGGGCCAGGGAAGATTTAACTTCTTGAGTTTTGTGGACTACCACAAGTGTGAAGCTGGAGAGCAAAAAAGGTGATTCTGGGGAGTAGTACTGCAGCTCCCAGCCTGAGCATTGCTTATCTCAAAAAAGAAACCCGAGCTGGAGCTGCTAAATCAGCTGCCACCTGAAAAGCATGAGTTTAGGAAATGGGATTTGAGGAGAGAATGTTTGAAGCAAGAGAAAGAACTTGAGGTTTGCTTCATCCACAGTTAAATGTCTTAGATATTTGCATTTGAAAAACCAGCCACCCCAGGTAAGGCCTCTAGCCAGAATCTGTTTTTAATAGCTTTGAAGTTCAATTTGTATTTTCTTTTGCAATTTTTTTCCCCCTGAAGGCTCCATTGTGAAGGCCTGGAAGCAAACAAATATTATACAACATGTTTCATTTGAATTCAAATTAGTCCCAAAGCTTTCATGCTTCAATAGCTACAAACTTGGTAAGTTACTGGCGTGTTCAAAATCTAAGTAATAAAAAGAGGGAAAAATAGTGTCTGAGTGCTAATTAACCCCCCCAAACACACAAAAAAAATCACCCCCCAAAACCCCAAGAAATCCCAAATAGAAATCCCAACAAAATCTACCCCAAAACCCACAGAAACCCCCACCGACCAAAAACTCTCAAACTCCAAATCCACATGAAAAAACAACAACCAAAAGCCTTCAAACCCCAAACCTACAAAAAACCTCAACAATCTAAACCCTCAAACCACAAACACCCCAACAGTCAAAATCCCATCCCAAAACCCCAACAACCAAACATCCTCAAACCCAAACCCCACAAAATCCATACCACAAAAGAAAGAAAACAATTAAACTAGCCTCCCAGAATTCAAAACCAAACAAAACACAAAGCCCAACAGCAGGAAAAAACAAAGAGCTCTCCCCAAACACTGTCACCCTGAGGTTAATTTGAGGTTCTAGAGGTGGGATAAGGTCAAGATAGCCCACTAGCATGAATATTTTTTTTCTCTAATATGGATGTGTCCAGCAGAGATGTGGAATATTGGCCAAAGTGAACTCCTAAGTTTCTTTTGTCCCCCAATTTCAGTTTTAAATCAGATCTATAAACTTTATGGCTTTACCCAGCATTTAATGAGCTTGGATGGAACAATAAACTGTGGCTTATGAGACACTATGAATTAAACCTTTTTTTTTTTTCTTATTTTGATCCTTTTATTCTGATGTTACTGCTGAAGAAGGAGCAATACTTAATGGTAAGAGAGAATTGCATATAAATTGTGAGGTTTAAAGCAGCAGCAGTAGAAAGCTATTTATTAATCAAGCATTAGTTATGGTAGTTGAGCATTTAGGGGTAATAAAATGGAAATGTGCTTTCAGCACAAGTTGTGGTCCTTAAAAGAAAAAAATTCTTTAAGAAAAATTGTTGCATTAAGGTTGTGGCTAATATTAATTGCTGATTTTACTTGCTCTACCAGACACCTCTTATACTAAAGAGCAACTTAAGGAATTGCTTTTATTAACATCTACAAAGTGACTTAAAAGAGCTGATCTTCTGCAAGGTAAAATGAAGTCTTTCCTGGAAGTCTCATTTTAGCCTCCTTGCTAGTGCATCTCTCCTAAAAGACAGTAGACAAATCAATCCTGTTCTTCATCTAGAGAATATATGAGCATAGAATATAGCTTGCTGGGCTCTAAAGCTTGCTCCACTGTGAAATCATAGAATCATAGAACTGTTGCAGTTGGAAGAGACCTTTGAGATCAAGTCCAACCACGTGCCTAAAACTCACAACCCCACCACTACAGTTAAGCTACTACCACTAAATTATGTCCCTTGGCACCACATCCACACATTTTTAGACTCTACCACCTCCCCAGGCCTGTTTCAATGCCTGACAACTCTTCCTGTGAAGAAATTTTTCCTAGTACATAACTTGAACCTCCCTTGGCACATGAATGGGAAGTCAGACCATAAACACACCCTTTGCATTGGAATTTGATGTCCGTCCTTTAGCAGAAATAATGTCTGTTAGTATTAGCAGGTTTTGTGGATGTCAGAAGCTGTGCTGCTGTTCAGTGAGACCTGGACAGGCTGCAGAGTTAGGCAGAGGAGAACCTCCTAAACTTCGACTAGGGCAAGTGTGGAGTTGTGCACGTGGGAGTCTCCTTCTCTGAAGAGGTTCAAACTCCACCTAGATGTGGTCCTGGGCAACCTGATCTGGGTGACCCTGTTTTAACAGTGGAGTTGGACTGGATGATCACCAGAGGTCCCTTTCAACCTCCACTATGATGGCTTTCTGAGCTGTGTGTCCATACCTATTGCTGCTCCATATGCCCTCCAGGAGCGGTAGGTGAAGTCTGCATGGAGATGCCAGAATGTGCTGGTGGAGTCACAGAATGGGATTGGGGTTCTGAGAATAAGTTTGGCAAAGCATCTGTGCTGGAGTTGGCCTCTTTGGGATCAAATGGCAGAAATATGGCCTCAATCAACAACTACATCCCTTCCTGTGGAGGACTCCCATGTGAAAAATTGCTGTGATAATGTAATAGTGGAAGCAAACATCTATGGCAGAGACACTGAAGGCCCAATATTGCTGCCCAGATACTGCATCCACTTGCTGCCTGGAGTTGCTCTTTCCATGTATCAGAATATTGGAGATGTTAAAGAGATTTTATGGGCTAATCCATACTTTTGATTGGCTTTAATGATCTTTGCAGTCTGTTATTTATCCACAGCATTATTACACAGCAAGCTTTGTACTGCATTAGGTCATTAATGCCTTCACTTTACAGCTTGTTGGTTTTGTGGCTGAGCTAACCTGTTGTGGGTGTTCCTGGATATGTGCCCTGCTTCTAGATGAGTCTCTTTTTATTGATAAAGACAAAAAAAAATAGTAGTGAAATGAGAAATCTATAGTGGGTCACTAAATGAGGAGGTTGCAGCTGTCTGATGCAGCTCTTTCCATGGGACCCACTGTGGTGGGATCTCATTTGTCCCAGTCCTGAGGAAACTGGAGCTTTATTGACTTGCTTCTGGAAAGGATCAGTTCCCTTGCAATGGCCAACAGGACCAGACAAGAGGTATTTCTCAGTTTTACTTCCAATTCCTAGATAACATTATGTAAAATCCCTTAAGTAACTTGTTTTGTATAAAGCTTTAGAACTTCTTTATGTTTGTTTGTTCTGGACTTTCACCATGACTCTAAGGATGAGGGAAAGGCACCTAAGTGTGCAGCTCTGCTTTTTGTGGCCAGGCCTTCAAGGCAGATTATCATTGCTCTCTGCAGCTCTCTGAAAGGAGGCTGGAGTGAGGTGGTTGATAGTCTCTTTTCCCTCATATCAGAGGATCACAGGATATCAGGGGTGGAAGGGACCCAAAGAGATCATTGAGTCCAACCCCCCTGCCAGAGCAGGACAGTACTATCTAACACAGATCACATCCAGACAGGCCTTGAAAGTCTCCAGAGATGGAGACTCCACAGCCTCTCTGGGAAGCCTATTCCAGTGGTCTCTGACCCTTACAGTAAAGAAGTTCCCCTTTGTCTTGTGGTGGAACCTCCTGTGCTGCGGCTTACATCCATTGCTCCTTGGCCTGTCCCAGGGAGCAAGTGAGCAGAGCCTGTCCCCTTCCTCCTGACCCCCAGCCCTCAGATATTTATAAGCATTTCATAGAATCATAGAGTCAGACAGGGTTGGAAGGGACCACAAGGATCATCTAGTTCCAACACCCCTGCCATGGGCAGAGACACCCTACCCTAGATCAGGCTGGTCTCTTGAGGCAGGAGCCTTTTGAACAAAGAATATTTCCCCTTCTCCCCTCCATCTCTGTACACAATGTGGTCTGAGTTGTGTTGCATCTGAAGTGTTGCTGTTGCTACCACATCAAGTTCCTAATACAGCTTGTGTACCTGGTAGGCAGTAACTGGTGCAATGGGCTTATGCCAGCTGAATGTGTGACAGATACATGGTCTGTCTTTGCTGGACTGGAATGGGAAATAAATCATGTGCTGATATTCTAAAACAAAATGATAACAGCATCTAGGGATTTCATGACATCTCCTTAGAGAATTGTTCTACCTTCTTTGTGCCAGATCTAACAGCTCTCTAGTTCAGTGGGCTTGTACCTGCAGTGGAGGAAGATGCTGGAGTCTGTGCTAACATCATGCTAAGACTGTTAAGGGACTACTTCTTCCTGCGGGGATGTGCTGAGTCTCTTCCTTAGGTAGGCCTCTTCCCAGGATCTCCTTCTACCTGGAGATAATTTGTAGAATCATAAAGTGGTTTGGGTTGGAAGCAACCTTAAAGATCATGTAGTTCTAACGCCCCTGCCATGGGCAAGGACACTTCCTGCTAGACCTGCTCACTCAAGCCCCCATCCTACCTGGCCCTGAATGCTTCCAGGAATGGGGCAAAGAAATACAATATCTTAAAGAAAAAGCTGTTGTAGCTGAAGCCATCTCTGGCAGCCATACACTGGGGCTCCATTGAAAGAAGTCCCCATTCCCCACCAACAGCAAGAGGCCAAGCACCAGTGCTCACTCATACAGCAGAGACCTGAAGAGACACAGATGTAGTTTCTCTTCTGTGGATGAAATGATGAGAGGAGATGGCTGGAGTTGGTTGATTTGCAAAGCCTCAGGAAAGCCAGGTGGTTTAAGGAATCTTGTGGCAGAACTTGCCTCAGCCAGTTCTGAATTTGTTGTTCAGTCAGTAAGCCTCTTTCCTGGGCTTCCTAATTTGTGCTGAGATGGACAAATCTCAAAAAGTAGAGTTATTGTGAGTCTTGAGCATCTCTGCAGCATGGATAGTGGGATGATGGGGTCCTTACCCTGCTTCCTCTGAGATGTGGGTGCAGGGGGCAAGGACAAATGTGCCTGGTTGGCAGCACAGAGGCAGCATAGACTTCCATGCACTGCAGAAAGTTATTTACAAGCCTATTGTGTACAGATGATGAAATATTATGGAATGACATAATGAAAGCTGAACATGGAGTTCTTTGCATTTCTTTGTCTAGGTAACAGGTTACATCTCCTCACCCATGTTGTGCTTGCTTTAGCAAAGAGGATCCTGGGGTGAGATTGTTGCTGTGGTCTTGAGCTGCTCTGCAAAGAGATTGTTGGACCATGCTGTCTCTGTTGGAGATCTTGCTGGCCCTGCAGAGATGAGAAATCTGTGGAGCTGGCACAGGAGCTTTGTGCTGGGTTGTGACCTGACTGCGCTCCTGCATCCCCAGGGAGGGTGACATGGCTGGAACAGGGTGAAGTTACATCCAGATGTGCAGCACTGCATATGTCTCTGTGAGGAATGGTAATGATAAACCACCTGTAAAACAGGAAAGATTGATAAGGTTTACACTTAGCAGAATTTATAAAGCACTCTGTGCTGCCTTGGATGGATGCTGATGCTGGTATGCAGGGTTATTTTACTTCTGCGCCACTTGGGAGAGCTGCTGTGATTTGCTGTTGTTTCAGCTCCTGGGGAATCTGCAAGGAGTCCTGGCTGCTTTGCAGTCCCAAATGAGTTTTTTCTGCATCCTTAATATATTGAACTTACTGTAATATAAAGAACATCACGATACCCAGGAGGTTTTATATCAGTTTTCATATGAATAGTATTATGACCAAACTCAGCTTTTGATAAGGAACAGCAACCCCTGCTCTTGGCTCTCTCAGTGTTTGGGTTTTATTGTTTTTGTAATGAAGAGCAGTATGTTGATACAGATGCACACTGAGCAGGATCACCAACAGGAAAAATATTGCCCTGTATCTCAAGTTATGTTCCAGATGGAGTTTTCTGGTTTAAATACAGATGGATTCAGATACATTTCAATGTTTGAAGGAGACCTGCAGGAAGGCTGGGGAGTGACTGTTTAGAAGGACTTGGGGCAATAGTTTGAAACTGGAGCAGAGTAGATCTAGGTTGGACATCAGGAAGAAGTTCTTTACAGTGAGACTGGTGAAATACTGAGACAGGTTGCAAGGGATGTGGTTGAGGCCCCATCCCTGGAGGGATTAAAGATCAGACTTGATATGGTCCTGGGCAGCCTGATCTAGTTGGAGATATCCCTGCTGACTGCAAGGAGTTTGGCCAATACGATTTTGAGGGTCCCTTCCAACCCAGTGCAATTGGTGAACAGCACTAAAATAGGAAGAAAGAGTAGCCTGTGGTCTGACAATGTAGATCCAGGACTAAACGTTTGGAGTGGGGATGGGGAAGTGTTTGCAACTGCAGTGGGCATTGCTTCTGTTCATGGCTGCTACCAAGGCTTTGTGTACAGAGAATGCAGTCAGGTCAGGAAACTCATCATCCCTAATGGTGGATTTGCAATCACTGTTTGTTTCTAGACCTCCCTTGTGTTTATCAACAATGATCACAGAGTTTGTGTAACACTTGTATGTTTTTTACTCTAGATATACTGAAATAGCATTAAATGTTGAACAGGATTGCTTTGCATGTAGGAAATAACATTAAAACAAACTATAGTGGTTTCTAAAGAGAAAAAAAAATCACAAATATACCTGAACCAGGGTCTGTCAAGTCCAACTGAAAGAAGACAGCAGGTGAAGAAGCCCTGTTTAGCATACAGCTAATGACTTACCCAATTTGCTCCAAATTTACAACACATGACTGAGAGCAGAATAAAGCCTAGATGTAATATGTTCAATCCAGGCCAGAAAGGCTGCAGGATGTAGGATGTTTTCTTCAAGATGAAGCTTTCATCTCAATATTTATTCTTCTTTTTTTTGTTTTTGTTTTGTTTTTGTTTTGTGGTTGTTTGGTTTGGTGGTTTTTTAGGGATATTTTCCCCCACAGAAGCTTTGATGTTGTATTGCCAGCTCGAGCAGCTTTGAGCAGAGTCTGCCTGTGCTAAGGCAGGGGAGCAGGTGGTCCAGAGTCCTCTCCCCACCAAGTTGGCAGAGAGAAGCATGTTTTGTTTATTTATTTATTTGGGTTTTGCAGAATCTGCATTTTCTATGGAAATGAGCTGAAATCTGCTGAGATAATTTTGTGCTTGGCTATTGATTAAGCTCATCCTGTTCCTCAGCAGGCATTTGTTGTCCAAATACTCCTTTTCTTTTCTCCTTGCTAATTAGAAGGATGGAAATGTAATCTGTGCCCTTATCAGAAAAGAAAGGGCACTTCTTTATCTAGCCATTGATTTGAGACACAGCACTCTGGTCCAGCTGTGCCCTTCTTCTAACAGCTGCTGATAAGTGCCTGGGATGGGGACTGTAAGAGGACATGGAACGTGGGGAGCAGCTGAGCCATGGTTTGGATTTATTTGGTGCTAATGAGCACTTTCTTGAGTTGATTGAATTGGGTGTTAATACTGAAAGAGGTGCTGTGATGCTGATCTATGTGTGCAGACAGGTCGTATACATCTCTTCTGTGCTGTTCCAGAGTGAAGTTAGTCTTGGATGAAATTATGAATTGATGCCAAAGTGGAGACTATTGAAATATTTAATACATCATTTATAATATATGTCTTATGATAATAATGTACATCTTGTTTTGACATTTCCAAAATGAAGTGTTTCTCTCTTTGGCTCCAAAAGTGTGATTTGAGCATAAAGCTAGTCTGGATATAGATTTTTCTTTTAAATCAGAGGAACTAAAAGAGACATTCTGATGGCAAACAATATTTTTGTTTGTTCTTTGACAGCAGAGAAATCTGGTAGATTATCATGAGACTGAAAAACAAATATTTTTCAATCACATTAGAGTTTCCCTGCCTTAAGGCCTACTTTTGCCACAACTCCCCATGGTCTCTGTTTGTTGTCCAAGGAAAGGGCCTGCAGCCAGAGACAGGACAAAGAGGCCTTTAAAGGTCATCTAGTCCAACTCCCCTGCAGTCAGCAGGGACATCTGTAACTAGAACAGATTGATCAGCCACAAAACAACCTAACCTTGGATGGTTTCAAGGATGAGTCATCTCCCACCTATCTGAGCAACCTGGGACAGTGTCTTGCCACCCTTAGTAGTTTAAGCCCATAACCTGTGTCCTGTCGCAAGAGGCTCTGCTAAAAAAATCTGTCCTCATCTTTCTGATCAGCCCCTTTAGCACTAAAAAGCCACTAGAAGGTCTCCCTGGAGTCTTCTCCAGGCTGAGCAACCCAACTCTCTCAGCTTGGCCACACAGCAGAGGGTTTCCAGCCCTGGTATCATTGCTGTGGCCTCCTCTGGCCCTGTTCCAACAGGTCTGTGTTTCTCCTGTGATGAGGACTCCAGAGCTGGTCTCAGCTGAGCAGAGGTGCAGAATCCCCTCCATCCACCTGCTGCCCATGCTCTGGGGATGCAGCCCAAAAGACCATTGACAATGATGGAAAAGGAAAGGACTCCCCATCCCCTGGGATTCAGCAGTGGAGCCAAGAGGTGTCTATGACTTAACAGGGCCACTTTAAAATTCTGTCAAATTAATTTTCTCCCCATTGTTAAAATGACATCCTCTTGCAATGGGTTTGACTTGAAAGGCAATAAACAAAGAAACTGCATATTCTATTGCCAGTGTATTAATTTCATTTTTGAAGCATGAACTCATTTTCTGCTGCTGCCCTGGGTAGTGGCTCTGTGCACATGTGTGCAGGTCCCAGAAACTCAGGAAGATCAGTTCCTCACCCCTGCAGAGAAGGGAAAACAAACAACTGATTATTCCTGTTGGTATTTTGGCTGGAGGCCACCCTTGGCCTCTCAGCAATGCCAGAGGTTTGCAATTTGGTGCAAGAGGGTCCTGCACTGGAGAGGAGGTGTCTGCAGTCAGCCTACTGCTACTTTTCACATAAATATTGTATGCAAAGTTTCTGACCTTAAACTACCGTCTGCTCCATGATTTACAGCTTAGATTTTATTGTATGGTGTAGGTTGAAAATGTCCTTTTCAGAGGGATAATCACATCCAGGTGCAGGATTGTTTTTGCAGTGTTATCCCACTGAATTATCATTCATGAAAGAGTCTGGAGATGGTTTTCAGGCTGAAATTTAAAAGTGCCTGAATTCGAATAGAGGTTAAAAAACTACTTCTTGTAATACATGTTTAGTTTCACTGAAGAACCAATTTCCTTCAGGTTTAATCAAGGACATGAGAACTACAACACAGCTGAATTTATTCATAATTTCTGTGTCTGGAAGCAGAAATTGCTGCAATGTATTTCACACAGATGTGCAGCACATGCTGAATATCTGGGCTGACACATCACAGAGGCTGACTTATTGCACTGTAATAAATAGGTAACTTTCTGTAGGATGCTGAAAAACTGCAGTTCTGGACTCATAGAATCCCAGAATCCCAGCATGGTGGGGAATTGGTACAACCTCTGGAGATCATCTAGTTCAAGCATTCTGCTAAAGAGGGGTCACCCACAGCAGGTTGTCCAGCATCACAATGTCCAGGCAGATTTGAAATCTCCCCGAAGAAGAATTCCAGTTGGTTCTTGTTGCTTCTTGTCCTATTACTGGGCACCACTCTGCAAAGTTTGACCCCATCCTCCTGCTCTTCCAGCCTTTATCTCTTGCTGAACATTGATCAGATCCCCTTCTCCTGCTACTCATTTCCAAGCTAAACAGCCCCAGCCCTCTCAGCCTTTCATCACAAAGATGCTCCAGGCACCTCGACATCTTTGTAGCCTCCAGTGGACTCTCTCTAGCAGTTCCTTGTCTCTCTTGAACTGAGGAGCCCAGAACTGAACTGAGTACCTGGACGGTAGCTCTGTTATAGACAAGGTGACTGTGTTTTGGTGTAAATTTATCTATTGACAGTGTACTTTGTGTCTCTCTTCTTCCACCCCCTCCCTGCTTGCCCCCATTTCCTAGACTCACATCTAATTTTCCCCATTCTTCCTAACTGTGATTCGCTGATGGTCACATGTTTTTGTGCTGGGGAAGGAATACTGCTTAGATGTTGATGGAATGTGTGCTTTAGGAATATCTGTTCTCCAGACTGCTGGCTGGCTGTAAGAGCAAACCTCTGCTCAAATTAATGGGGATATGCTGCTTATTAAAGGGTAATGAAGCAGCTGGATCTGTCCTACCTGTTTAACTCATAACCTGATTCTTTCTTCACTTCCTTGGGAAGGACTTTTGCAGTGACTAAGCAACTGGGATACAGTGATACTGAAATGGGGAGAGTGGAATAAACTGCTTCCTCCTTTGTTCAAGAAACCAGATGACAATTTCAAGTGCTCCTGGCCAGCAATCTCCCAAGTTACATTTAGACCTGATGATTAAGCTCCCTTTAACTTTTTAATCTTGAACTGATATTGAGAAGTCTTTAAAAAGATGTTAGAATAAAACAATGGACTTTCTAATCAATCACACAAAATTATAATATATTGGAAACTTATTATTAATAATGGTCTATTATTCTTTATGTACCACATCTTACTTATCTAATCTATCTATATTAGTTACTTTTAAAAGGGATTGGGTGATAAATTACTCCATTAAAACAGAATGAAGAGACTTAAGCTCCTCAATGGGGAAAATTATGAAAGGGATTTTTACAGTGACTTTATGATTTTGCCAAGCACACTATGGCAGGGGGTTGGACCTGGATGATCCTTGAGGTCCCTTCCAACCTAAACCATTCTATGATTCTATGATTCCATGCAGCTGGCTTTCTGGATGCTGAATGCTGTGGAGAAAATGCTGCTTTTTCTAAGATGTGGGCGTTCATTTAAACTGTTGTGGTGAAGAAGTGAGAGACACAAAGGTCATCTCTACCTGGTGCAGCATGTGCATGCCAAGTAGAGGAGTTCCGGGTTTTAAGCTTGGTGTTCATAGAATTGTTTAGGCTGAAGAAGACCTTCAAGTTCACCAGGTCCAACCATTAACTCAGTACTGCCTGGTTAACACTAACCCATGTCCTTCAGCAGCACATTTATGCAACTTTGAAACCACTCCAGGGATGGCAGCTCCACTGCTGCCCTGGACAGCCTGCTCCAGGGTTTGACAATCCTTTTGGGCAAGAAATTGTTTCTCACATCCGAGTAAACCTTGCCTGGTGCAACTTGAGTCTGTTTCATCTTGTCACTTGCTACTTGAAAGAACAGATTGACACCCACCTGATTCCAACCTCTCACAGAGAGCTGTAGAGAGCAAAAAAATCTCACTTCAGCCTACTTTTCTCCAGGATAATCAATAAAGATGCTTTGTCTTCTGTCAGGTCTCTGCATCATTCAGTGCATCCATACAGACCATGAGTTTTGGAAACTTCTTTGCTTGACCCTGTCTAGGAGCTGATAAAAACAGAAGAAAGCAGCATCTCTTTGCTCAAGCTCTTCTGATGCTGTAGAGAAAATATAGAGGAGAACTTAGGTGTCAGGCCATTTTCATTCCAGTTTCTCATTGTAATTTGCCCATCTCTGTCACATTTTCTATCACTTTGGGGCAAGTTTTGTAAAACTGACTGAAACAGTCTGTTCATGTGTGATTTGTTTCCGTGGGCACCTTTCTTTGACAGGTGTGGATTTATTACAGCCTTTCCTTAATGCACTTATTTTTTCCCCTCCAGCATGCCAGGCAAGTCTCTCCTCATGGTCTTCTGGGTACGTGCCAGGCTTGGGGAGATGAAAGCAGAGGGATGAGCACATATGTGTTTGCATTGGTAATGGGTAGGAAAAAAGGCTGCAAGATAGCACTTTTATTTTTGCTGTGGGATAGCAAAGAGAAGATTTTGTGGGGACTGGGGAGAATCCCTTTCAGTACTTTGATCACTGAGTTTTTGGGGTACCTTCAAACAAAGGTGGAAGACTTGGACTGGACATCCTTTTGGATACATGGGCTCTGTGGGCTTTTTTAACACTCTAAACATCCCAGGTGTGATAAGGTCAAATATTTGCACTGTTATGTGCAGGTTTAAGTTCATCCACCTTCTCGTTGCTACAGCTTATTGCTACTGGAATGGCTCCTAAAAGATTGTGGTGATGGTCTCATCACTGAAGACATTCAAGATCAAACTTGATAGGGCCCGGAGCAGCTTTATCTGGTTAAAGATGTCCCTGCTTGCTTCCCGGGGAGTTGGACAAGATGACCTTAAAGAGTCTTTTCCAACCTGAAGCGTTCTATTTTTCTATGACTGGGTTGGCTTTGTGTGGCATTGGAATACTGGGAGCATCAGCATGTGCTGCAGGAGAGCTGCCAGATGAGAATCTGGAAACTCAGATGAGTAGGGGGACAAAAATCAAACCAATGAGCAGAATGAAATTCATCTCTTGGAATATTTTAGCTGTGCAGTGCACATCTCAGGGGAAAAAATCAATTTACTGAAATCCTAAATAAATAACTGATAAAAGAATGAATTAATCTTGAATTGAAAACAAAGAGGAAATGGTAAATAAATGCCTGTCTGGATGGGTAAAAGTGTTAAAAGCAGCAACAGAAGATTGGAGGGCTAAAGGCACTAAATTTTCATATGGAACAAAATATAAAAGCAACATAAATTGAGGATAAAGGCCCACTTGTAAGAGTCCTTTGTTTGTTTACTGATATTTTAAACAGCTCATTTTTCTCTCCTTGTTTTGATTGAAAATAATCAAAAATGGTGGGGAGGGATTTTCTGGGAAGAAGCACAGTGTGCAGCCTAATCTTCCATCCCACAGATTTACCAGCATTACCATAAAAATGCTGGAGGTTTGCTTGGGCTTAAACTCTTTTTTTTGTATTCTTTTAAGTCTTGACAAATGAGCCCAAGTGCATGAATAATGGAGCTGGAGTGATTTTCCTGTGTATAGGGAAATGGGCAGTCTATCTGAATTTTGTGTTGTCATTGCCTAGAACAGCCTTTGTGATGTCTCGTTGACAACAACAAACCCTTTGCCTAGGGTTTGGTTTGCCTGGGGTTAGGTTTTCCCAGTGAACTGCATCTTCCCAGTTGCAGCTGGTCATCCCAGTCTGAGCTGAAATGGAACTAAATCTGTTCAATGATGTAATTTCTCAGCTCAGTCTCTGCTTATTGAGCCACTTTCTGAAGTTCGGGTTAAGTTTACACAGCCAGTGGCTGCTGACAGCAGTGAGAATGCTAATGAGAGTTCCTGCCAAGGGCTGGGCTGTAGAAAGGCTCTGCCTTAGACTTGCTCCTGTGCAGACCAAGGGCGCTGCCACAGCTTGTGCCCCTCCTTGTGGAGCAGGAAGTCAGAGATCGCACCTCCAGAAAAAATCAGACAGGACAGATGACCCTCAACTGCCTAACAAGGGATTGCATCCCATGGATGGCATCTTCAGGAGAAAGCTGAAGGATCACCAGGGTCAAGATTTTTCTTCACTGGCCAGTGTCCTAGGACAACTCTGTCTCTTCTGCCTCTGATCCTGATTCGTGTTTTCCTGAACCCATTTCTCATCTGCTGCTGAGTCTAGTCTGGGACTTTTCCAGTGCCTTCCCCCAGCATCAGTGAGTGTCATTGGTGATGTCATTGCCATCAGGGGCTGGGTCACATATTAGTTCGTATCTCTGTCTCCATTTCTTCTTTCCATGCCACCTGACTTTGTTTCTTCCCTGTCCTATCAATCTTTCTCCCTTCTTCCCTTTGGAAAGTGGAGGAGTTCATAGAGAACCACTGGCCCTTGTCTGGTGGCTAGCCCAATCCTGACCCTTGAAAAAAGGTGATGTGATTTTCAGGTTAACTCAAAGGTGGCATGATGCTCACTAAACCCCACATTCTGTAGTACAGGAAAGTCACATTTCTACCTGCTTTGCTAGATAAAACAGAACCTCTTCCCCTGGTCTTGGCTTTTAAGAATAACTGCATGTTGCAGTGGATTTCATCCTCTAGGACAATAAATATCTTGCAGGACAGGTGGAATTTTAAGACCTTATTTTGCTGTTGCTGCATGTTTGAGCCTTCTATTGAAATTAATGACAACTGCACTCTTGTAACCATGTTAGGAGAGAACCCTGTGACCTTATAAATGCAGGCAATATTGTGAAGGAGCTAGCTGCCTTCAGGTGGTGAAGAGCAAACAAAACTGCACTTTCTATTAAGCATCATTCATTTGTCCTTTCTCTTCTTCTATTGCACTCCAGGTCCTGATCCTATTAGCCACTGTGTCCTTTTGTAATTTACAAAAGTAATGCTGGGTGCTGGGACGCGGGAGGTGATCTCCTGCATTGCCTTCATCAGCATCGCTCTTAAGACAGCAAATAGACGAGCTGGGACCATTTCTGGCAATTCCAGTGCTTGCCAGAGAGCCTGTTTTATTTGCTGGCTTGGATATAAATCTGGGTTTAGTGGCTGGCCTCTCTTTCTCCATCCCTACAGAGGGAAAATGCTGATGTTGGAGGAAGGAGAAAATGCTGGGGGTGGGCAGAGGGCAGAAAACTGGATAAATGGACATGTAATTTAATTCTGATTCTCTCCTCTTACCTGTTGCCATGGTTAATTGAGTTTCTACCCAAATATGGCCTCTCTCTTTTTATTTCCCTTGTGTATTATGTTCAGAATCCAAGCATGGTGGGGCTTGAAAGGGACCTCTGGAGATCATGTGGTCCAACCTCCTGCTAAACCAGAGTCACCCACAGCAACTCGCCCAGGATCACAATGTCTAGGTGGGTTTAGAATCTCTCCAGCAAAGACTCCACAACCTCTCTGAGCAGCCTTCTCCAGGGCTCCCTTGGTGCAAAGAAATTTTTCCTCACATCTAGGTAGAATGTAACTTAATTCCAGATGGTGTCCAATGTGCACTCAAGCTCAGATGTGACAGAGCACTATGATGAGCATAAGTGTTTCGTGAAGACATCTCATCGGCAGCTGTTCATTTTGCTGTATGGTTTTCAAAAACTCAGATGTTTCTTGACTTCTGCTAAAGGGTCTGATGGGAATAAACTTATTTGCAGGGACTATTATGACAGAACAAGAGGTGGTGGTTTAAACTAAAAGAGGGAGATTTGCCATTGGAATGGGCTGCCCAGGGAGGTGATGGAGTTACCATCCCTGGAGATGTTCAAGAAAAGACTGGATGAGGCACTTAGTGCCATGGTCTAGTTGAATGGATAGGGCTGGGTGATAGGTTGGACTGGATGATCTTGGAGGTCTCTTCCAACCTGGTTGATTCTATGATTCTGTGAATCTAGATGGAAGAATTGTATACACTGAGGGTAGTGAAGCACTGGCCCGGGTTGCCCAGAGGAGTGGTATATGCTCCATCTTTAGAACCATTCTGGGTCAGATTGATTGGGATGCTAAGAGATTTGGATTAGATGACCTTTAATGGTCCTTAACAACTCGACCAGTTTATGATCCTATGATCTTACTGCAGAAGGGATTGGACTAGACAACCTTTGGAGGTGCCTTCCAACCCAGACTGTTCTATGATTCTGTGAACTGGTTTGATATTTTTGAATATTCAAGTATATGCTTACCAGAAGACTGTGACTCATGCTGTCATATCTCTTGCTGTTGAAAACATCTCTGAGTTTTTTGTGGGTTTTTTTTTTCCCCAAATGGAGTTTTGTAGCATGTTCACATTTCCATAAGACTTAAAACCTTGGTCTACTGCATAACTGTCAGCAGTGGAAAATTTTGCGTCACTGTAAATGGATTTGGAGTCTGTCCCTTTTTCTAGGCAGATCAAGGAGTCTACATTTCCTTCCATTAACTCCCTTAATATTCATTTGAATACTGGTTATTTTTTGCCCTAAATACATTTTGATCTAAATGTTAGAACACGTTGTGTACCTCCCCAAAACCACAAAGCTTTCTGGTTGCTTTAGAAGGATTTGAGCACCAAGAGTGCTCAGGTTCAGCTTTTTAGTTTTTTTCATTCTCCCTCCTCACTCTCTCACCCTACCCATGCAGAAATCCAAGGATGTATAGGGAGAAATGACCTTCTCCAACTGGCACAGAAAGCTGGATAAGATTCCTGCAGAGTGTTCCTAACTCTGCTTTCATCACAGGCAATATTTCCAGAAAACAAAACAGTCAACCTCATTTTGCCTTGGGTTCAAAGCACTTCAAAGCAGAGAAGCCAAATATAAATTCTGATTTGTTTCCTCTCCACATTGCCCCTTCAATCCCTGGGTGTCAAAGATTGTGTTGATGGAGCAGCTCTTCTTCTCTTTCTGGCTACTGAGAAATGATGTTGAATCTTACTGTAGCACTAATTACTGAGAATGCCTTGGTGTCCTTTGTCTGAATCTTCAAAGGGTGAAACTATTATTATAGGGAAATATCATATCACATGAAATATCGCAATTGAGTGTGCAGGGCCATGGATCAGGAAGATTGCCTGAATTAACTTGACTCAGTGATGAATGAGAAGGGTAATAACTTCTCCAAAGAGTCATAGAAGGCAGGCAGCAGCTTGATTAGCAGTGATATATCATGGGCAGGGATCTAGGGAAACATAGATCCAGAAAAAAAATGTCGAAATTTGATTCCTTCATGAAGCTGGCCCCCGGGGAAGAAGCTGGCAGTGAAGGTGAGGGAGATGGAGAGTCATGGGAAGTGAGTGGAGCATTTGCTGAGTGCCTGGGTCAGCAGCATATGGTTGTGAGGACAGCATGCACCTGGGAAAAGAAGAATTGGAGAGAGGAAGTATTTCTGTTCTCTGCAGATCATGCTAAAGTCTTCATCCTGAAGATGATTTAGTATGAATTATGAGGCAGTGATAATCCCTCTGGAAGGGAGTTCCTGGCTTTCCTCTAACTTACCCAGTGACTCCAGAAATCAGTGGAGCTTACTGTGGTTTACTGACTTTAAATGAAAGGATTATGCCAAAGGGTCCAGAGTCTTTAGGCTTCTGTGCTTTACTCAAATCAGTGAGACAGCCTCACATTACACCAGTCAAGGACATTGTGTGATATATTTTATTTCTAGGATGCAAATATGAAAAAAATCTCTCAATGGGGACAGATATTTCCATTTGCTGTAAGTTGTGTCTCTCTCCTAATTGCCTAGTTCTAAACAGTCCAGGAAGGAAATTCAGCAGCTGATTGCTGGGGTTTGGATTTGTTTCTACTCAGGACATAGTTTCAAAGATCTGGGGTTTGCAAGATACTGTAACATGGATGAACATTTCATAATCTGATAACAATCATAAAATCATAGAACCAAGCAGACTGGAAGAGACCTCCAAGACCATCTAGTCCAACCTAGCACCCAGTCCTATCCAATCAACCAGACCATGGCACTAAGTGCCTCATCCAACCTTTTTTTGAACACCTTCAGGGATGGCAACTCCACCACCTCCCTGGGCAGCCCATTCCGATGCCAATCACTCTCTCTGGGAAGAACTTCCTCCTAACATCCAGCCTATACCTACCCTGGCACAACTTGAGACTGTGTCCACTTGTTCTCTTGCTGGTTGTCTGGCCACAGCCTCCCTTCAGGTAGTTGTAGACAGCAATGAGGTCTGCCCTGAGCCTCCACGTCTCCAGGCTAAATAACCCCAGCTCCCTCAGCCTCTCCTCATAGGGTTTGTGTTCCAGGCCCCTCACCAGCTTCACTGCCCTTTTCTGGACACGTTCCAGCACCTCAACATCTCTCTTGAATTGAGGAGTCCAGAACTGGACACAGGACTCAAGGTGTGGCCTGACCATTGCTGAGTACAGGGGAAGAATAACTTCCCTTGTCCTGCTGGCCACACTGTTCCTTGTCCAGGCCAGGATGCCATTGGCTCTCCTGGCCACCTGGGCATCAATTTCTTATTTGTTCTGTTCTTCCCTAAAATGCAGGTTTATATTATTTTATTTCAAAGGCTGGTATATTCTTGAGATTGAAGAGCCTGGGGTTTTATATTTTCTTATAGTACTGTGTATGCTTAATTAAAGCTCTCCAAAGTCAACAGGAAACTCAATTGATGTTGATATCTCAGGAGCATATTTGCTCCTCACCGTGATGTCTAGGGGCTGCTGAGCCCCAGTGCCCAGCCAACCCAGGGAGCTTGGGGCTGCCAAAATTACAAGCTGTAGTAAAACATACAAAGCTTTCCTTTCCTTACAGAGTGTATTAGTGGTCTTTTCAGCTTATACTGAAGTGCTTCGTTTGTAAGGTGGGAATAAACCTGGGATGGCAGAGGACAGGATATGAAACTTTGAGTGTCCCTGTTCCCAGTAGCAATGGAGGTTTGCAGAGTTGTCACCCCAAGGCCTGTCTGAGTTAGGAAGGAACTGGACCCTCTCAAGGTCTCTTGCTTTCCTGGTGTTCATCTCTTCTTCAGTTCATCCTAAAGCCCTCCTGGGTGATGTATGCTGCAGGTACATTGCCTCTATTCAGTGCTAATCTTTCCTGCTTATGTCACTGGACTTGAAAAAATCACATGGCTCCTTAATAACTAAAAAGAGGACGAGGGAATAAAGCAAATCTCTTGATAAAGTGCTGGTAAGTAGAGGCAATCCACTGAGGAAAATCAATGGCTCCTTCCAGTGCTGGAAGCATTTGAGTTTCCTGTGGTGGGGTGAGAGCTCCGCTGCTTAAATGCTGAGCTGGTTCCCACCATGTGCATCTCCAGCAGATGGAGCAAGCAAGAGGTTATGAACTCCCAGTTACTGATTGCTTTTTCTTAATGCATTAACCACTTCACTGACATAGATGGAGCACTGAAACACAAATAATTTAGATTTCTTCTGTCACCATAAAACTGCCAAATTAATACAATCTTTTGTGTGTGAAATCTTGGTAATATGGAAAGTCACTGCTCTGGCAGTTTTTACACAAACAGGAGATTGCATGTAATGTGTTGGGAGAGGGAGTTGGGTTTGTTTGGTCTTGGTTTTACTCAGAAAGCATTCAGAAGATTATCTAGCATATATAACCACACTGCTTTTCAAGATCATTGTAAGTGTTTTAGGATTAAGCTACTAGAAAATTATTCATTGTAAAGAGATTTTTTCAAGAGCAGTGTGGACTGTAGGGTGAGCAGATGTACGAAATCTTCCCAAGAAGTCTCTGGAGTTATCACCACAGGTAGGATGTAGACCTGTTGGAGTGGGTCCAGAGTGGGCCACAACAATGATCCAAAGGCTGGAACACCTCCGCTGTGAGGACAGGCTGAGAGAGTTGGGGTTGTTCAGCCTGGAGAAGACAAGGCTTCAGGGAGACCTTTAAGCCTGTCAGTGATTAAAGAGGCTGATGAAAAAGTTTGGGACAGACTTTTTTAGCAGGATCTGTTGTGACAGGACAAGGGATGATGATTTAAACTAAAAGAGGGAGAATTAGACTAGAGAAGGAAGACATTTTCTGCATTGAGGATGGTGAGACCCTGGTCAAGGTTGTCTAGAAAGATGGGAAATGCCCCATCCTTGGAACCATTCCAGGTCAGGTTGTTTGTGTCTCTGAGCGGCCTGCTCTAGTTGCAGATGTTTCTGGGGCTTTAAAGGTCCCTTCCAATCCAAACCATTCTTCCAGAAATGGAAGAAACTGGATGTCACGCACCATATCTGAGAGCACACACACCCAACAATTTCTTTCAGCTGAGTATTGTGCAGAAGTAAACCACTAAAAAGAGAGATTGAAATCTGCACTGAAGGGATAAGTCTATTATAAAATATGTTAGTGGCTAATTCCTTGTCAAGGTTCCTTCTAGGAACAGACCTTGAGAAAATATCCACAGTGAACTGTCAATATTGTTTTATTCTTTCCCCACATAGACTCTGCTATTACAACCTTAACTTATTTTAAATCCCTCAGTACAGAGCCATAGAATTGTTTTGGTTAGAAAAGACCTTTAAGATCATTAAGTCAACCATTAACCCAGCAGTGCCAGGTCGAGTATGTAGGTTGGATGTGCCAATAGTCAGGACAGAAAAATCTGTCAGTCTCTAACTGCAGCAGTGGAAATTGATAGAGTTATGACAGCATGTTCCCAGTGCTCCTGGATATCAGGTCCATATGTTCTAGTACACTGGAAACAACAGAAACTGCTGTGGTCATGGTGTGCTGCTTCTGTCAACTGTTGTGGCAGGAACTGCTCTGGAAGGTGCTGTTCTGCTTTTATCTCATTTGAGATCTCGAAGCAGTCTGTGCAATTAAAAGACGGGAGATGAAACAGCTGTCAGTGGTTCAGAGCACCAGCCTTTGGAGCTTAAGTAACTAAAGAAACCTCTATCCAGGGTTTAACTTCCAAAATAAGATGAGCTTTGGGAGGGTTATGCCAGAGGCAGCAGAAAGGCAGCTGGGTGTGCAAGGATTAGAAAAGAAAGTGAGTTTGAACCATCATTCAGACAGACCTAGCAAAATAATGGATAATATTAAGGAATAGGTTCCTTTAATAGAACAACATTTTATTTTCTACCATGTGGAAGAATTTTTGATCCAAAAGATTCTGTATGGTAGGGTCCCGAACCCTAGCCTTGCCCTGGTTAAGTTCTTATTTCTCAAGTTCTTATAAAATGCTGCAAAGGTAAAGAATTCATCATTTTCAGAGATTATAATAATGAAATTTGGGTCCTTTTCCAGTTTATAGATAAAATGCCATATTAAATGTAAGGAGCATTATATTTGGTTACGCAATCCTGGAGAACTCTTATTCAAAGATAAATCAAAGTAGACTAAAGAAGAGCATTTTTTTAGTAATGTAGATTTATGGCAGCTTACAATGAAGTGCTACTTCTCAGTTGCAGGTATTTTTGGCATTCTAGTTAAAAGTGTCAAAATAAATGATTAAATGTAAATTACCCACTAGCAGCTCTGCTATCCCCCATACCAATGTAATAAAGCAAATACTAAAACTGTAAGAGATTAATCCAGCAGCATCCTCCTGCTGTGTCATTAACTTTTCTACCAATTGCTGAGATATTTGCAAGTCTTCCTCCGTGTCTACAATACAGAGAAGGAAAAACAAGGATGCTTTTAAGCTGAGGGCAGCAGCAGGACATGTTGTGGGTTGCCAGGAGAGAAGCAGGAAAGTCACAAGGTAAGGATTTACCTTTGTGTTGTCCCAAAACCAGAACCCAGCAGGTGTGAGGCAGAACTCCTTGTCCTGAATGTTGCTTGCTGGCTCTTTATAAAAAATCCTTGGGAAAAGAGGACCTGAAGTGACTTTATGGATTAGATTAGGATCTCTGTTTTGAATTATATACTTGATGATATTTCTAAACCTGTGTGGGAGCCAGGCTCTGCCCACAAAAGACATTGATTCTGAGCATGTCCCAACAATGGACTTCCAGCTCACTGCTCCCCCATGAGATTGGCATTGCCACACTATGCCTCTTCCTTCATGGGCAGAGCCAGAGCAGCTGGAAATATCGAGACCTTTGCCTTGGGTTTGATGTGTCTGAACCAATTAGAACTGATTTGATCCAAAGTCTGAAGAGAGGAGCCTGTGGTTTGTTCTTATTGATAGTCTTCTGAGGAGAGGAGAATGACCAAATAAATTGCAGAGCCAGTAGATGAAAAATAGGTTGAATTTTAAGCCAGTAGCATAATTTTGAAGCTCTGACTTGTAAATGTCTTTGCTTTGTTTTTCTTTATCTTTTTTCCCCCTTTCTTTTAAATTTGTACTAATTTATTTTTTTTCCAGTATTAATCAAAAATCATTTGCCACACTGGCTACTAAAGCACTGATAATTCTCCATTGAAAGATTATGACAAAGCCCAATCTGTAATCATTATTGCTGGATACTTGAGGTGGCAAATAAAAAACAAGAGCAGAAGTGAAGCTCTGTCATGTAATGTCTCCACGCAGTTCTATTGTGGTGTCACATCAGCTGTGGTATCACTACCTTCCTGTGAGGTCCTGGTGTGGAAGGGGTGATCTCCATCCACCTTTTAAACTTCATACCAGAGAAAACCATGTCAGTTTGGGGTTTCAATTACACGTGTGGAATGTAGAAGTTGATGAAATTCTATGAAAATTCAATAAACCTTGAGAGCAGCATCAGGGCTGATATCTGTAATTTAAAATAATGGATATCAAGGAATTGTTTCTCATTTATCTTTACTGCTGAGTTTCAGAGGCACCAACAAGACTTCATTAGGCTTTTCTTCTTTTTTTTCTTTTCTCCAAATAGCTTCATTTATCTCAATCAATGATGGGCTCTAGAGGTGGCTGACTATTATGTTTAATAATACACAGGATAAAGAAAAAAAACCCCATCCTGTCACAGTTTTTGACATATGTGGAAAGCATGTGTGAAATCTCTTCTCCATGGGAGATAGAGATGGGTTTTTTTATTATTTTAAAAAACTTCATTATGCAAGATAAATGTGAGGGGGTTTGTACAATGTGATCTGCAGGCAGAATATTTAAATCTTTGTTTTACACAGATTCAAGCTCCATTAGAAGAAATTGCTTTGGAAATTCAACTTGAAACAAATATTGCTGTCTAAACATGACTTGATTTAATCCTGTGAATGCTGCCCTTGAGAGTACTCTTAACAAGGTCAGGTTTAGCCTGGACCTTTGAATAGAACTTGTACAGAAACATGAAAATTGGAAGTAGCTGATTTTACCCTCTCCCACTCCTCTTCATCCCTCTGTGAACACCATTTGCCTCAGCCAGGGGTTAAAGAATATAGGTTTAGTGTTATCCTTAATCTACGTAACTCGAGCTTTCACAAGAATGCTGGGGGTCATAAGGGACATCTGGAGATCATCCAGTCCCACCCTCCTGCTTTATCAGAGTCATCCAGAGCAGGTTGTACAGCTTTGGTCTTGCTTATCTCCCTGCAATGCCGTCTTCCATTCCCTTCCCCTGGACCCTGTGATCTGCTCCAGAAAAGAGTATTTCTTCTGCAAACTTAAACTTGGATCTTGCATTTGGGTGTCCTAGGTAGTGGGCAAATCTCTGTTTATGCACCTGCTCCTCTGGCTTGTAGTGCACTGTTTCAGTCTCTTGTTGTATCTTGTCATGGTGGAAGTTGAAACAGGTTTCATAGAATGAAAGAATTGTTTTGGTTGGAAAAGACCTTTAAGATCAAGTCCAACCATTCTCTAACTCTGCTGAGTCTGGCATTAATCCATGTCCCTCAGCATCACATCTCTGTGGCTTTGAAACACTTTCAAGGATGGGAATTTAGCCACATCTATGGGAAGCCTGTTGCAGTATTCGAGAACCCTTTCAGGGAAGGTGTTTCTTCTAATGCAACCTATACCTTCCCTGGTGCAACTTTAGCCAGTTTCCTCTTGCCTATCATTTGATACTAAGGAGAGAAGACCAACACCCAGATTCTCTTTTCAGTCTGCTCTCAGATAATTTGCTTACAGGTTTGGCACATCTTACAAAGTGTTCTTGAGGAATCAAACTTACTTTTGACCTTTAATGTCCTTCCAAAATTGGCAAAACTATTGAGAAGTAACTTAGTTGCTTAGTTGCCTGACCACAGAAGCAGTGTGTTTGGGCATGAGGTGGAGTGCAAACATAGGGTTCATCTAATGGAAAGAAATTTAAAACAATATCCAGGAAATGAGGAAACCAAATAGATCTTACTGTGGTGGGCTCATAGCAAATGCTACCATCCAAAGTGCTGCTTCCTGAGCTCAGAGGAGTTAGAGGAGGTAAGACTGAAATGAAACGGATTCTAAGGCGAAGGTAGCAAATATGATGGCGAGCATGGGTGACATGCTTGTTGCTCACATCTGTGACTCTGTATGGTGATTCAAAGTGAACAAGAACTCTGATTACATCAGGTTTTCTTTTGCTAGGTACAATTTAGCCTGCTCTTGTGTACAGTGTGCTCAAAATCCCAAAGGCTGGTGTAGGAACAGACTAAGAACCAAGTGGTTTCTAAAAGGGACTGTCTCTCATGGTTGTTAGGAAGGAGACTTTACCTGATAGGTTTGAATACTGAAGCCTGCCAAATAACACACGTTCCTCTGTTCAGGACAATGAGGAACTTGGGAAGCTCCATTTTTGGTCTCAACTTATTTTGTTAGGATTTGCCAGGGAAAAAAGTCTTCTCTTTGATCCAGAGTGCCAATGGAGAAGGGCTCAGTGGTGTAGGCTCTCTTTAGAACTAACACAGATGGCATGATAGTGACACATAACTAGTTCTGTATATGAGCAACAGATGCAAATTATGTCTTTATTTAACTTTGATAAATTGTAGGCAAAATATAAAGGAACTGTGTGATTGCCAAGAGAGGAAAACAAATTTTGGAAGAGAACTTTTGGAATAAGTCCTTTTGGAAAGGGCTGGGCTGGCATTTTCCATGCTCTGGAAGCAGCTTATTCCCTCTTGCTGCAAAATCTGAATGTTTGGGAGCCCACATTTGAACCCCAAGAACATCAGTTTATTAACTCAAACCTAATGGATAATTTTAATGCAATTTTCTGCTTGAGTGGTCATGTTTCCAAAGGGCAAAGGACAAAGAGGTGGAAAAATAAAATTGAAACTCATAAATGGAAAGAAGGCATTTAACTTACATTGACACACAGGGGAAATAGAAAATTTGGTCTATTCCTGTATGGCTGCAACAGTCCCAGGCTCTGTATCAAAGGAAGGTGAGGTTGGGAGATATTAACTCACACCTATAATTCTGCAGGTTGCATAATTAAGCAAAGAGATGGAGTAAATGGGTGACACTGACTTTGTGGGATGTAATGCTGCTGATTTCCAGTTAGGATAAATACAAGTGCAGTTTTCCAGGGTGTACATATCCAGCTCAAAAATAGGTTTTTGCTTTAAGAGATGACCATGTGCTTTGGGGCTTCCTTAGGTATCAGCAAAAGCAATTTGATGAGGGCAGAGAGGTCTAAGCTAGTGTGTAAATAAGATTAAATCAGACAGGAACTGTGTGAATATGGGGATCCTTGGAGGTTTTGCTGTTTCATCTGGTGCAAATATTAAGGCTGCAGTTTGTCTTTGCTTTAAGGAGCAGCTGAATAATTTACGTGCTCTGGACAGCATTATTCTGCAGCTGCAGAAACAGAGAAAAGAGTGGTCAAAGTGATGGCAATTAGTGAGTTAACTGGAGTGCAGAATAGAGGCAGATGAGCACTCCTTTGTGAGGTACCATCAAACATCATCACAGTTAGCATCCAACTATTAGGTTCTCCAGATAACTGCAAAAGATTAGACACTTCTCATCATTCACACCAACATTTCACCTGAACTGGGGTTATCCGACATCATCTTTCTTTGCCAGGTGTTTGAAATCAAACATGAGATCTCTTTCTAGGTTGTTCCATTTTTAACAGAAATAAATAATAAATCCTCAAGAATCTGTTTTAAAGGCACCTAAGATACAGTGTTTTCTGTCATAGTTTGTTTCTTTCAGTTCATTGCTAAGAAAAAATGCCATCATTTTTGGTTATGCAGATTTATTTTATCTTCTTATTGCAGCTCAAACTGCACTGACAGTTGTTTTCAACAGGCTGTGTGGAATGCCATGCACAGCTAGAGGTTTTCCCAGCATAACTTGTGAAACTGTTTTAACTTTCTGGGTGAAAAAGGACAGAATCCCAGTGTGGTGAGGGTTGGAAAGGACCTCTGAAGATCATCCAGTCCAACCCCTCTGCTAAAGAAAGGCCACTCACAGCAGGTTACCCAGGGTCACAATGTCAAGGTGGGTTTGGAGTCTCTCCACAGAAGGAGACTCCACAGCCCCTCCAGCCAGCCTGCTCCAGCACCCTCACAAGAAAAATGTTTTTCCTCATGTTTAGATGGAACCTACTGGGTTCCAGTTTGTGCCCCTCATCCTGTCACTGGGCCCCATTGAAAAGAGTCTGCCCTCATTCTCTTGCCCCCCACCCTGTAGATATTGGTAAACATGTGTTCTCATGGTCTTTAGATAGCTCCTTCAAGGCACTCTTAAAACACCAGAAAGTCAGGGACAAGCTCTGTTTCCAGAGCCAGAGCTTCTACTGATTCATTGCTGGGGCAAAAGGATGTTGTTAGATTTAAGGTCAATGCATTTTTATATGCACTTGGAAACAGACTCTACCATCATGCTGGATTTCTTGGGCTTCTAGCTCTTTGGGATTCTCTTTGCTGAGCTCTGTTAAGAAATGTAGTTTCCAAAGGTTACAGCCACTCCTGGGATCCATAATTCTGGCACAACTATGGACAAGGAATAAGTAAATCTCAACTTTCTGACAGGGAGTGGAGTTTTCTATGCATGAACAGGATGTGACTGATCTCTAGATTTGCAGCAGAACATGGTGTGCTCATATCAAGGTTACTCTGAAGCTACTGCCATGGGTGTTTGGTTAATTATGAGCTGCAAACAATAAAGTAGGAGATTAAGTTGAACATAAGTAGGAGTTTCTTTACAATAAGAGTGGTAAAATACTGGCACAGGTTGCCCAGGAATATGGTTGAGGCTCTGTCCATGGAGACATTCAATATAAGACTTGATGAAATCCTAAGCAGTCTGATCTTGTTGGAGGTGTCCATGCTGACTGCAGAGAGGTTGGCCAAGATGACCTTTGAGTGCCCTTTTCAAGCTGATGCAATCTTTGAATCTGTGAAATAAGGGCTCTCAGCTATCTGCAGTGTGTGCCTGAGCCAAGTTTGTCAAAAGGGTTGCCAAGAGGAAATTTTGTGGGCATGGAAATGGCCTGGTAGAGCAAAGCCTTCCTAAGGTCATATGGTCCCTGATGGGTCATGTAAAGCTTGAGAGATGCCCTGCAAGTTGAGTTCTCTCAAGGGCAAAATCCTGAGACCTGGCAAATATTTTTTCCTCAGGTTTACAGTGGAATCACAGTGTTTTGAGGAATGCATGAACTAGAGACACTATTTTAGCTGCTGTCACATCTAATAAGCTGATCATTAATCATCAATCATTGCTAATGTTCAGAACGTGTTTACCCTGTATTTGTACCTATTTCACAGCTAATGGTTCTTGATACAGTTGTATCAGAGAGCTGAGCCTGTCACTTTAACTTGGAAAGTGGCCTTTATTAAATTCATCTTTTCCTGTTAACATTTTTCAAGACCTGATGTGGAAATTTCTATGAAAATACTGAACAAAACATATATTTTTTTATTTTATTTTTAAACAAAACCTGCTGAACTGAATCAACCACCTGACACTGTACCAGACTGTCTCACCAGGTTCTCATATAGCTATTGTGTTTCAAATGTTCTTCCACCTTTTTCTGGTGAATAAAGCCATCCAAGGGTGACTCAGAGTTCTACCAAGATTGATATAATCCCTTCGTAGTAAGTCTGGCCCATCCTAGAAGACTATCTCCCAAATAAAATATTATTTTATTCTATTTGATTTGATTTTACTTGATCACAGCTTTCATCCAGGCACCAAACCAAAACCCTTTTGAGTTTGGAATTGTTTATTTGTTCTGGGCTCCTCAATTCACGAGAGATGTTGAAATACTGGAACGTATCCAGAGAAGGGCAACGAAGCTGGTGAGTGGCCTGGAACACAGCCCTGTGAGGCAAGGCTGAGGGAGCTAGGGGTGTTTAGCCTGGAGAAGAGGAGGCTCATTGCTGTCTACAACTACCTGAAGGGAGGCTGAAGGAAGGTGGTGGAGTCGCCATCCCTGGAGGTGTTTAAAAAAGGACTGGATGGGGCACATAGTGCCATGGTCTAGTTGAATGGACAGGGCTGGGTGCTAGGTTGAACTGGATGGTCTTGGGGATCTCTTCCAACCTGGTTGATTCTATTATTTAGTTATTTAGTTATTTATTTATTAAAATCCTGTTAAACATCTGGGGAAAGGTCCAAAATCCAATGTTTTATTTGTTTGGAAGAAATTGGATGTTACCAACTTTCTTTTCCCTTATCTTGCGATTATGCTACCAGGTATGGTTTTTGAGCAAGATTCTACATCTAATTTCTGCTGTGCTTGGACTCCACTAATGAAGTCTTTTGATTTAAACCCCCTCCCCATTCAATTTCCATGAGTTGTTCTGTTCAATTCATATGAAAATACTATTTCTTTTGAGTGATATTTATGATTTTGAGAATGGAATTCAGAGGGGAGCAGTTGGGGCTCTCTCACTCCCCATGCCAGTGCTGTGACTCAAGGTGGTTTTGGGTACAGGAACAGTCTATTACAAGGAAACAGGATGTATTTTAAAACCTGTTGTAACTCACTTGTGGCTGTGGCAGAGCATCCATCTCTGCTGAGCTTTTTTCCTCTATCTGCATTAGCAATGGGAGTTCAGCTGAAATAATAGACTTTGTAAGCTCTCTAATATGAATCCTGTCAGTATAAAATTTCTTCTCTTTTCCCTTAGGATTTTTGCTTGTTGGTTTTCCTTGAGCTTTTTCCAATATACTTGAATTATTTCCTCCTCTTAATTTTATAAGATTTCTTCTATATGAATAAATTTTAACCCTAATACCGCAGCCATTCATGCCAACTGTAAATTCTGAGGAAGCTCAAGAGAAAAGGCTTGCCATTCGCTGAAGATAAATTCCACTTTACTTAATTTCCCCCTGTTATGTTTGTGTCATGTCCAGTGGGGCTGACTGAAGCTGTTGATGTGATATTATCACATAGTTAGAAGAGAAGGGATATTTAATACTGCAGTTACTAAGAGATTTGTGTGGTACCCACTAGAATAGGAAGTTAACCTGAAACACATCTGCCAGAGCCTAGACCTTAAAGTCATAGAATTGCCTTATGGAAAGGATCATAAGGTCATTGAGCCCTGCCATAATTTAACATCTTCCTGCCCACAACTGTTACACAATATCCCTATGCTCCTCATCGAAATGTCTTTTATACACTTTTAAGGATGGTGACTCCATCACTTCCCCAGGCAGCTTATTTCAGTGTCCAGTGACCCTTTCAATGCTTAGTTCAGGTAGAGACTACTGTAATCTGTTCCATTACCTTTTGATTTTTTAACATTAAGACAGAGAATCACAGAACTGTTAAGGTTGGAAAAGACCTCTAAAATCATCATGTCCAACTGTCAACACAACACCACCACAACCACTAAACCATGTTCAAATCATCATGTCTACATGTGTTTTGAACACCTCCAGGGATGGTGACTCCATCACCTCCTTGGGCAGCCTGTTCCAAAGTCTGACCACTCTTTCCAGAAAGAAATGTTTCCTAGTTTCCAATTTAAACTTCTTCTGGTGCAACTTGAGGCCATTTCCCCTTGTCCTGTCACTTGTTACCTGGTAGAAGAGGCTGATGCCCACCTCATTAAAAGCTCCTTTCAGGGAGTTGAAGAGAACCAGAAGGTCTCCCCTCAATCTCCTTTGCTCCAGACTGAACAAACTCAGTTCTCTCAGCCTCTCCTCACAGGACTTGTGTTTAGATGTTCTGAAAATGTTTCTGTTGTCCAGTAGTTCAAGTGCACCATGGGTTATCAATCAAGGTTTTGTTTCAGGTGATGTCTGGGTGATTGTGGTTTACAAAGGTGATGGACTGCAGTGGGGTGGAGTCTGTTCACTGAGGTTCACTGAACTCTTTCAGAATTGGAGGGATAAGAAAAGAGAGGGAAGTGTACTATTAAAATCTGAAAATATTGATTTGCCAGTATAAGAGTACTTAAATACTGCTGGAAGAAAAAGTGAATAAGCTAGAAGAGATTGTAGATTTGTTGCTGCTGTTTAGGAATCAGATGGGACCAGTCTTTGTCCTCCATGTGTACTCTTGGAGACATTTGCTTAGGTTTTACTTGGCCAACTAATTGCTGCATAATCCTATTTCACCTCAGGCTTCCTAGGAAGCCTTGATTCTCTTTTCCCTAAAGGTCACAAACTCAGTATCTCAGTAAGGCTGTTTTGTTACACACTTCCTGCTCCATTAACACCGTCCAGAGGTTATTTCTAATCCCCACAATTGATTTATTTAATCCTTGTAGATGTTATTTGTTACACATTATTCTCAGCATCTATTCACAGCACAAACAGATGGTCCACAAAACCAATTAACCTTTCCTGATCTCTGTTTCAGGCTTTCCCTGGGTTTTTTTTTGAGTCTATGGACAAATGAACAAAAACTATCAGGAGACTTCATGCCAGGGTGTGATGAATAGGAAGGTGGACTGGCACGTGTGCTGAGCTCAAATAAACCTTGCTACCCCCCAGGCTTGAGTGCTGGAGGAGGACTATTGCTGACAAAATGAGTTGGAGAAAAGACTTGGGTGGAGTGACCCAAGTCTGTCTATCTGTTTATTTAATGGTGTAGAGGGTAGGGAAAAATGACAGCTTAACCTCATTCCTTGGTTTGCTTTCTCTTTTAATAGGATTTGTATGAGGAAGGTGTATTTTGAGGTTAAATGACAGCTTTTGTTGTAAAAGGTTCTTTTAATCATCAAAGCCTTCACTAAGTGACATGTGGGGAAAAAAACTCACTGTTTTATTAGCACTAAATGTAATATATGAGTAATTATAACTTGCATCCTTGCCCTTCACTGATAAACTGAAAGGCAGATCATGTAAATCGAGACCAGTGCTCATTGTAAACTTTTATGATAAGACCATAAATAAGTGTTGAGGTGGATCCTCTCCCAGTCAGTTTATCTGTGTAATAAAAACACAACTGCATTTGCCTTGTACAAAACAGCTTTTGATGGCTTCAAGGCCAGCTGGTGTATGATCAGAGCATGTTCCCTGTTGGATAGACACATCTAACTTGTCCCTGTGTCAAATCCTGAAGAACCTATGCTTGGCAGGGTGTGGTAGGGTTGTGCCAGGGCTCAGAGTGGGATTTTTGAGTTTCTTTAGTCTCCACAGGATTTCTGATCCTACCTAGCAGGTGAGTGAAAAGCTGGACTTATTTTATCTATAAAAGCTGTATCTGTCTGGGTAGTGACCACAGAGATTTCCTACATGCCTAGTAAGTAAGTCCAAGTAACTAGTGATAGGATGGGAGGAAATGGCCTCAAGCTATGCCAAGGGATGTTTAGATTGGATATTAGGAAAAAAATACTTCCTGCAAGAGTGTTCAGGCATTAGAACAGGCTGCCCAGGGAGATGGTGGAGTCACTGTTCTCAGACATATTCCAGAACCATATAGACATTGCATTTGGAGACATGGTTTAGAGGCCATGGTTGTGTTGGATTGATGGTTGGACTTGGTGATCATAGACATCTTTTCCAGCCTCAGTGATTCTACTCTACTATGCTATTTGTGTATCCAGCACAGATTTTATATGTGTTAAGTGGAGCTAGGACATTACAAACCTACCAAAAATGTCTCTCGGACTATAGCTCATCTGGTTTTAATGAAACCAACATAGTCCATCACACCTGGAATAACATCTGACACCTATTGGAGAGGTTTACTCAGGGTCTGAGCTGGTGACTCACTGTCAGTAATGCCCACATATTTGTCTGTATAATGCTGTTTTGCTATTTATCCCACTTTTAAGTGAAACTCCTGTGTTTGTTGAGGGTCAGAGGGGAGATGATTTGCCTGTATGCCTGCTTTTTAAAACAAGAATGTCACTCCCTCTCCTTCAAATAAATGACATTTATGACTGATAATATATTTCACTCTTCAGACCTTAAAACCAAAGGCTTAACTCTAATTTTGAACTTGATATTCTCTGATTAAAATTTAAAATTTAATAGAGCTCTGTATGTGTCCAGCTATAGGGAAAGGAGTATTGAACTTCCAGCTGGTTGCTCCATCTGTTAAAACATCTCTGTTTAACAAGCATGGCCATTTGTAAGCCAACAACGAAAATAGTGTGGTTGGGCTTTCTTTTTTTTAGTACAAGGACTTTCAAGACCCTCCCTGTTGGGATGATTCTTCAGCTCTCCTTTGGCCGTTAGATGTGACTGAAACCAGAACTGCTGCTCTTTGCCTGAGACAGTTTCTCATGAGCATCACCTTCACTGGGGCCAGCTGTGTTGTGACAGCAGGTAAAGCTTCCAGTCAGCTGCTGAAACTCTTTCAGGCAAAGATACATTGACTTTTTGTTTTTGTTAGTAATCTATCTCTGTTTCAGACAAAGCTAGAAGGCAGGAATGTTTATCTTTCCATCCCTTTGCCATTAGTTTCCCTTGTTTTTATTGTTATTTGCATGGTAAATGACAAAGTTCAGGCAGCTGCAAAGCAATGGTCTCATTCAAAGTGTCTATCAAGCGTATTTTTAGGACGTCTTTAGTAAAATCAAATAACTGGTGAATGTTTATATTTTTAACTCTCATTTAAATCATATGTCAGAGCACAATGAAAGCTGATGAGGATGCAGTGCAGTGGATATCTTCTTGTTATGATTTATGTACCTGATTTCATCTGGGTTTTATTTCTCTGGAAAAAAAAATAAAAAGAGCAAACTGAGCTTCTGATTTGGGTTTAGGAATCGGTAAAGAATGGCATCTGTAGTCCGCCTACAGGTGAAGAGATGATACTTACTCCAAATAGGTCAGCTGGCTTGGTGTGTTTTGTAGCAATGAATGGAAAGTGATTTGCAGCTTTCCAACTGGAAGGTGCTGCACATCAAGTAAGCTTGACTAGAGAAGGACAATGTAGCTGGTGGAAAGTCTGGAGAACAGGTCTGGTGAGGAGCAGCTGAAGGACCTGGGGTTGTTTAGCCTGGAGAAGAGGAGGCTGAGACTCTCTACAACTCCCTCAAAGGAGGTTGTAATGAGGTAAGGGTAAGCCTTTTCTTGTTAATATCAGATGATAGAATGAGAAGAAATGGCCTAAAATTGTGCCAGGGGAGGTTTAGGTTGGAGATTTGCAGGAAAGAAATTCTTCCTAGAGTAGTGAGGCATTGGAACAATCTGGACCCTGGAACAGGGAGTTGTTGGAGTCACGAAGAAATATATGAACATGACACTTTGGGACATGGATTAATGGCCATGATTGTGCTAATTGACAGTTGGACTCAATGATTTTCCAGATTAAACAATTCTATGATTTTAAGTTGGTGACACAGATAAAGGCTGGGTCATTTGGGGATTGGTGGGGAGTATAAGTGTCAAGACAAGGAACATACTGATGTATTAACATGATGAAATCTGCCTCTTCATGGAGCATTTTCATTGTTGACTTAAGTGTGTCCTCTGTTTTTTCTTTTAGAGGATACAGAATATATACTGTAAAATAAATCATTAGTATCTCCAGAGAATAATAAAAATCTGCCTTCACCTCTCTCTCCCCTTAAGAAAATCCCTCTCAATGACTAAAAAAACCCAGAAATCCCACAAAATATCCTTCCTTTTATCCTATGTTTCCTGCTAACGTCCAGTTCTCCCTATCTTCAGAAGAAAGAGAACCTGTGCTACACTTGTAGCTCTAGAAGATAATGTGACAGTGTTAGACTATTCTATAAGTAGAAGAAACCTATAAGTAACCCCAAATTTAGCTTCAGACAGTAAATTTCTTAATTCCCTTCATGAACAGTTTCTTGCAGGAGTTAATTACATTTTAAAGTCATGATTGATTATCCTGATGTGGTTGAAACCTCTGCAATTAAATGTAAGAGCAGTCAGAACAGTAAGAGCAGTATTAATATGCAAAAAGCTCAAATAATTTTATTTCCCTCCTCCCTCAGGTATCTCTTGAAATATTTTCCCACCTACATGCTTAGCTTCTCTCTTTTTTTGTTTTTTACCTGGTAGGTAATTAGCAAGCCAGTTAACTTGACAAACACAAGGTTTATATGGTGGTAGTTGTGAGATATTCCAGTATTGATGTGTTGCTGCTTGCATTTAATGTTTCAGGATTAAATCTAAGCTGCACAACTCAAGCATCTTTAGTGGCTTGAAAACGGAGACTACTTTTCTCTCTCTAGTTTTACCCATTTGGATTTGTGGATTTGTAGCTATTGATTTGTTGGGAAAATAAATATTTCAGCTAGTAACTCCTTAAATTGAGAGTTAGGTATCTCTGTTCTTCTTGTTTTAAATCAGGCTTTAATGTCTTTGCAGGACACTCTGCTTGCTCCTCTTGACTCACAACTGAAGATCTTAACATCTTTAACAAGTTTGAAACAAGCTCATCTTTTAGGGATCTGTTCATAAACTTTGGACTTGTTATGATAGGATGATGAAGGCTGAGGAGGAGGCAGATTTGGGTGGAATTATAGGAAGAAATTCTTTACAGTGAGGGTGAGACACTGTAGCATGTTGCCCAGGGAGGTTGTGGATGCCTCCTCCCTGAAGGTGTTCAAGGTCTATAAGAAGGTGTCCCTGCCCATAAAGGTCCCTTCCAACCCAAACCACTCTGTGGTTCTTTGATCATCTTAAAGGACTCTTCCTACCAAAATGATTTTATAAAGCCAAATATCGTTTGTAGCATTATAAATGAGCTTGGATGAATTGTCTCAGTTCCATTGAGATCCATCAGTTTAGTCCAGTTGGGAACATACCCAGCAAAATCCTCTGTGAGACTCAGATAACACACACAAAGATTTTTGAGGTAAAATCTGACAGTGTGACCACAAGCTCTTCTGTTTTTATTTATTGAAATATTTACTAATTGTTCTGCCTAATGGAGGCTTGTAGAGTCTGGAGAAGTCTTAATTTGCTGCTTCACTTGGGGTTTTTGGTTTGGGTTTTTTTTTTCTCTTTGCTGTCAGAAACTCCCCAGACATCCATTAGTTTAATTTGCTATACAGACAATGAATTAATTTCTATTTTTCCCGTCATTGTGCTTACTGCAGAATTAATTAGCAATAAGCAATTTCTTTGTGTTCCTGCTGCTTGCTACTTCTGGCTTGTAGCTTTTTGTGTGTATGTGTGTGTGCGTGTTATTACTGACACTCTGTGAGACTTGAGCAGGCTACAGTTGCGTGGAGAAGAGCCTTAGGAAGTTCAGCAAGGGCAAGTGCAGGGTCTTGCACCTGGGAAGGAAGAAGACCCTGCATCAGTACACGTGAAGGGGTGACCTGCTGGAAAGGAAATCTACAGAGAAGGACCTGTGGGTCCTGGTGGCAAATAAGTTGACAAAGGAAGAAACACCTGCATCAGTACAGGTGAAGGGTGCTGTGGCTGATCCTGCTTTAGCAGTGGGGGTGGGACTGGATGATCTCCAGAGGTCCCTTCTAACCCTCACAATTATTTTTCTCACAGAGGATTCAATCCCTAAATCCTTTTCTGGGTCCCAAAATGACATTTGGAAGTGACACAGCTTTATGTCTGCTTCCCCAACTCTTGGGACAAGGCTGTAACTACAGGAGCTGAACACCTCACCACAGCCAGATCAATAGTCACTGCACCTACTGACTGGAGGCTCTAAAAGGCACCAGTGCCCAGCTTGTGCTTCTGTTAGTTAATAGCTACTCCCATAAGTACCACCTCACAAGAAAACTGTATAACTGCCAGCATGATTTATGGTTTTCTATTGCTAAGCTCCCAGTCAGATAATTTTTCAGTGTCCACTTTTCTGCAGTACTGCGTAAAATGGAATTAAAATTTAGAATTCACTTAGAGCCTTCACTCTGGGAGATGTCTTATTTGGGGAAATTATTTCTTTTGGGGAAGTGTACAATGTTGTGGAGGGGTGCCAGCCTTTGGCCAGCAGTATGCTTCTAAGCATGTAGGCTCTGCTGTGGGTTTGGTGGGATTTTATGTGCCATTCCTCATGCACCCTACTCTTACTGTGGCTCAGATGCTACATGGAACTGGGAGCATGTGCTGCCATGTAATTAAGCTGAGAAGCTGCCTGGAGCATCACAAAGGGTCTGGGAAGAGGAGACCTCAACATTTACATGGAGTGGAGCAGGTTATTTTGCAGGAAGGCTTTGATGGGAAGAGTGATGGCATAATCCTGGGCTGATAGGTTTATCCAGCTGAAATCTGACATAGGATATTGTATGCAGGGAATGTGACCTTGGGGAAAGTCCATCATTAAAACAGGAATGATTCAAGAGAACTTCTTGGGTCATCCCGCTTCACATCTGATAAATGTGAGCTTGTGATTTCTCTATGTTCTGACTGTCCTCTGGTGCCAAACTGGAAGCTTCAGAAATTAAAAGCCTCAAATCCAGTGGCACGAGTATATCTAATAAATAACTTGCTCAGAGCAGATGTTGGCACAACTTGGTTCCTCCAGGCTGGTAGTTGGGGAATGCATCAGGTCCTCTCTTGATGGTGCTCAGTGCCCTCTGAGGTCTGGAAGCATTTATAGCTACTTCTCACCCTCTTGACTGTTGCAAGGTGGGATTAAACCAAAAGCATCGTTTACTACATGTCTAAACTATTTTTCTGCAGTAGGAGATTGCAGTAGCTCATTTTCTCAGCGGGTTGGTGTTAAATTGCACACTGCTAAGTGCACTGCAACATATCCTATGCAATGTTTTGTTAGAGTTCCAGCTGCCAGCAGGTAAAGAGAGTGAAAAAAGATGTGTTTTACCCGAGACAGGCAAACATGCATTGTTACTGTATTTGATCTGTGATAAAAGTACAGAACATCCACCAGTAGCAGGAGTTGGTTGTGGCTGCTCTGAAATGATGAGCTGAGATTTTCCTGACAGGACCATTTTCAGGGTGTCCTGTGGGGGGAAACCTCCATCTTGTATTTTTCCTCACACTCTGGTTTCTGAGCTTTTAGAATCAAGCACCGACTCTTCTCAATATTTGATTAATGAAAATTGGCCTTTTGCATGGGTGCACAGTGCAATATTTTACAAGTTGTATTAGGTGCTGCACTGAGCCCAGCAGTTCTGCAGAGACAGAGATTATGCAGCATGATGATAAAGCATGAAAGGTGATGTGAAGTTCACAAGAGAGGAAGGAAGAATAAGAAAAAGAATCCATAGGCAAATGTGTCTGGCTTTTACAGCTTCTCAGTATAGCAGCTGCATTGCAATTCTGATGTACAACATCAGCAGATGCACTGAAACACCAGGCTGAATGAGACCAATTTGCCCTGTGGCTAAACCTACCATTTATTTACATTTGTGTAAGCATGTGGTTACCTACAGAATAATAAAACCCCAAACCCTGGAGAGCTTTTTGGCCTTAGTGTAACAGGTGAGCAGAAAGTTCCCAATGCAGACAGGAACAGCTGGGATGGATGGGTATCCTTTTGCTATCCTTCTCCCTCCTTAGAAAGCAAAAATTGCTTGGCTTAGATAAAATCAATGTATAAATCACCCCAAATGTGTGGAATATTTATGGTGTTAATTTGTAATGCTGGATTTATCTCCTGCCTTGCGAGAAAGAGAGTGAGGGTGTGTTTTTTTTCTGATGCCCTCAGTGGCTTCTGCTTCCCAGTTTATATCACTTGTTGTCATTTTTTATATCACTTGAAAGGCCACGTGTGAAAGTGGAATTTGTACCAGCACGTTACAGTACAGTTAAAAATAACTTTGGTGGTTGTCCAGGTTTCCTTCTGTTCACTGGAGGAACAGAGGGCTTTCTCTCGGAGGACTGGTTAATTGGGACTCTGTCTAAAGGGATAAGTTTATTTCAAGATTTAAAATGAGTGTTGTGAAGGACTCGGCAAGGCAGAAGATGAAACAGGATAAAATGTAATCCTAAATCTCGAAACTGTGTCCCAGTTTCTAAACTGGGTTCTTCCTGGGGAGACTTTGGTGAGATAAATAACCTTCCCCTGGGAAATGTGTTTTCCTTTGCAATTTGGAGAATTGTGATCAGAACTCCTCCAATTTGTCGAGGTTTTCTTCTGTGGTTTGTGTAGATTTTGTTTGGGATTTTTTCACCTCTGTGAGAATTTTTGGTCCAGTGTTTCTCTGAAGCATAATGCTGAGAAGTTCTGGTGGTGCAAGCGCTGAAGAGCATGGGACAAATTTGGGGGGGCAGGGTTGAAGGAAAGTCACCCAAATTACAGTGCTTATGCTGCAGTTTTTAGGCAGCTGTAAGTGAGCTTTGATTTTTTTTTTTTTTTAATACCTCTGGACAAATTAACATCTAAAACCTGGGCTGTGTTCAGATCCTGTTCTTTGAGATAATATTCCTGAGGCCAGCAAGATAGCTCAGCTACTAAGGTATCAGGTTAAACCATTTTACCTTGAACCCCAAGTATGAATTATTCAAAGCTTTCTCATTAGTATTCATCCATATAACCTCACTTGTCACTCATCAAAGGTTACATTTTCCATCTCTGCCAAATTCCTCTTGTCCCTGCCTAGACCTCCCAAATCCTTGTATTTTGTAATAAGCACTGAATTACAGGGGCACAACCAGTGGTGCCTCTTCCCCTCTCTAGCGTCTGCTGCTGCAGCAGCTTTTAATTTTCATCGAGGTCTTCTAAATGCCAAGCCAGTGGTAGCACAAACTTTTGTAGTTAAGCAAACCCATGAAGAGCATGAAACTTCGTTTGCTGGTGAGTGCTTGTTTATTTCCAAGGCTGCACCATGTAGCAGATTCCATCAGAAATCAAATGCTGCAGGCTGTAATGTTTTGGTCCCATCAGGTCTGGAGAGAAATAATCTGGAGGAAGAAGTGAGGGACAGGTTGGTGGCAAGTGATGGAAGCAGGAGGTGATCTGCAAAGGTAGGGACAGATGGAATGTGCAGGTGTTCAGCTGCTGAGGGCTTGGCAGGGAGCTGGGAAGACTTGAGACTTTTACTAAGAAGCTCAAGTACTCAGGCATAGGAGATTTTACTAGGCTATCTTTTTTCTTCTTTATTTGGAAGCTGTGTTTCTGTGTGTGCCACACTGGGTGCATCAGAGCCCCTTCTTGCAAAGCCATCAGGTCATAGAAAGGAGTTGTGGTCAGTGGGTGCTTCCCATGGCTCTTGCTTGACTTCTGCTGGTGTTGACAGTGATGGATGGTTGCCTATTTGGCTTCTTTGCTCTTGGTTGGGGTGTTGCATTCCTTTAAAAAACATGCAGTGTTCAGGAAGGACAAACTTCTACTCAGCTGCTCCACAAGGACTTACCAAAATCTCTCATGTGCTGGAAAGAGCAACAGGGAAGGGAGAGGGTTTCAGGGAGAAACAAGGAGCCCCAGCATCATATGGGAACCTGGACAAAAAGAGCAGAAAGGAATTTACAGGAAGGAGCAGCTGGTTTTCATGTGCTTGATCAGAATTCATCCCTCCTAGGAACACGTTTGGGAACAGGAGCAGGTCATGAACAGGAATGGTGCCCCAAGCAGCTGAAATGTTTCATCTGGCTCTCTGGGAATCCCAGTGGCCTTTGGTGGTCCCACAAAAAAGTCCCCAGGGGAGAATTATGGAGAGCACTAAATTCAAAATCCTCTCTGCAAGGTTGTATCCACCTCTCCAGCAACTTTTGGACCTGTTTCAAGTGCATCCAGACAGGGATTAAAATTCCTGGGAATAACTGTCAGAAGAAATAGTTGGCTGGAAAAGAAAGAGCTAATGAACACCACACAGAGCAGTGCTACAAGCAAGTAGGCATCATAAACTTTTATTATTCCTGGAACACATTTTATCTGCTAGCATCAGGAGGCAAAAGCTCAGGCAGATGTTGTGCCCAGCAGTTGAACCTTTAGCACAGCTGGGACCATGTTGTGATGGAGTGGAACATTGTTGAGCCAGGTTGGGCTGTGCCCTGACATTGCAGAGGCAGGAGAATCACAGGCAGGGAGAAGCTTTTGGAAGCCGCAGGCACCTGGGGAAAACCTTCGCTCTTATCCAGCCAAAATGATAAAGCGAAAAAACCTGATGTTCTCCATCCGCATGATTTCCTTCAGTTCTGCTCAGTCTCCTTGTGAATCCAGATGGAATACAAGTAATGCATTCCAGTTAATTAGAAAATTAAAACATTTTAGGAAATAATGAATTTACACATGATAACTACAACTTGTTTAAAGGTCATTGGGTAAGGACTGTTTAAAACTCTATTAAAGATCTTGCATCCACGAGACACTGTGATCAAATTGTTTGCTCATTCTCAGAGTTATTCAGATTTATTCTTCAGTAAAAGGAGGGGGAAGGGGCCTTTTCAATGACTTTTATTTTAACATTTCATTTCACCTTTAAGGTAATGTGGAAGCTGATGATTCAGCTTTGATTGCTATTGCAGTGGTGACGATGATGATTATGGATCCATAACATCCAATGAAGAAATTCAATCTGCTCTGCTGCTGGTGTTCCTTTATGTGATGTGGTGCTTGATTCAACATCTTTTTGTCCTTGTCTGCAGCAGACTGACATGGAGGTATCTCATGCTTTCTGCTGCCAGATCTGCCTCTAACTGAGATCACTCCTGTGGAGTTGTTACAGGTCTCTGTTGTGGGAGTCCCATGTCTGGGTGTATTCTCCACATTGAATCTGGACCTCTTGTGATCATTAAAAATTAGAGAAGAGCTTTCATTGAGGGAATTAAGAGCTGAGGCCGGACTGGGGAGGGAGAATTTGTCCTTTTAACTTGAGAACTGGCACCTCTAAATCAGGGAAAATGGAGAAAGTGGTGGCTGGACACTGTGTGCCTGAATGGACGATTGCTGGGATTGATTCCAAGATGTGGATGCTCTTAATTTAATGGTGGTAGGACAGAGGCGTTTCTGATGATAGGAACTTGTGAAGAGATTAATATCCCTACTGCAATCTGCTCTTCAGCTGCATTGCCTCCCCACTATCCTGGGTCCATGCCACTGTGGATGCCTAGTGAGTGGAGAGGTGTTGAATTGGTAGCTATCTGAAACCTGGGCACCACTGGTTTCATTATGAGCAGTTCAAACCCACAACTTCCCAGTTTGTCCAGAATTGGCTGCAATTATCCTTGCTTCTTCGGCTGAATGAGCTGACACAATTTTATTAAATTAGCCATTTGTTATGTCTTTTGTACACCATGGAAATGAGGTTAATGACTGCAAGGCCCCTTACAAAGCAGATGTGAACTCTCCATGCTGTAGTCAGTCTTGCTGCGGACAGTGTCACCAGTGCTGGCATCACACTCTCATTGAATTGTTTAGGCTGGAAAACACTTTTCAGATGATCAGGTCCAACTGTTAAGCCAGCACTGCCAGGTTGCCATTAAGCCATGTCCCTCAGCACCACATCTACCCAGTTTTGAAGCCCCTCCAAGGATGGAGGCTCCACCCTTGCCATGGGCAAACTGTTTCAGGTTTTGACTACCCTTCTGGGGAGGTAAGTGCTTCTAATTTCCAATGTAAACACCCAGAGAAGACAGGGCAGCATTTGCTCTTCAGACAAAGTACCTGAACCCAGGTCACTCATAAGTAAAGGGATATTTTCCCACTAATATTAGATCCTGAAAGAAGTTGTGTTATTTTCCTCTGTCTCACATCCTAATGTGGTGTTGCTGGGCCAGCTGCCGGTTGGAAAGAGAGCATGGATGCAGGACTTCTGCTAGTGTTCCCAAACCACACCCATCATAAATGTAAACCAGCCGGGATGCAAGGAAAACATTTGCCATCTTCTTCCACTGTGACACAAAGAGGAGCTTGAATACAAGAAATTAGAGATTAAAATAGGAAAATAGCATTTTATAAAAGCACTGTGTGGGAAGAAGGATGGAAAACAATGTGGTCAACTCAGGAAATGTTGAAGGACAAGAAAAGGGAGGGAAGCATGTACAGGTCTGGAGGAGACGGCAGTAGGCAGACAGCATTTTTGCTGCTGATTCTGGTTTTCTGTAGTGTGGAGCTGTGCTCCTCCTTGCTGTAGCAACCACCCACTTGTTAGCCAGCTCTTCAGAGCAAGAGGTAAGATGGTGCAGGAGGTTTGTGGCTGTAAGCCACTGTACCATGCTATTAACCTCCTTCCAGCAGGCCAAGTCATCATCCTTTTGTAGCACTGCGAATTAGCTTTTTTGTTGTTGCCAGAAATCTTCAGGGGTAGTAGCCTTAAAAATGATGCCTTATCCCTGGTCTTGTCTCTGCAAGTAGGTTGAATTATGAATTGCATCCCTTCCAGAAGGTCACCAGGTTCCCCATCTACAGAGGCTCTGGGATATTTAGAGGGCACTTCGCAGTGTTTGTGTCATGATCCTTACTCCTAATATATGCACTGGAGATTTTTTGAGCTTGGTGTGCAAGAAAGATTATAAAACCTTGCATGATAAATCTGCTGATATTAATTCAATGGCTCTCTTGTGCAAAGCCTTTTTACTGCTGCCAGCACCGAATAAACACAAAGCAAAGTCAAAGCAGTGTGAGAGTTTGGAACAACCTGAGGGTGATGCATAAGGCTAAGAAAGTCCACACAGACAACCTCAGAGCCAAATCATGTGAGATGTTAAGCCTTAACAAATGACTGGGTGCATTTCCTACAAGCTTAGGCAGAGGATGTCTAGCAGTGCTTCAGGCAGTCTGGTGAGCTGTTTCCAACAGAGGACAGTGTTGCACAGTCACACTGGCTGCTTATTAATTAGGATTCAGAATCCAAAGTTGTAACACCATCCAGTTTAAAACTCCTGGCCCACTAATTGCCTTAGATCTCCAGGTTTTTGATTCTTGCCATTGCAGTGTTTGACCACAACACTTCCCTGCAGCAGGAAGTGTTCTGTTGGGCATTCTGGCACCTCTGCCTACTGCTGGTTCTTTGCTATTTTTGATGGGTTCCATCAATTCTGACTGTTTGAGAAAGAAGTCCAAATCAAAAGGAAAATGTGTCAGAGGAGACAGCACTGCCTCAAGTGCTGCAAGTGACTGGACTGTTTCAGTTGGAAGGACCTTTAAGATGACTAAGTCCAACCATTAATCCAGATATGCCATGCCACCACTAAACCATGTCCCTCAGCACCACGTCCACGTGGCTTTTAAATACCTCCATGGTGGGGACTCCACCTCTGCCCTGGGTAGCCTGTTTCAGGTCCTGACAATCCTCTTGGAGAAGAAATTGCTCCTTGTGTTCCATCTAAACCTAACTGATCACATGTGTCTATCTGGCTGTACCTGAGCAGACAGCAAAGCCTACTGAGATGCTCAGGTTAAATAAAGTCCATTGAGGTTACCTGGTCTGAAGTCACTGTGTTCTCCACCAGCATGGACCATAGACCACTGAGCATTTTGTCCACCATTGGAGTGTTTTGCCTAACAAATTCCTTGCTGCTGAAAAGACCTCTTTTTTCCTCTTCTTCTAGGGTGTCTTGACTCATCTCTTAGGTGTGTTATAGACTGAGGGGAAGTGTTTTGTGTCTTTTTCCAGGGAAGTGTGCTGTAGACTTTCAGTGAGCTCTTTTGGTTCAGACACCTATGCCAAGGCTGTGTGCTATTGCCAGGGGTGATGTTTACAAGGGAAGGGGCTTTTCCACTTCTTGCTTTCATAGAATAGGCTGAGTGGCCCATAATTATCACTACATTGCTAATTTAGGAATTAAATCATGTCTGACATGAACAGCAGCCTCTGTCCTGTGGTGGGGTTTCACACCTTATAGGAACATGGGTGATTCCTGCTGTTGGGAGGCTGCTCTGAATGTTAACCAGAAAATAGTTGCTTTTCCTTATAGAAAGGGTTTTTTGCAGCATCCGCTCACCCTCAACCTGGAGGGATGGACACTAGTCTGTGCCATCAGTCACTGCCAGATACCCAAGGAGAAGCCAGTGACATCTGGCATGAGATCAGAGGCTGTTTTCTTACCATATTTGCATGACGGGAGTGATTTTTGGCCATGGTGTCAGAAAACTGGGGAAATCCTCTTGACATATTGGGCAAATAGATGCTGCCAATAAAACCCCCAAGTAACAAAGCCTTTCTTTATTGCATTGCGAGGCCACATTTTATTGGTGAATTAATAGGAATAACAGAACTATTTTAGTGGCTGACTGGGAGCAGTATATTAGCAGCAGTATTAATAAGTGTGGAGTGACAGGAGACTTGTAAGAATGGGAAAATGAGATACAGTATTTATCCCTTGTGCAAAATCTTTTTTATTATTAAAGACATTGGGTTAACTAGGGATAGATTTAATACTTCAACTCTATTTTTATTGGATAATTAGCAGTGAGCAATCCCAACCCTGGGACAAGGACAGAAATTTGGAAATCAAGAAAGTCACAAAAGGGGGGGAAAGAAAAAGGAAATAGATAGCAGGTTTGGGGTTTTGCCATACATCTCCAAATGGAGTTAAACTCAATTGGTGGCTAGTAACAAATGAAATTCCTCGGAGCTTAGTATTGAGGCATGTTCTGTTTAACATCTTTATCAATGATCTGGAATCAAATACATCCTCAGTAAGTTTGCAAATGGCACCAGATTAGGTGGGTATGTTGATCTGCTGGAGTGTAGGAAGTTTCAGCAGAGGCATCTCTCCAGGCTGGATTGATGGATTGAGATCAGTGGTATGAGTTTTAGCAAAGTCAAATTCTGGGACCTGCACTTAGTTCATGATGCCATGAAATACTTCAGGCTGGGGGCAGAGCAGCTGGAAAACTGTCTGGTGCAGAAGGACCTGGGGGTGTTGGTTGACAGTGGCTGAAGATGAGGCAGCATATGTCCAAGTGGCCAAGAGATCTGGATTGGCAACAGTGTGGCCAGTGGGACCAGGGAAGTGATCATGCCCCGGTACTTAGCACTTGTGAGGCTGCGCCTTGAACACTGGGTTCACTTTCGGGCCCTTAACTGCAAGAGGGGATCAAGTGTGTCCAGAGAAGGGCAGTGAAGCTGGTGAAGGTTCCTGACCACGAGTCTTGTGAGGAGCAGCTAAGGGACCTGACATTTTTCAGTGTAGAGAAGAGGAGGCTGAGGAGAGACCTTCTGGTTCTTTGCAACTCTCTGAAAGGAAGTTGGAGCCAGGTCAGGGTTGGTCTCTTCTCTCAGGGAACAAGTGGTAGGACAAGAAGAAATGGCCTCAAGTTGCACCAGGGAAATTTTGAATTGGACATACGGAACAATTTCTTTCCCCAGAGGGTTGTCAAGCCCTGGAACAGGCTTCCCAGTGGTGGATTCCCCATTTCTGGAGGGGTTCCAAAGCCTGTAGATGTGGTGCCAAAGGATATGGTTTAGTGGTGGTCTGGAAGTGCTGAGCTAATGGTTGGACTTGATTTTAAAGATCTCCTCCAACTATAGAAATTCTATGATGTGTTTATGTAGCCAGACACAAAGTAAAACTTTTCTGGAGCAGGTAAAGAAGCAGCTGCTCACTCCAGAGCCACACAGAGGGGTACCTTCCACAGCCCATTGCTCTGCCTGTCCAGGAGATCATCCCAGCAGGATGGCTTGCTGACTGTTCATTAAATATCTCACCACCCACCAGCCTGTGCACTGCCAGCTCTGTTACAATGAAGAATTAGAAAACCACATCAGGAGTGCAGTGCTGAAGTTCTTACTTAATTTTAGCTTTCCAGATAAAAGCAGATCCCGAGAATAATGACTAAGATGTGATTTCCAGAGGATTAGAATGCGATTTAAATGCTGTGAGTCGGTTTCAAAAAGCTCTGGAGATGTTCAGTGTTGATGAAGGGCACAGGGGATACCAACACTTTAGGGGGGGTTGAAATGTAAACCACCTTTTCTTAGGCTAATTGTGCAGAAAAAGAGCCTAGTGCTGCAGTTTTCTCCATGAAATGGTGCGATTGTGCAGCAGCACTAACATTTACTGACTATGGAGTCTGCTTATTTTCCCCCATTTTTTATTATCAGCAAAACTTTAATTACAGCTTACCTACCACCTTCTGCCTGCATTTACAATGCAATAAATTTCCAGTCTCCCTATGCAATCTGCATCTCAAACAGTGCAGTGCTCTGGCAATGGACATTATTGATTCCTTGAAGAAATTATAACAGCATTTGTTCCAAGGAAAACAGGAGCACTGAGACATACAGGCATGCATGCCAGATATTAAAATGTCCCCTCTCCCCACCAGCTCTCATTCGTCTGTGCTTCATTGAGCACAACAACTCCAGGTTAGGAACCCCCTACGATTATTTTCAAATGATTGATGGGAGTCAGAAGGAGCTGGAATTTGGACTTGATTCCTTACTCTCCAAAAAAGCAGTTTATCATAGAATGATATAATGGTTTTGGTTAGAAGGGACCTTTAAAGGTCATGTAGTTCAACTTCCAATGACATCTGTAACTAGATCAGGTTGCTCTGAACCCCATCAAGTGTGACCTTGAATGTCTACAGGGATGAGGCTTCCACCACCTTCCTGGACAACCTGTTCCAGTGTTCCACCACTTTATCATAGTAAAGGACTTCTTCCTAGTGTCCAATCTAAATCTACTCATCTCTAGTTTTTGATATTTTTCCCCCATCCTAGGTCATAGGACTATTTTGAAACTGGTAGACAAGAAGAATGGTTGCTTAATGATTTTAAAAGTAAATGAGAAATTACTTTGTAGTGTTTAAGTGATGTTTTCTGTTTGAATATCAGGAGCAGCTGTGGCTGTGAACAGTAATAAAAGGTGGAATCAATGGGCTCTTGGCTGTTGTGAAGGGAAAAAAGCAGCTAGATAAGGAGTAGATGAAATATTTGAAAAATATTATCTGTCAGATTTCTCCTAGCTTGAATATATATACAGCAGAATTCATTGAAAGAGTCTGAAGGTGAAAATTTGCTTATTGTTTAAAGCTTGTGTTAATTTGTCATTAATATTCAATCACTTAATGAATGCCATAACTGCTGCAGCATCTGGCTGACCTTAGACAAAGCTCTGTGTGCTTTAGCAAACTTTATGGAGAAGTTTTCCTGTACACTTTCCATTCTTGGTGAGTGAAAAGCTGTACATGAGCCAGAACTATGCACTCACCACACAGAACTAGGCATGTCCTGGACTGATTTCCTGCAGCAAGGGCAACTCAGGGATTCTGCCCCTCTGCTGCACTCTGTTGAGCCCCCACCTGAAGTGCTGGGGCCAGCTCTGGAATCCACAGCACAAGAGAGACATGAACCTGTATAGCAGCCCCAACACCACCACCCCACCCCAGCTCAAGATAGACCTCAAAGTGAGGTTTGTGAGCACCTGATCTTCATTAGCTTTTTATCTCTGCTAGCCCAGAGCCTAAGGTCCTTTCCTTTGCTTGGATAGCCTGCAATCGACTGAGCAATTGACCACAGCTGAACCCACAGGGGTATAAATGGAGTTCTGTAAGGAATGGAGCTCTTTTGCTCCACAGATTCAACCTTTTCAGCTTAGAACTTCTCCACTTTAGAACAGAATCTAAAGACCCTCACATCCTTCCACGTTGGTGAGTACAGATATATATCCTTAGAATCCATGGGAGATTTTTCCTTTGATGATTGAGGCCTGTGTGTGTTTTGACTCATCTCTCTAAATAGTTGGATAGTTTAATTAGTTGTACAACAGTGTTTTACCAACTAACATCTGAACCTGTAATTTCATTGTATTGGAAGGAGAAGAGATTTAGTTATAACAGGCTGGTAGGTGTTAGCCTCCTGTCTGATTTCTTCATGGCAACCTGTTGGATTGGGACCAGAGGAGGCCACAGCAATGATGGGAGATCTGGAAGTTCTCTGCTGTAAGGACAGGCTGAGTTGGAGTTGTTCAGCTTGGAGAAGAGAAGGCTCCAGTAAGACCTTCTGGTGACTTTTCAGGGCTTAAAGGTTGATAGGGAAGTGTCCCACCCAAAACAATCTTAGTCTATAATAAATGATGGCTTCATTGTCGTTAGATTAAAGTGCAGTCAGTAGAACTGTAATTATTAACTTCCACTCATGATCATCATGTGTTGAGAGATACTCAGTCTCAAGGTGTAACCCAGTGGGTGCAATGCTGATGTACAGGAGCTTTCTGTTACTAAATAGCTAAAATAATACAAACAGGAGAAGAACTAAGATGTTCAGGTGAGGCAGGAGATGCAAAGCCTATGACTTTGCTATTTTTAGCACAGTGATGAAGAGATCAGTCAGAAGGGTGATGTGATCCATTCAATCACTGAGCCCTGAGAGCAGCTTCACAACTGCTCCCCCTCTGTCCAAACCTGAGCAGGACTCTGCACACACGTAAAGCCTCAGTGATATGCAGCTATATGCCAGGGATCACATCAATCTCTCAAGGGCTCATCCCAGGCCACAAAAAAGTCCTTGTTCTCGTAAAGTGCCAACTATTGAATGTTCATAGTGCTGATTGATCTCTTCAGTTAAGCTGGAGGAATATTAAAAGGTTGAAATTATTGGATAATGAGTTTGATTTTAAACATGCTGAATATTATTTCTCACCATAATGAAAAGATACTTCCTGATTCCTGCATATCCTGTGTTTGTGGTACAGCATCACACAGAATAGTGGGAGTTGGAAGGGACCAGGATCACAATGTCCAGGTGGGTTTGGAATCTCTCCAGAGAATGAGATTCCACAACCTCTTTGGGCAGCCTGCTTCAGGGCTCCAGCACTCTGACAACAAAGAAGTTTCTCCTCCTGTTCATATGAAACCTCCTCAGCTCCAGTTTGTCCTCCTTGCCCCTTGTCCTAGCACTGCGCCCCACTGAAAAGGGTCTGCCCCATCCTCTTTCCCCCACACCCTTTAGCTCTTGCTGAATATTGATCAGATCGCCTCCTAGGATGCTCTTCTGCAGGCTAAACAGCCCCAAGGCTCTCAGCCTTTCCTCCTCACAGATACTCCTCGAGTGTCTGCCAGACTCTGTCTAGTAGTTTCTTTTCTCTCTTGGACAGGTCAGACTGAAATCTGTACCAAGGTAACATCCTAAATTGCATAAGGTTAGAGAGCTTTTAAAAAGATGTTGAGAAATAAAAAGTCAGAAATAAGGAGTGATGGTTTATTTCACAGAAGGCTCTGAAAATGAAGGTAACTGGATCAGGTCAGATTCTCTGCCAACTGCTATGACCTGAACATGACCATGGGCTGCAGGAAAGGTGATGTGATGCTAACACTGGAGATTCGGCCCTGCCAAGGGATGTGTTGTAGATGGACTGTGCCTTTTCCTCCGTGTCAAATGCTGCTTATTGTTCAGTTAGAAATACTCCTGCCTGGCCCGGCTGAATGAAGGTGATTAAAAATAGGAGCTGGAGGATGTGTTTTGGTTGAAGACATACCCGAACTTGCAGAAAAATTAATTCAGTTTCTTCATTCTGTGGTTATTGTTTTTCCCCAAGTGATGCAATATCTTTTGCTTCTGTTCTCAGCCTGACTGTCTCTGTGAGAGCTAAATTTAAGGATTTTTTTTAGACTTCACGTGAATTGCAGTTTTAAGAAAGGCTGAAGGTTTTGCTTCAGTGTTTGCTTTTTGTTGTGAGTTTTCTTTTTGTTACTTTAAATGTGATTCTTGGCTGGGGCACTAGATGGTGTTTAACCAAGCCAAAGCAAGAAGAAAAACTGGAAGCCCAGACAGTTGAATAAAAAAGAATTATGGTTCAGGTCTTACTCCAGGTAAATGAGCACTGCTTTCTATACTCCAAAATTTCTTTGGAAAAAAAAAACAGGTTTCAGCCCCTCTTTTATACTGAAAATCAATAGCACTAACATGGAGCACACACCTAAAAGCAGAAAAGAAAGAAAAGTTTAGATTCCAGCTCAGCCCCATCCTTAGCCCTTGTATAATCAATAATAATAAAGGACTAAATCTAACAATAAACCTTATGGATTGTGAGAAAATGAAAAATATCACACCTGGCTCCCTTGAGGAGCTTCAATTTATACTAACTCTTAAACAGGAGGAAGGTGTTTCTCAAAATGAGTTACGCTGTCCATGTCTGAAAGGTTCCCCTCAGCGTGCATGGTATATACGTGAGCATAAAGCCTACCATAAACAAGTGCTGGGTGCAGGGCGATTACACCACTGCTGCTTTCTGGGGCTTGTCTCGTCTCTTCTGGGTGAGACAGAAATTGGATGCTGTGTCTTTATTGCAATGTGAGACCAGAAGATTGGAAGGCTTGAGGAAAAAAAATCTAAGAAACAGAAAATAACAAAACAAGCAAACAGACAATAAAGCAAGCACACAACCCCTACCCTGCACCCCCATGTACGTAGTGCTTCAAGTGCTTCAGGGCACTTAAGCAAATGGAGTGTAGTCAGCTTCATGCAGCATGCTTTGTGTACTCACTTGGTGTGTAATCTAAAAATAACCACGAGGTCTTATCTAGGAAAACCATTTACAAATATCACACAAGAAGTGTTTAGTTTGGCAAGCTGAATATTTTCCAGTGTGTTGATGCTGTTTAATACCTTGTACTACAGCATAAGCCCTGGAAAGCTCTGGACTTGGTTGATCTCAATTTAAGTTCTGAAGCTCTGATATGCTAAACATGGACAATACAAGCAAAAGGTTAGAAACAAATTAAGTGATTCTCCTTCAGCTGGATCGCAGCCCTAAAATGCATAGTGATGGAATTCAGAGAATCATAGAATGCATCAGGTTGAAAGGAACTCTCAAAGGTCATCTCATCCATCTTCCCTGAAGTGAGCAAGGATGTAGAATCATAGAATGTCAGGGGCTGAAAGGGACCTTGAAAGATCATCTGATCCAGCCCTGCTGCCAGAGCAAGATCACCTAGAGCAGATCACAGTGGAATGAATCCAGACATTATTAACTACATCAAGTTGCTCAGAGCCCCATCAAATTTGACCTTGAATGTCTTCATGGGTGTGACCTCCACCACCTCTCTGGGCAACCTGTTCCAGTATTTCTGATATTGACAGTGTGTTTATTTCCATAAATTTATCTTTGCTGAATGTTTTCTAAACCCAGTGTATAAGGGTGCCTGCACAGCTGAGATTAGTCATTTAGTCAAGTAATCTAAGTAGGACAATTTATAGAATCATAGAATTATTAAGGTGGGTAAGGACCTCTAGGATCATCAAGTCCAAACATCAACCCAACTCCACCACAACCACTGAATCGTGTCTCAGAATGCCATGTCTACATGTTTTTGAACACTTTCAGGGATGGTGGCTCCATCACTTCCCTGGGAAGCCTGTTCCAATGCCTGATCACTCTTTCAGGAAAGGATTTTTTCCTAATATCCAACCTAAACCTCCCCTGGTGTAGCTTGAGGCCACTTTCTCTCATTCTATCACTGGATACTGCCCCCCCACCTGGCTCCAATCTCCTTTCAGGGAGTTGTAGAGAGCTATAAGGTCTCCCCTCTGTACCAGCTGCATTCTGTTTTCTTGTGAAAAAGCAGAAAATAGCTGAAACAGAAACGTTTACAGAAACTATAAAAGCTGCATGTCAGCAACAATAGCAAAGACTTGATGCAGAGAGCAGCAGATTATGGTGCTGGAGCTGTGGAGCTGCCACATCTTTCTTTTTCCAGTGTACCACCATGACTGTGAAGAGCAGCTACTGTAATGTGGTGGGTGCTGAACCTAAAGTAGGTTTTGGTATCTCTAATCCCATCTAATACCATTCTTTGTAAGCAACAAATGCTGGTGGATGTGTTTGGGACATGCATGGATTCTAGCTCCTGTCTAGCTGGGGTGACTTGGTGCTTGCTGTGTGCCGATGCAGCATCCAGCATTTTTACCATTTCTAGCATCCATTCTTTCATTTACCTGCTTGTTTGGTCTCTCCATCCTCATGGATAGATGCTCTGTCCCACTTCCCAAGACCAGCAAAGAGCAAGATCCCCAGGTTTGAGGTTGCTTTGCCTCTTGGAATGGGCAAAGAACAAGCAACTCTTCCTAAAATGAGAAGCCCTGGTCCATAGGTGCCATATGGCTTTGTGTCCCTACAGCGAGCTGTTGGAAGGTTGTGCATGCCTAGCCTGAAGTTCTGAGCTAGTTACTCATTGTTTTCCTCAGTAGTGCTCTTATGAACACACTGCCTTACATTTGAGCTTTTGCTCTCTAGCTCTCCAAATTTTCCATGTACCTAAATTACCCTTCTGTAGCAGGGCACACCCAAGTCCCTGCCCCACTGGAGCTTTGAAGGGGGCACAAAACTGCTTTCCTCCCCCCCCACCTCTGGCTCCGGAGGTTTGGCATGTGGAAAGAAGTAGATATCAAGTTCCTTTCCCCCACCCCTCTGGGCTGGTACAGGGAAGAGCAAATTGCCCCAGCATGTGTATATGGCAACTGGATGCATTGTCTACTTGGACCTTAAGGAGCATCTGGAAGAACAGTGATGAGAAAGCACACAGTTCCCTGATTTTGGACTGCTGCATCCTGACTTCCTGCTGCAGGGACCTGCCTCTGCCTTTCATGGGAACACTGTGGAGCAGCCCAGCTTTGCCCTGCATTGCCCCATGATCTTTGCCTGTGGAAGCAGTGTCTACAGTCATTTTGGATTTTGGCGGCTTCACTCACATTGGATTCTGTGCCATGTTGATCCACTACTGGATTACAATTTGCAGTTTCAGACACTGCTGCAAAGGAGCCAAAGCATGAGCTTGAAATTCCTACTCCACCACCATTAGTAGCACAGATGTTCCCTAGGGCTCCGAGCTGTCTTTTATTTGTAAGTGGGGCAAAACTGTTTTGTGGTTGAACCTTTTCCAATTTTCTGATTTTCCTAAATTACTGTATTGCCTCTAAGCATCCTTGTGAAGATTTTCCTGAATGAATTAGAACCCCAATTTAACTAGTTTGTGGGGGAGCTTTTTTGAAATAAAACAACTACATATTTTATAATCCCTACCTCATTAATTGCCACAACTAATTCACCCTCTGAGGTCAGTTGATCATCAAGAGACTCTGAGACAAAGCTGGGAGCAGAGTATGTGGCTCTTGGTCCAGCCCCAAGCCAAGCTGGTAGGCTTTGATATGGTCAGTGATTTGGGAATCTGCTGGGAAAACTTGGAACCGAAGTAAATAGTGGAGTGTGAGGGCTACCATGTGGGATCAAACCCTCTATCTTGATGTTTATGGGTTTTGTCAACAACTTAATGCTTCCTGTGCTGATGTAAACTGAGTCCCATGCTTCAAAAGATCTTTTTTTTTAATCAACTGATTCCTCTTTTTTATTATTGTTTCATTATTGGTTTACTTATTTATGTATAGTTTGTTACTGCCATCACGACAGCATTTCTTCCCCTACAGCTAGGACAATCGAGTGATGTATAAAATATATAATGCTCTTTGATTAATATTAAATGTGGAGAACAAATACACTTGGAAGATTTTCCCTACTGATAGACTCTCTTATTTGCAATGCTGAGACTTGGGGATGCACTGGGAGCCCACCTTGTTTTCCGTGCCTTGTTATGCATGAGCAAAGCTTAGACTTTTTCTCAGTACTGCTTTTTCTTTGTTTGCATTTCTAATAGCTTAGATATTTCTTTGTTCTTTAGTGTCTCACTTATTAAGGCTTGTAACTGCTGCTTTTAGTTTACCTTTTAGGAGGCAACATTTTAGTATTGGAACAGGATGCTCAGGGAAGTGATGGAGTTACCATCCTTGGAGGTGCCCAAAAAATATGTAGACATTTCAGACAGTTGGAGTTGATGATCTTAGAGATCTTTTCCAACCTTTGTGGTTGTATTGAGGCTCCATCTATGATTGTATTGAGGCTCCATCCACCCTTGTTCCATCTGTCCTAATAAAGCAGGGGGGAAAAAAAGGTTCTTTTATGTTTCAGAAGTTGAGATTTTTCTCTATATGCAGTATCATATTGGGTAATTTTCCCCCAAAATAGTAAACAGGCATCTATAACAACTCTGCTTTATTGCATTTTTAAATTAATTTCTTATCTTTTGGGCATGACAAATGTTAGAAGGCAAAAGGTATTTCTGTGAATTAAAGATATATGAAAAGAAATTTAATGCTTGAGCAGGGTTCTCAGACCTGTTATTTTCTGGCCAGAAAGATTTCTCCTGTTTAGAAATGGCTTTGAACAAAATCGGTGATGTTACCATCAGTCATTATCTATTTCTGCTGTGTCTCTTCTGCCTTTCATGGCTTGTCTTGGCATTTTGTGTCCAATTGTTTGCTCTGTGAGATAAGGAAAGTGTCATAGCTGTGAGTAAATACTCCAGATTTTCAGGAAACCCCAAGGAATTGCTGAAGAATGACACTGGGAGGGATTTGGGGATATAGCAGACTCCTGCTAACATTTGCTGGTGTTGGAGGTTATCAGAGAGAACACTCAACAGTGATAAGTACTAATGCTTTCAATATGTTTTGACTGTTTCAGTAATGTTGGTTGTGGAGAATCAATGGTATCTCTCTGAGGTGGAACTGACCCTGGACATTTGTTGCATACTGTCATTTGAGGCAGGCAGTTGGGTCCACATGTCAACTGAGTTGGGTTTTCATTAAACTATGTTAGCAATTAGAACCAAACAAAGCTTTAAACTTGAGAAAAGCTTTCATTGTTAGAAGGACTGAGGAACACAAGACCTCTCTGTGGTGTAGAGAAGAGCTGAAGGCAAAGATTCAATGCTGGTGATGCTCCCACTCAACATTTTATCTAACGTCCAATGCCAGACACCAAATTGGTGAAGCTTTCACTAAGGCTTCGTAAGGTGATGTTATCTATTACAGTAAATCTTCTGGTGGTGGTGCTCACCTTTACCAAGTTATTTGTAAATAAAACAGCTTTCTTTTTGCCTACAAGAGAATTACACAGATAAATCAGTGCTCAGCTCCTTCCCTTTCCTGTAGCCCCCTGCAATTTTCTCTGTGAAGCCTTTACAGTGGATGGCCTCTCCAGAGGCTTAAAATGAATCACAGAACAAAATGAAACCTGACCTTATGCAGTATGTATTTTTTATGACTAGAACTTATCGGGTGCTCTTGCCTACCTTGCACTGGAAAAAAAAATCTGGCAGATGTTTCCTAGGAGAAAGAGAGAGATGTTGTTTCTTCAAGGCTTGATGATGCCGTCAACCCTGCATATACATTTCACCTAAGCATGACCTTGCTTAGAAATGAAGTCGCTTCTGAGCTCTAATGTAGCCTAGCAGAAGCCCAATTGCTTGGTGGCAGTTGAGCATGGAGGGAAGGGGAGTTGTGATGGCACTGATGGTGCTGCTCTTGCCACTTGGCTTTGATGGTAATCAGGTTGGGCAGATGTCTCCAACAGCTGCTGCTAATGGGCTGCTGTGCTGGGTAGGGACCAGACCTTGAAACTCTTTCTGTTCCACAGCAAATGTACCGGTCTGAGTGCATAGAAAAATAAAACCTGTTCTGCACTTGCATTGTTCTTAAATTCTGTCCTCATTACTAACTCAACAAATTGTTGGTGTTTTGCACACGGAAGTTGGTATTTTCTACATAAGATTGGTTGGGGTTTGTGTCTTTTCTTTCTTTTTGGGGTCTTGTTGTTGTTGTATTTCCTATTTTATTTGCTTGAAACGGCTATTTAAATTATTGATAAGATCTGACAACTGAGCTAATTCACTTCAATTTATCTGATAGACAAAACTATTTATAATTAACGGAGAAGCGGAGGTCACTTTGGTGTATAATAGCTGCCAAGCCAAATGAATAACAATTAGGTAGTTTTTTTATGCTAAGCTAAAAATTATGCAAAGGGCTACCTTCTGAGTAGCCTTGAAATGATTAGCAAAAGGTTCAGGTAGCAGGCTTTTGGGAAGGAGGGAAGAAATCCAGTGGGGAGAGGGTCCTCAAAACTCTGCACTTATTTAACTGGTTAGACTACCTAACCTGGCACTGGAAACAAATGATCTTTTAAAATAAACCTTATCTTTAAATCATAGTGACAGCAGAAGCTATTGTAAGAACATGACCATGCATAATTGAAAAGGACAAAGGGTGAGGGTTTTATAGAAGTGGTGGCTTCTTCCGTTGGTCAGGATTTGCCTGGGCAGTCTTGGGGCCATTGGTATGTGCTTTTTTCAGGCAGAGAATACAGTCATCAATTCCATAACTTTCTGTTTTTTCTTTAAGACTAAGAGAAAAATCACAGGATCATTGATGTTCTTAGAGGTCTTTTCTAACCTTAAGTCCGGCTATCAACCCATCAGTGCAATGTCTTCAAGTGCCATGTCCACATATTTTTTTGAACACCATCAGGGGTGATGACTCTATCACCTCCCTGGGCAGCCTGTTTCAATGCCTGGCTACTCCTGCAGGAAAGAAATCGTTTCAACCTAAACCTCCCTTGGTGCAACTTGAGCCATTTCCTCTCATTCCATAACTTGCTACTAGGGAGAAGAGACAAACCCCCACTTGGCTCCAACCTCCTTTCAGGGAGTTCTAGAGAGCCAGAAGGGGGAGATGCAGAGAGCCAGGAGATGTCCCCTCAGTCTCCTTTTCTGCAGACTAAACAATCCCAGTTCTCTCAGATTCTTATAACCAGACCTATTTTCCAGATCTTTCACCAGCTTTGTTGCCCTTCTCTGGACCCTCTGGCACCTCAATGTCCTTGTAGAGAGTGGCCCAAAATTGAACTCAGTACTTGAGATGTAGCCTCAAACACATCCTAGATGCCCTCACCGCCTTGCTCTAGGTATCTCTGGGGCTTGCATGCTGTTTGAGGAAGCAAGACACAAAGGAATGGCCTTGCTCATGCATTGTCTGAGTACCAGGCTTTTGTTTGCACAGCAGATTTTATAACTGTGAAACAATGAATGGTTAAGAGAGAGGAAAAAATTAATGTAGGCTACAACAGAGAGTTATTGCACTAAAGCTGAAACAAGTGTTAAAAAAAGTAGCACCAATTGCATAATGGAACAATAAAAAAGGCTTCTTACCTTTGCTTTCAGGATGTAATACCAGCTCACAACACAATATAATTAGATTGCCACATTGCCCCTTGTAAAACTAGAAAGAGAAGAAATGTAGGGGTGCATTAAAACTCCTTTCATTTTCTAATGCCCTTAGAGAGCTATTGGACATAGAGGACCTGCTCTGGCAAAAAAAAAAAAAAGCTCCAGTGGGCTATTAGGTTTTTAACTATTTTATAGGTTTTTTTATTGTTGCCAGGCCTAGATTTTCAGTACAATGACTTTGTCCTCTCTCCCCCTTCCAGCCTGTCATGCATTTATCAATCGTAGAGATAACATTCACTATAAAGATAAGTCCAGGCTCTTATGAAGCACTATGTCCTGCTGACATATCCTTTCTTCTTCCTGCTTTTTTTAGCAAGTCTCACATGACTTCTTTTATCTGATGATCTTCTGATACAAATTTCTTGTGTCAGCTCCAGATTTCACAGACAACAGGAACAAAAACCTGTCATCCAAGAAGTGGACACCATCACCTCTGGGCCAGGTGCAAGTGGAACACAGCAGGGGAGTGCAGAAACTCTTCTGGGTCAGAAGATGACCTTTCCCAAACAGTTAACTATAAGCAAAGCTCTCATCTTCTTTTCCATTAATTATTTTTTCTCTTTCTTTTCCTCCTCATTAAAACAATAAGGCTAAAATGCAAGTGGTCAGAAAGGAAGAAGCAAGTGTTGGAAAAGCAATTTCATTCTCTCAGACAGATGAAAGTTACTTCTAGAAAAGGACAGCTTTTGCCAAGGACAAATGGATGCAAAAATTACTACATAGCTGTGGGTTGATTAGAATTGGGCCTTTTCAAAGAGAAACAATATTACTTATTAGTGGACCTGCCAAATTTTGTCCTGACTCACATTTTTTTAAATCTGTGGAAATGTCAGAGCTGCTCTGAATGTGCAGAGCTGACAGTGATAAGTTGTGTGTATCTCTAACCAGGAGTTTTAAAATGATGCATAGGGAGAGCAGCTGAAAGAAAACTTGCAACCTGATACCAGTAAGAAAAATGTTCCTGATTAATGCAGTGGGGGAAAAAAATGTGGCTTCCCTATATTTATTGTTTTTATGGCAGTGGGAGATGTAGGCTCAGTTGTGAGCTAAAGATTGATCGTGACTGCCACCATTCATGGCAACTTGGGAGTGTGCTACCAAAAGCACACAGAGAAATAGATAGGACAGTGACCCTGCTAAGTGAATGTCTCTTTGCATCTCCTAGTTCACCTCTTTTACCTATTTCATGTTTAATTGGCTGTGACAGGTATCCAGAGCAGTGGTTTTAGATCCATAGTAAACAAATTTGTGTTGCTGTGGAGCGAACAGGGCAAGTCTGTTTGGTTTCTTCTCTATCCATCCACCCATCCTGAAAGTTGGTCCTTGGGAATTGAGATGGGATTTGCTTTCAAGCCATTGTGGTGGCTTCATGGCTAAGGCTGGACTGCCACATTTGCCAGTTTTCTAGAAATGTTTCTGTGACTTTTTTTTTTTGCTCTTAATAACAAAGTTCACAGCATTGTTTTGGCACTAATTGAGACCTTAGCTGAGCATTTCAGTTTAGATCTGCATTTTGAATTGAAGAGGAGATCAAGGGGAATCTATCCTTCCCTCCCTAGGCTGGATTTCCTCTCCGAGTTACAGAACTTCTAGCAGGTTAAGTATGCTGAGCTGACAGAATAAGGCTGAGCCACACACTTCCAAAGGCAAGATATTTCCAGCTGGTCCAGGCTAACATGATCTGTATACTAAATTCAATACCACAAATATCTAACAAGATAGTGTGAGGATTTAAGCTTAGGGCTAAAGTCTCTCTCCTGTCCCAGGATGAGAATGTTGTGGTTGTTCAGCCTGGAGAAAAGAAGGCTCCAAGGAGACCTTCTAGTGGCATTTCAATAATTCAAGGGGCTGATCAGCAAGCTGAGGACAGACTTTTTACTGACTGTGTGGCCTCTTGGTGCCTCAGAATAGGCACCTTTGACTAGAGTATTTTCAAAAATATAGAGGATAACAGGGAGGATACCAAGAAGGAAAACAAGAAGTCATGTGAAACCTGCTCAGTCTTACAGCAGCAGCAATCCTTGTAGGGAGTAAATGAATTTTGCATAACATTTTCATGAGCAAACATTTACAGTACAAATACAAAAACAGCTGGGAAACTGAACATCAATATATACTCTGCAAGTGGAACCTGCTCTGCGCAGGATGGGGTCAAGAGGACAAAAAAAATCTGTTATGAACAAAAACTGGCCAAATGTTGTCTTTGCATAAGTAGCATGTTTCAGTTGTAAGGGATCTTCCAACTGTGAAGACTTCATGTGGACAAGAAATATTAAACTTAAATGGAAATAAGGGGGTATTATGCTGGGTAGGTAAGGAAACAAACCAAAACAAACTACCAAGCAGTAAAATAGAAGGACAAAAAATAAGCTATTGGACATCAGAGGGGTTTGCCCAGTAGGTGGGTACTGTGGCTGGAGACAGGCAAAGGAAGATTATTCTTTTCTTCTCTATGGAGAAAAATGTCACCACCCAATGAGGGGCTGAGGCTCCTTGTTTTTCTCCCTTAACCTCTCCCTTTTGCTAGACAAGGCCACCAGGGTGCCAGAGTAACTAGGCAATGTGACCCATAAGTGCAGTGAGGTGCCAGCAGTGTGGTAGGCAGGCAGGGTGGGAATTGTTCCAACTACTAGTCCAGCCATTGAGGTGATGTTTTGAGATGCAACCTAAGGGCTGTGTGTGCCTGGGAATGAAGCCAGTATTTCTACAGCAGCACTTGACACAAGGGGAAACACCATAGAGAATCCAATGAAACTTTAAAAGTGGAACCTCTCTTAATTGTTCCGCAGTCACAACCCCTCTCCATCAAACCCCTGAATAACGAGTTTCCCTTCAGCTCTCTTTGGCTTTGTCTTTCCAAGGTTAAAATTTGAGCTTTCAAGCACAAGAGAAAATTGTCAGTGTTGTCTAGATTTGTGTGAAAGGATATGCATTCAGCAGGTCCTTAAAAGAGGAACTTACCCCACTTTGGGGCAGTTTTTCTCCATGATGACAATTCATCAGAGTAGAAAATGGTCTCAAGAAAAACAACTTTGAGAACAGGCATTAACATGTAAATTATCAGAGTGTTTCTGCAGTACATCACAGAAGTTTACTCAGTGCATAAAGCCTGGTGCTGAAGTGCTGCTGGGTGATCAGCTTCCAGAAACAACCAAAGATGGCTTTTTTATTTATGTTTGATGTTTCTTGCTAATTTAAATGTCACAGCTCATATCTATGTCTCTGTTACTTCAAGGGTAGGCTACTCAAGTGTGAACTATAATAGTGCTGCATCTCGAACACACTTGAAAAGGTACTTCAATGCAGAATGCCTCTGTTTACATTTAAAATGATGTATTATTATTTATTATTCATATTGCAGTAATACTCCATCTATTAGAAAGCCTTTATGGACAGTGGAAAACAGACCATACAGTAATGTCCCTACACATGATAGGTTTCATTCCCAAGTAAATCCAGCCATGAATACATCAGTGTATCTTCAATGAAACCAGCTACATCTGGGTCCAGCACTGAGATCACAAAATCACAGAATGTCAGGGAGTGGAAGTGACCTTGAAAGATCATCTAGTCCAACTCCCCTGCCAGAGCAGAGTTGGGTTTCAGTTATACAGCTGCCAATAAAGTGAGATTTTACTACATAAAATGCTTTGCTTTCCTTCTTCCACAGCTGTAAGATACTCAGGCTTGGGGCAGGTAAATGAGATTGAATATTTGAAAGACTATTTATAAGTTGGCTTTTAAATTTGATGCAAATAACAATTTGATAACAGATAAGTTACCTTGCAAATGTCTTATGAGACTTTTGGAATATTAGTGATGGGAGAGTATTGTCTCATTGTTCTCTCTCCTTTGTTTCCTTAAGCTTAAAGGTTATAAGCCCACACCACGTGGAAACATTTTAGATCTATTTACCCAGAGGGTGTTTTTCTTTTACTTTTCCTACAGATGTGTACAGACTGATTGGCTTTGACAGACAGTACAGCCTCCACCTTGTCTGATGAGAGAGGCCCTGTGCTAATAAGCTAATATTCTCAGTTGCATTTATAAATGATGCAGTGATCCTAACAGGCTTCTCAGCTGCTACCAGAAGTCCCTGATCCATATGTTTAAGTTGTCTCATAAATGCTGCAGGAACAGGGAAAGTTTGCTGCTTGTGACAGGGAGCAGGTGTGGTGGTTAGTACTTTGTTACCCTCTTCCATTCTTCTACACAACTTTTCCTAGATGAACTGTGCTTAGCTTCCATCCTGTGTTACAGAAGGAAAAGGCAGTAGTGCTGAGTGTGGGAAGACCTTATGCCTGTTTTATCTTGAATAAGATGGCAATCTGATGTGCTGGCAATTCCTCTTGATATCTGGTAGATGGAAGGCAGATTCTTAAACACTGATTCTTGTATACTTGGAATATGTTTCCCTACAAATATTCGAGGTCAGGCTTGATGGGGTTTTGTGCAAACTTATCTACTTGGGGATGCCCCTGCTTACTACAGATGACCTCCTGTGACAGGATAAGAGGTGATGTTTTTTAACTCTAAGTGGCAAATTTAGACTAGATAGATGGAAGAAATGTTTTATGCCGAGGGTGGCGACACACTAGCCCAGAGGGGCTGCCTAGAGGCTGCACTGAGGTTGCCCAGAAGAGTGGTCAAAGCCTCATAACTGAACCATTCCAAGTCAGGTTGGTTTGGGTCTCTGAGCAACCTGCTCTAGTTTCAGGTGTCCCTGCTGACTGCAAGAGGTTGGGCTAGATGTGCTTTAAAGGTCCCTTCCAACCCAAAGCAGTCTGTGAAAGTGGCCCAGGAGAGTCCTTCCAGTCTCATGTTTCTTTATTTTTTCCTCTCTTATACTTGATCAAGTAGTAAGTAACTTCACTTATTATTTGGATGACTTTGTCACTGTTTGCAAAGTAATTAAATCCAGATATCTGTTCAATAACCACAAAAATATTCATGAATCCTGATTGTTTTGTGGATTTCAGTGCCATAATCAGTCACATAAGATGTGTTACACCTCGGTGACTAGACAGTAAAACACTAGTTCTTTGCTCCATATAAAGTGACAGAGATTTTAATAGCATGCTTGAAGGGTCTGGGGTTGTTTCTGAGTAAGTGAATGAATCTATTAGTGCCATTGTCTTTGACTATAAATGCTCTCACATAATGATGAGGCAAAGCTATTACATCCACTTGTATGGAGCACTCCCACTCCAGTGAACCTCAAATTGTTTTCAGTCAATGGTCAACACCATGCTGGAATCATGAACTGAAAAAAGCAAAGTGGAAGACTAATGTAAAGCACCAGTGACCCTTTCAAAATTTAAATGCTTTTCAGATGATGAGGGGAAACACACCTACACTTCACTCACAGCTCATTCTTTGCCTGCAGAGTCTGGATCTCATAGAATCATAGAATGGTGGAGGTTGGAAGGGACCTCTGGAAATCATCCAATTCAACCTCCCTGCTAAAGCAGTATGATCCATAGCAGGTTGCCCAGGATTGCAGTGTCAAGGTCAGTTCAGGATCTTTCCAGAGAAGGAGGCTCCTCCACTTCTCTGGGCAGCCTGTTCCTGTGCTCTAGCACCCTCACAGCAGTTTTTGTAGTCATGTTTAGATGGAATTTCCAGCTTCCAGTTTGTGTCCATTGTCCCTTGTCCTGTCACAGGGCACCACTGGAAAGATGCTGGCCCTTTTACTTGACACCCATCTTTCAGATATTTGTAAACATTAAGTCTTCCTTCTCCATGGCTTAACATGAAGCTTTACTTACTTTGGTAGGTTTATTATACTAATTGGGTTGGTCAGCTTAAGGGATCAAAGCTGTTGGGTTTTTTTTGTTTTTTTTTTTTTTTTTTTCCCCTCAAAAATGAGTGTATCTTATTTGGCTACATTTATGGTATCTCTGTAAAAGGTGATGCCTAATTCCTATAATCTATCCCAGCATGGTAGAGGTGAGAAGGAAACTCTGGAGGTGGTCTAGTCCAAGCTCCCTGTTAAAGCAGACTCACCCAGAGAAGGTTGCACAAGACCATTTCCTACACAGGGACCTTGTAGGGGGCCTACAAGGAAGCTGCAGAGACTACTTACGAAGGCATGTGACAAGAGGACAAGAGGCAATGGTTCTAAACCCAGAGCAGTGTAGATTTAATTGGATGTTTGGAAAAAGCTCATTACTGTGAGGGTGGTGGAACACAGGAGCTGGTTGCCTAGGGAGGTGGTGGATGCCCCATGCCTGGAGATATTCAAGGTCAAGTTTGATAGGCCTCTGAGCAACCTGATCTAGTTGGGGATGTCTTTGACTGCAGGGAGGGTGGATTAAGTGACCTTTAGAGGTCAGTTCCAACTCCAACCATTCTGTGATTCTGTGACTGCATCCAGGCAGGTTTATGTTGACTTCATAGATGCAGATTCCTGCTGTCTAGGCAGACAGAGTGGAAAAAAAACACTGGGAAGATTTTATTTGCTTTTTTTTTTTAATCCAAAGTGGTATTGTAAGCTTTATTACTGACACAGTAACAATGCACAGTAGTATGGTGCTCACTAGCTGCATTGTTTTCATCCTGGCTTTAGGATCCCAAGTTAGATATTCCTCTGCAGGTACCAAACCCTGTGCTGCATGAAAATCCTAAATGCTGGCAGTAGGATTTTTATGGGGGTGTGCTGGAGAGCTTTGCTGAAATAGTTGGAATCAACAAGTTAATCTTTGCTGATTAAAAAATTAAACAAATATTATAAATGAATGTTTCATATAAAATTTATATCTGAATGATGCCAACACAAGAGGACAGTACCGAAGCTAATTCAGGCTACTGACTATTACCTGCTACTGGTTATCCAGGCTGACAGTGATGAGGTTGACAAGAAAGGTACTAAGGTAATCAAAAAGGCATTCAAGGCTCTGGGTCAATTAATTGATGAGACAGGAGTGCAGGTGGTGTCCTGCTCAGTTCCTCCAGTGGAAGGGATGAATATTGAAAGGAACAGGAGGACCCATCTTATCAATAAATGGCTCAAGGGCTGGTGCCACAAGTGGAATTTTGGGTTCTTTGATCATGGGGCAATGCTCATTGCACCTAGCATGCTAGACCCAGATGGGCCCCACTTATCTATAAAGGGCAAAAGGATCCTAGCCCACAAATGGCAGGGCTTTTAACTAGGTTTTAAGGTGGGTGGGGATGAAACTAGGTGCTCCAGAGAGGAAAACAAGGGTGTAATCAGGCCTTCTTGTGACAAGCTGGTGGAGGCACACCACAGCTGGCTGGAAGGGGGCCTAGCAAGAGCCTTCAGCCCATTGCCCAACAATATAACAGGAACACAGCAGTCAGTCTCATAGAGTCTCTCACTCTGTCAGGGTAAAATTGGCATGCTCAGCTCAATCTCTGGAATGCTTGTACACCAATGCATGTAGCATGGGGAATAAACAGGAGGAGTTAGAAGTCCAGGTGTACTCAGGGAGTTATGATCTGCTGGTTATTACAGAGATCTGGTGGGATAGTTCATGGTGATGCCCAGTGACAGGGTGGAAATTGAGGCATAAAAGCTTCCATGTGAACCTGAGAAGGAATTTTTCACTGTGAGGGTGCCAGAGCACTGGAACCAGCTGTCTGGGGAGGTTGTGGAGTCTTCCTCTCTGGAGATAGTCAAGAACCATCTGGATGCATTCCAGTGTGATCAGGTCTAGATGATCCTGCTCTGGCAGAGAGGCTGAACCAGATGATCTTTTGAGGGCCCTTCTAGCCCCTGATGTTCTATGATTCTGAGAAAAGTCACCCTGAAGGCTGGATGCACTAATTGCAGTGCTCTGATTAATGGCAAGTTAATTTGTGGTAAAACTGGAGCGGTTTGCACTTGCTGGAGTATTTTTAGGTTAAGACAATACATCCTTTTAGTTCAGTCTTGACAAGCTCCTACTGTAGCCACAGTTCATGTCAACCAAAGAGTGCTTTGGGCACTGTTATTATTTATATCAGTTCTGTAAACAGTCTCTTGCTGGGATAACTGGATCTTCAGTGGGGGTTTTATTGCTGCAGAAGATCATGCTCATAATGTTCTGTATGACTAGAGCAGTTATTTAGCCAGAAGTAAGAGTGAAAGGTCTGCAGATTGGTTCAAATTACCCCGTGTCATGGATTTATAAAGAGGGTGAATCTTGGGCACTGAAGAAATGGGCATAGTGACTCCAGGAAAGATAAATCCCCACCATCACACATTAGGGCTGGATTCCTGCTGTCAAACCCAAATGTTTTCCTTCTTTTTGTGCCAAAATCATAAAACGCTTAAAACCAGCTCTAGGCTTGAGCACAAAACTCAGCAAGTGACTGTCATAGGTCAGAGTGGAGAAAAATGGTGGAAAGAACATATTTAAGGACATATCATTTGCACAGAAAATTCTACAGATCAGAATACTGGAGGAGGGATGTGTGGAGGGAGAGGTTTTAACAGAACCATAGAATCATGGAATTGTTTTGGTTGGAAGAGATTTTTAAGATCGTAAAGTCTAGCTTGACCCGGCACTGCCAGATCACCACTACACCATGTCCCTCAGTGCCACATCTACATAGCTTTGAAACTCCTTCAGGCATGGGCACTTCACCACTGCCCTGGGCAGTCTTTTCCAGGTCTTGACAACCCTATAATGGAAAAAATGCCCAACTTAAACCTCCACTGGTGTAGCTTGAGGCTGTTTCCTCTTGTCCTATCAGTTGTTCCTTGAGAGAAGAGATGTCCCTCCCCCCAGTAGCCTTTCAGGGATTTGTAGAGAACAGGAAGTTCTGTCCAGAGACTACTTTTTTCCAGGCTGAACAACCCCAGTTCCCTTAGCTGCTGCTCACAAGGCTTGTGCTCCAGACTCTTCACCAGCTCTGTTGCCTTTCTTGGAATGTGCTCTCAACTCGTCTAGTTCAAAAGAACAGACAAAAATTTGGAAGAAGGTTTGGGCCTCCCTGAGTCTGCAAAGTTAGCCTTAAATATGAAGGTCCTAAGCTCTGATCCCACTACTGCAGATTTGTCAGCTTTCTGTTCTTATTTCTTCCTCAGTGCATCTATATCCTGAGCAACACAAGCCTGGTTGCATCTTTCACTCCCAGCTGCATAAAACCAGTAGGACTAAATGACTGAAATACAGCATGATGAAATAAAAGCTTCCTCCTCCCACATAATCTTTTTTGTACGTGACACAAATTAACAACAGATCCTTGGAATTATTATATAGAAGTATATCGTCTGTGAGAGAAATCCTGAGCCTCTCTCCTTTCCTCTCTGATGCAGGAAAGCAATCTCTCCATGGCACAAAATCAGTGCACTTGAGCATGGAATCAGATTCTAAATGTGTGATGATGTCTTAGTGTAATAGGATAAATTAATTCTTGCAGAAGAAAGCAGCACACTATTTGTCAGAGGTGCCAATAAATCTCCACCTATGTTTCCTTTTGTGAGCAGAAAGCAGAAAACAAGAGAACTAACAAATGATTCCTCTCCTTCAGCGTCTCAAACATCACTATAATGATGGGAAAACAATGGCAACTTCTATAACCATCATGAAACTAAGAATTTACTATCCTGGTTCTCATGGGATCTAATTTAAAGCAGTGTTTTTAGAGAAACTCAGGTCAAGAGTAAAGAAGAAAAAGCTGACGGAGATGTGGTTTGACAGCTGGAATATCACAGAGCATACCAGGTTAAACTCCAAGGGGCTTTATGGAAAAGGACTTCTTATGGGGAGTGTGCTTGAATCCCAACTAACTGGAAGGAAATAGCAAAGCTTTTCTGTTTTGCTGTGCAGAATTTCCCTTACATATGCATGCTGCAAGTGCAGACAGTGTTACCAGAAATGCTTTCATGATCTGCTGTCTTTTTGCAGCAAACCTGGGATATGAGTCTTGCCTTTGGTGAGGAAAAAGCCCAGGGTTTCACATTAGGGTCAACGAGCAGATGTGGCTGAAGGTCTTTGAAGAAAATGCTGTCTGAAGGCAGAGCAGACCTAAATCTGCTGCTGCCCATTTTTCAGAAGTTTTTTTTTACCTCTTCTTAGTTCATAGATCCTGCTGCTAACATGAATTATGAAGTGATGTTTCTGGCTGATGAGGATGTGGCTTTGATCACCCTGCAATGTGAGTTTAATCCATCTCTGGATTTAAGCACTTCTCTACCAAAGCCTAAGAAATGCAGCAAATGCCTGCATTAAGCAAAACTTGACATCTTTCCTTCCAGTCTCTGTGCACTGCGTAGCATTCCTTCCATCCACTCTTACTCCAGGACTAAATTTGGCACAAACGCTTCTCAGAAGCCCAACAGCTAAATCTTTTTTTCCCTCCTAACTTCTCTGAAAGGATGAGAAAAGAACATAGCCTTTAGTTTTAGTCAATATTCCTGACTTCAGAGGAGCAAAGCAGGATCTTAATGCTCTCAATTCCTTGTAATTTGTTTTAAACTTTTGCAAAGGTCACCTAAATGAAAGGGTAAGGGGTGGGGGGGTGCCTGCAAAGAAATTGCTCTTTTTCTTTTTTACACCAAAAGCAGGAACTCACCATTGAGGCTATTTTTATGGATTTTGCTAACAGAATGGGGTTTCTAACTGCCTTTATAGTTGTGAGGGGTTTTTTTTCATTGCTAAAGGTAGCAGACCACTTTAGCAATATGTATTTTAAAGAAGCCCTGTAGGGACTTTGAATTAAATGTTTCTTCTGCTTTAAAAGGTTCAAGACTTTGAGCTAATGAATGGTGAGACCTCCTGTATTTGAGGGCTTTCCTGTTTGAAGCATTGCTTTTTGTTTTACCATCCAAAACATCCTGTGGGATCCTGAAAACACTCTTACAAAGCCCCAGGTCCAAAAATCACCTGCTCAGGACAAAAATACTCTCCAGAGAAGGGGATTAAGTGAAATTGAATTAGTTCACCTTGAAACAAGATAAAAATAGACACAAACATTATCAAGCTTTAATAAAAGATGAAGTATTGCCAGGCGGAAGAGGATGAGGAAGAGAATGGAGGTGGTTGAAGAGGAGAATCTAATCCTGGGGATGACACTCCATTTATTGATGCTGCTCATTTGAAAGGCAGGCAGTGCCAGTTGTACAGGATGACACCTCTTTTCCTCCTGTCAGTGAAGATCCTGCCCCAAGATGCTATTAAAGATCATGAACTTTAGAGACATTGCCCTTCTGTAACCATGACAGAAAAAAGCCTCAAAGCAAGCTGATAAGGTTCACCTCATATCATGGGGTGCATTAGGAAGAGTGTGACCAGCAGGTCAAGGAAGCTTCTGCTTCCCTTCTACTCTGACATAGTGAGGCCACATTTAAAGTACTGGGTCCAGATCTAAGCTACAAAGTTCAAAAGACGTGGGGGCACTGCTGGAGGGAGTCTGGTGGAGGCTACAAAGATGCTGAGGGGTCTGAAGCATCTCTGTAAGAAAGAAAGAGAGACCTGTGGCCAATGAGCCTGATGAAGAGCAGCCTGAGAGGGAATGTGATCAATGCTTTGCAACAGGTGAAGGGGCAGCAAGGGGGTGGGTAAGAGACTGGTGCTCAGTGACAGGACAAAAGGAGTGGGCACAAGCTGGAACTCAGGAGAAAATTCTTCATTGCGAGGGAGCCAGAGTCCTGGAGCAGGCTGTCCAGAGAGGTTGTGGAGTCTCCTCCTCTGGAGAGGTTCCAGACTCCCCTGGACAATCTGCTGTCAGTGCCCCTGCTTTAGAAGTGGAGTTGGGCTGGATCATCTCCAGAGATCACTTCAGCCCCTCACCATGCTCAGATTCAATTTCAGCATAAAGCTCTGCCAAGCCTTTTAGCAACATTAATGTAAAAAGAACCAATATCAAGTGGGGAAAAAAACCTCAGAGATACGAAATAATTTGAAAACTGAGAAAGCTTCTTTGGAAACTTTACATTCTTCTTCTTCTTTTTTTTTTTTTTTAATTTCATTTTATAGCAGCTGTATAAATGTGGTGCTAGACCTCATCTTTTGTATGAATAATATATCATTGAGAAATATTTTTGCTTTCTCTCATGGGGCATATTTGCTTAAAAATATCAGACGTTTTCATGGGCTATAACCAACAAAATCAGGAGCTAGTGTGTGCTGCTGCATCTCCCCACAGCCTGGCCATATTGTGTTGTCTCTAAACAAACCTGTGCGTAAGAGCTGCCAGAAGCTGGTGAAGATAAAAGCACAGGAAAGCGCAACTTTGCTGTCTTTATTCTTGTAATTTAAATGCAGTAGCAAGAGTCACTCTACATGACCCAAATTTTCTCCTGCTCAAGTGGTAGGACAGGAGATGGTTCTTCTCTATGAAGAAAATAGCTCAAGGCAGGCTACTGAGAGATGCTCTTAGCCATTAATGAAGCCAAGCTTCATCACAGCTCTTTGGGTCTTTGCTTTCAATTCAGGCAAAGGATGCACACTTTGGCATGCACAGATTAAAAATAGTTTGATCTGCTTTGAGGAGGGGACATCCATACCCAAGGACATAGAATATCCCTGAATGTGTCCTCACTTGGAGAGTGTCCTCTTTTGGGTCACCAAGAGTCTCTTGCTTTGACCTCCTCTGTATGCTCCAGTCTTACATCTCATTGTATATAAAGTGCATTTTTCACATAAAGAAACTCATTTTGTAACATGAAAGTAGATCTTTTCCAAAAAGACATTTTTGGCAACCTGACAGAGGTCATCTACACATGCCAGCTATTCTTTTAAACCTTCAAGTTCTCCACTACTATAATGATGCTGAAATATGTTTTCATGCTCTAGAAATGTGTTTATTTGGCCTTTTAGTTTGACTGCTACAGAACGAAAAAGACTTTCTTGAAATAGGTTTGAGGTTTTACATAAAGCCTCCTTGGATGAACACTTTTTTCAATGTGGTAAGTTTGGGACATTTTGACCTTCTGGGCAGTGAAGGCAAATTCTTAAAGTATACAGCAGTGCCACAGTCCATAATGGGGTTAAATAAATTCAAACTTTATCTCAAGGAGATGAAAATAATCCAGATTTGTGGGAATACATTATAAGACTGTGGGTAGCAGATTCACACAGGAGGTTCTCTTCCCCTTCTACTCTGCTCTAGTGAGGCCATGTCTGGAGTAATGTGTCTAGTTCTGGGATCCCCAGTTAATGAGTGACACAGAACTACTGGAGATAGTTTAGTGGAGGTTACAAAGATGCTGAGGGGGCTGGAGTATCTCTGTGAGGAGGAAAGGCTGAAAGCCCTGATGCTGTTGAGCCTGGAGAAGAGCAGTCTCAGAGGGGATCTGATCAATGCTCAACAAGATCTAAATGGCTGGGGGGAAAAGGGGATGGGACCAGACACTTGTCGGTGCTACCCAGTGACAAGACAAGGGGAAATGGGCACAGACTGCAATCCAGAAGGCTCCATATATAGATGAGGAAGAACTTTTTCACTGTGAGGGTGCTGGAGGACAGGCTGTCCAGAGTGGTGCAAAGTCCTCGTCTCTGGAGAAATTCTACACCCACTTAGACATTATGATCCTGGGCAAGCTGCTGTGGATGACCCTGTTTTAGCACAATGGTTTGACCAGATGATCTTCAGAGATATCCCTTCCAACTCCCATCATGCTGTGGCTGTGTGTGGTTCTGTGTTACCACTGCAGTGCAATGGAAAATGTTGCATCTGATGTAGACACTTGGCTTTGCAATTCTGAATAAAGGCTTCTACTGGGAGACTTCACATCCAGCAGCTGACCTTGTATGTTACTTCCACATAGGGCTACAGCTGGATTGAATGCATCCTAGGTAGTGCTGCAATTTCAATGTGCCAATCACCTTAGGAAAAACTAAATTAAAACATTACCAACTAATAAGCCCTAATTTCATCATCCTGAAGTGCTGGAGATGAATAAACTCTGTAATTAGACTAACACTATTGGTGGCCTTCAGAGGAGAATTGTTTTAAGCAAAGCCAACAGAACCTGACTAAGAAAAGAATTGGATTTATGGGCTTTGGGATGAAGATTTAGTAACACTTTTGATGAAATACGTATAAACAGTGAAGTCCCACAAAGGCACACATATAGGAAGGGCTTGAAAGGAAGGTGCACAGTGGTGTACAAGGCTGAACAGCTTTGGTGAAGCTGTGGTGATTTGACCTTGCTGCTGTAGGTCTCCTCTTGAGAATCACCTGCACCATTAGTCTAAATTTTAGCCTGATTTTTATATGCTGATCAACCAGGAGTAAGTTTAACCTTACAGTTAGAAATATGCAGGTCTGTTCAAGCAGCTGTTAGCTCAGGTAGAGCATGCTGACCTGGTGTTTGAGTAGGTTTTGCCACTGTCCTGGTGGCAAATCAGTAGGCGCATGAAACAGCAGTTCCCCTAAGAAGTTCTTTGTAAATTAACTTAATTAGCAAATGACCTACCATTAAAATACAATGCTATTTTCCATCTAAAGAATTTCACTGGCAGGTCTCAAGGTACCAGAACATTTTTATCTCCAAATCAATAACAAAGCTCCCCAACACTTGTACTAGCAGACGATCAAAGCTCCGATAGCACAGCAATCAGTCAGAGCCACCGAGAGCACAATGCTGGCTTCTAATGACACAAGTGTTATCTGAGAGTTGCAGGACCTGATCAATTGAACGAGACAGTGGTTGCCAATCAATAGTTTTCTATCATTATAGCAACCCCATTCATAGTGCTGGAGTAGGAGGTTTGTCAGCATTTTCATTTTGTGCATTTTTCTAGGGTACTATCTACTCAGATGTTTGAAGTCAAACTCCATTTACTAGATGTGTGCTTGGAAGCAGGCTCTGCTCACATCTCAAATAGCTTTTTGTTGTTGTTCTTGTTTAAATTAAGAGTTATTTTCCTGCAAATCCAAAAAGGGAAAGTTAGCAAGCAATTTCCCTAGACATCATTATTTTGGGGAGAGTTGCAGAGGGCATAATTTCCCATTCCCCAGAGAGAAATGAAATGGCCTTAAGTTGCACTGGAGGAGGTTTAAATTGGATATTAGGAACAACTTCTTTCTTGTAAAAGTGGTTGGGCATTGGAACAGCCTGTCCAGGGTGGAACCACCATCCCTGGGCACTTTGGAACATGATTTAGTGATTATGGTGTGGGGTTGGTGGCTGGACTTGATGATCTTGCACGTGCAGCCCAGACAGCAACTGTGTCCTGGGATGCCTTAAGAGAAGTGTAGCCAGCAGGGCAATGGAGGAGATTCTGCCCCTTTACTCTGCTCTCCTGAGACCCCACCTGGAGTACTGTGTACAGTTCTGGAGCCCTCATCACAAGAAGGACATCGAATTGTTAGAGCGAGTCCAGGGGAGGGCCACAAAGATGCTCAGAGGGCTGCAGCAGCTCAGCTACAGGGACAGACTACAGGAGTTGGGGTTCTTCAGCCTGGAGAAGAGAAGGCTTCAAGGAGACCTTATAGTGGCCTTCCAGTATCTGAAGGGGACCTACAGAGAGAGTGCAGAGGGACTGTTTGCAGGGTCTTGTAATGACAGGACAAGGAGTTTAAACTGCCAGAGAGGAGATTCAAACTAGGTGTTAGGAAAGAGTGCTTTACAGTAAGGGTGGTGAAACACTGGCACCGGTTGCCCAGGGAGGTTGTGGCTGCTCCCTCCCTTGAGGTCTTCAAGGCCAGTTTGGATGAGGCCTTGAGTGACCTGTTCTAGTGGGAGGTGTCCCTGCCTGTGGCAGGGGGTTGGAACTAAGTGATCCTTGAAGTCTCTTCCAACCTAAACCATTCTATGGTTCTACAATTCTATGGTCTTAGAGGTCTTTTATGGTCTTAATGATTCTATGATTCCTGAGAGTCATGAATACTGTTGTCAGTATCTGTACCCAGGGCAAGGTGGCCCATGGTCCACAAAAGTGCCACCACCTCTGCTGCTGCTCCATCTGTCTCTCGTATCCATAGATGTATTCCAATGTTGGACCACGGAGTTTAAAACCTTGAATTCTGGCACTTATTTTATGAATAGTCCTGTGCAAGTAGAGCTTAGCATGAAAGTCTTCTCAGTCAATAATTTTCAAAAACAGAAGCCAAAATCAGTCTCCTAAATCTGTACCCAGGCTCTTCTCTAAATGAGAAAACCTGATTTTCTTGATGCTAAGACCCAGTTAACTCCACTTAATTGGATACTCAGCAGTCTTGCTGAGTCTTTAGGAGCTAACTTATGGATTTAAGAGTTTAAGTTCAGGTTTCTCTTTCCAACACCCCAGTTTTTGTTGTGCCTATATTTTTATATTTGGTGTTCTTGTCATTCTGAGTATCTACTCAAGAGAATTGCCCTGTTTGCAGCTTCACCCTTGGGTTAGCAGCTCCACGATTGCTTCTACCCTTTATCACAGGGGCTGAGCAAGGGACCATTGTTTCAACCCACTGCTCAGAATAACTTGAGCCTAATCTCATTTTATGAGAGCAATGATGAATGTTTGTGTTGCCTTTAATTAGGGGCTGGAGCAGGACTTTGTTGGTGGCAACAGCTCATGCTGAGTCTAGCTACTCCATTAAGTTGTGAGCAATATGACTGGATTCAGTAAAGAGGCACTTTTTGTGCCCTGGAACTACTTGGTGCCTTTGCTTTCTGCTGGCTTGTTAGCTGAGCTCTTTTAACATGACTACTGGCCCAAAGTATTCCAAACCCTTCAACTAGAAGAGGAGGAGCACTTGACAATTGCTGTCTGGCAGAGATTGTATGCTGTAGTAGAAAAGGAGGCCTGGGAGAGTGATTCTGGGGCAAGCAGGTACCTTCAGGGCAGGGTAGGACCCATAAGGCACCTTGAGCTTCAAAGTGGCTTTCTTTACTTGACATACAAACCATCACCTCTGCTTGATGGAAGCTAAAGGTCATGGTCTGCTTACCAAGACAACTGGAAAAAAATGCTTCTTATTACATAGGGTCATATACTTGTCCTTGCCTGTGGAAAAAAAATAATGAATGTTTAGGATCAGCCTTCCACCTTTGGCTAAAAGCTAAACCACTGGCCACGTGGAGAGCTTTTTGCTGTGCTTTCATTCATTATCCTGTTGTGTAAATAATTCAGTTTAAAATTTCCTCATGATCTCTTGCTTTTGCTTCACTTTGCTTATCTCCACAGCCATCAGTTCTGTCACATATTACAGTTGGATTTGGGTCACTGGTTGGGTATTATTTTTGGGTTTCCAGGCAGGAGTATATCTCTATAAATTCTTTATCATATTTGTAGAGAAATATACTATCTCATTTGAATGTAATTAACTTAGTCACTGCACAATTAGTTTATAGGATTTATTAATGCAACTGTTAAAGCCAGCTAACAAGCTCTGGCAATCCCTATGTGAATTTTAAACCACAATACAGACAGGCAAAATAATAAAAGGGAAACTTTTTTAATATTCTCATGTGGATGGAATCTTGGCTCCTCTACGTGTTTTACACTGCCTTCAAATTAAAATGCCTGCCAGCAGCTTAAACCCCCAGGTCCTCATGCAGTTTTCACATTGGCTGGTTTTGGCAAGTTATTGCATTCCAGTTTCGGAGGGAAGTGTTTTCTGTATTTATAGGCAAAGGCAGAATTTGAGACAAATTGAGTACTGTGTCCAGTTCTGGGCCCCTCAATTCAAGAAAGATGTTGAGATGCCAGAATCTGTCCAGAGAAGGGTGACAAAGCTGGTGAAAGGTCTGGAACTCAGCCCTGTGTGGAGAGGCTGAGAGAGCTGGGGGTGTGTAGCTTGGAGAAGAGGAGGCTCAGGGCAGACCTCATTGCTGTCTGCAACTACCTGAAGGGAGACTGTAGTCAGGTGGTGGTTGGTCTCTTTTCCCAGGCAACCATCAGCAGAATAAGGGGACACTGTCACAAGTTTTGCCAAGGGAAGTGTAGGTTGGATGTTAGGAGGAAGTTCTTCCCAGGGAGAGTGATTTGCCATTGGAATGGGCTGCCCAGGGAGGTGGTGGAGTTGCTGTCCCTGGAGGTGTTCAAGAAAAGCCTGGACGGGGCACATAGTGCTATGATCTGGTTGACTGGATAGGGCTGATTGATAGGTTGGACTGGGTGATCTTGGATGTCTTTTCCAACCTGCTTGATTCTGTGATTCTGTGAAATAGTTGTGATAGGAATTTCCCTATGCCAATGTAATTATGGAAATTATGATAGAATCACAGAATCGTTTGGGTTGGAAGAGGCCTGTAAGATCATCAAGTCCAATCATTAACCCAGCACTGCCAGGTCACCACTAAACCATGTCCCTCAGCACCACATTTATAGTTATCTTGCTCAGAAAGATGATTATTTGTGGAGCTGGGGCTGGCCCTGGCTCTTGCTTTAGCAGCAGTCACTATACCTTGGAAGGACGATTAGGACTGTGCGACTTTAATAAAAACAGACTAGAGTATGGAAGTATTTATGGGTTTGGTGTTGTTTGAAAGGTTTGTTCTATATTTATATATTCATAGCAGTTTGTATATGGGACAGAGTTTTAAAACAACAGCAACAAAACCCCTAAAGCCAACGACTTCACACATCTTTTATTTACAAGGAAATTAGAAAATGCTTGCCTTTTTTATCTTCAAGATTGCTACTTGAGGTAAAATGGCAAAGACCAGGTTTTCATTGCAAGGTTATTAGATTTGGCTTGACGTGGACTCAGTTTATAAGCATTAAAGGGAATGCAAACAATGCCACCTTGCCTTGTGTGGCCATCTCTTCCCCAGAATAACCAGCTATGCCCTGAAACAAAATGTAAATAATGTACTCACAGGTAAGTGCTGTAAAGGCTGCATGGTGTGACCCAGCAGCTGGACCTCTGTGTGCAAAGGAGTAGTGCCTGCAGTTGCAGTCCTCAGTCCTGTGGCCATGATGACCCAGGGTTGGATGGGGATGTCTCCTTGGGACAGAGCAACACAATACAGAGGTGCGACCCATGACTATCAGGGAGGAAACCTGATTATTGTAATTAAATCATGAGGTGTGTAATGCCTTGGAAAACAGCAATGCCTTGGCAAGCTACTGCATGCACCTCTGTGCCTTGGTGTGTCTATGGATTGGAAATAACATGACTTCACATTAAAAGGCCTAAGTGGTGCTCATATGCTGCTGTGAAGTCTTTAAATGAGGAAAGGTGCATAGTGTGAATGTGCAAAGTGTGATGAGGATAAACGCTGTAGCTGGGTTTCTTGCAACAGGACATGAAGTGGTGGTTTAAACTAAAAGATGATTTAAACTAGAGAGAAGGAAGATTTTTTTTTTTTTCACACCAAGGGTGGTGAAACCCTGGCCCAGGGTTGCCAAGGGAGGTGAGAGATGCCCATCCCTGGAACCAATCCAGGTCTGGCTGTTTGGAGCAGTGAGCAACATTCTCTGGTTGCAGATGTCTCTGCTCACTGCAAGGGGGTTGGACTAGATAAACCTGAAAGACTGTTTCAGGTGGGAAGGGACCTATGATTCTATAATGTTTGTTACTAAATATGGAGAGAATTGATGGCTATATCGCTTTATCCACTAAGACCCCCACATCTGCTGACCATGCAAACACCTCTTCACATGAGCCCAGACACTCCAAGCCCTCTGTTGCATACATATAGTGTTGCTTTTCTTGCATGGGATGTGCTCTACACTTGCACTTGAGTAAGTTGTCATACTTGGAGCCCATAGATGTCTTCAAGCAGCCCAGGTGTCCCTGGGCTCCAAGGGGCCCTTTGTGAGCAGAGGATATCTGTAGAGGTTATGGAGTTTATAGAGCTGAGCACCTTCTCTGAGGTCAGGAGCTGTGATTTCCCTGTTTCTGACATGTGTTTGCTCTCTTTCAAAGCCTGTTATGCAGATTTGTCATGTGAGAATGAATGCTTCCAGCTGTGTTGGAGGTGCTTTGCCATATGTCATGAAATGAGATTTGTGACTTTACTCCAGGTGAAGCATCAATTTGATTTAAATTCTCTGTTGAGAGATGACAGTTGTTTTCAGAATCATATTTTTCTCTTTTCTCTTTACTGGATTGTTATTTTCACAAAAAGATAGAGGAGAAACTGTTACTGGAGAAATAAGTGCAGTCTTTGAATGGAAAAGGAGAGGATTTATGTTTACATAAATAAACATAAAGGGTAAGTAGGCCATTAGTTAGAAATTTCAGATTTTGAATCAACATACATTGAAGAAATGACTGAAGTTATAAGCATTTAAAGTAAATAACAATAATTCAAGTTTCATAAGCTCAGGTCATTTGATGTAGTTTAGAGCTTCAGATTTGGATATAGAGGCTGAGATTCTGGCTGCGCTGAAGTTAAAGGCAGCTTTTGTCATTACCTTCATTGTGGCCAGAATTTCACCCTGAAGAAAGCTGCTGTGAAAGCACAGAATGATTTTTCATGGCATACTCAGATTTTTCTCTCATTAGAGCATTGTGTTCAGAGCACTGTTATAAAAGGGAATTTCAGCTATTTGTACAGCTGAAAATTGGTGACAATGGTTTCCTTTTCCCCTGTGTCCTGCCTGGGGAAGGGAAGTCTCTGCTGTGTGAGAGGCAGACAGAAAAATTACTCATCAAATTCTGACTTGGAAATGTTTATGCAAAGCAACAGTCATATAGATATATGAAAACATCTGAGACAAACACAGTACCTGAGAGTAGGCAATACAATTTAAATATTTATTACTGTGCAGTTATATTTCTCTAAAGTTTACCAAATTTTAGGTTTGATTCAATAACTAAGCCACTAAAAGCTGGTTGAATTGCTGCTGCTTTGCTTTTTATGCTGAATAATTATATAATAATAATTATTATATTAGAGATTTATATTTCCTATCAGTCTTTGCTCCTTGAAATAGATTTTCTTTGGAAGTCAGTTAAGTTTAATGAAACAGACTAACTTCTGAAGGAAATAACCTCAGATTGCATCGGGGGGGGTTTAGATTGGGCACTAGAAACAATCTTTTCCCAAAAGGGTTGTCAAGCCCTAGAACAGAATGCACAGGGCAGGGGTGGAGTCCCCATCCCTAGAGGAGTTTCCAAGTGTGGAGATGTGGTGCTGAGGGACATGGTTTAGTGGTGAGCTGGCAGTGCTGGCTTACTGTTTGGACTTGATGGTTTTAGCAGTCTCTTCCAACCTAAACGATTCTGTGATTCCAGGGAGTTGTCTATCTGGAGCTGTAATGCAGTTTAATTTACCCATTCTTATGTTTCCTGTACTTAACTGAGAGGATCTTCCTTGAGAAGCTCATTTGCATTTCAAAGATTGCGAAGAGGGCCGTTGTACTATGTCGTGCTCATAGAAACTGCTTTTACATTCTCTATCATTTAGAAAGCCTTCTGAAAAATATAACTGGCTTTGACCCAATGTGGGCTGCCCAGGATGAGGCAGACATGGTTATTGGTGCCTCTTGAACTGGAATTTCCTAGCCTCAGTGAAGTTTATGATAGCTGTGACCAGTAGCATGTGCTCAGTGAAGGACATAAACCCAGAGATGAATCACAGTGGAGTTGGGAACAACTTGTTCCTTGCCAAGCTGCTTAGGTGTGAAATTAATTGCTGGAGTAATTTAGATGGAGACAAACCCTATTAGGACATGGCCATCTGTGAGGTGAGGAGACTCTTCCACAGGTGAAAAGGTGTAAAAAAACGCAAACACCAGGAGAGTTTCCCAACCTTTGGAGTAAGGGGTGTTATCCAAGGACTCTGAAGGCTTTGTACTGCAGACCTGGCTTACTGGGATGTGCCCAGAGATTGGGCTAATCTTCTTCTTAATTCAGTCATTGTTGAGCAGTAAGAAAAAGTGACTTGCCCAAAATGTTAGAGGGACAAGGACAGAGCTGAAGAGCAAGATGGCTATTTAGCTCCCTGGAAATGCAATGTTGTGTTGTGGTTTATTATTCTGGTGATGTTTCCTGAAGGATCTGATATTATTGCAATCTTCCTTTTCATTTTGTGGGTGGTTTTGATAGGATCTGTAATTATGGAAAGAAGTTGTTTCTTGGAAGACAGAAGCACCTTACTGTTGTAAGCGTGGTCTTTCTGATAGCATCCTGGAATGTCTTCCAGTGCTATCAGCCAGGGCATCTCTGAGAGCTCATCCTGAACCTCACTTGGGCTGCATCATTCCTTTTCCTATGGTCATTCTCCTTTACTTATTGTGTACATTTCTAAATAATAAAAACAAACACAAATCATATAAATGATTTTAATAATAATAATAATATTCTAAATAATATAAAACAAACCTCTCAAACAATTGCTTCTCTGGGCAGAACTGTCATCACATCTCTTAAACCACATTTCCACCTGGGTTATACTGACAAGCCCAATTTATCATTACTTTGTTTACTTGGTAAACCCTGAGCTGTCTTTCACATGTTTTGTCTTCACTCTTAAGTGATCCTATCAAATTTCAAATAATCTGCATCTATTACAGCTTTGGCAGCATCTCTGCATTATCTGTGGTGAGTCTATTAACCATCCCTCAATGCAGCTATCTGCTCTCTTAATTTCCTTAGCCAAATATCAGCACAAAATCACAGACCTGGGTAAAGATAAAAGCCAGAAAAATCAGTATAATTTTTTTCTGCATCGAATGTTATTAAGAGAGATTTGTATTGTATTTGCACTGACATTTACCTGTACACTTCTGCATCAGTGAGCTGTGCTAGCTGCCTTTTTCTTTCCTTGTTTGAAACAAAAACTGCTGCAGGCACTAAAGTAGTGAAAAAAAAAGAAATAGAACTCCTTGACTCCTTTCTTGTTATCATCCTTCTTTTTCAAACTGAAACATTCCAATGCAAACTCAAAATCCTGTCCTGTGAATAACATATAACACATGCAAATTAATCCAATATGCACAGTGAGCAGTTTTCTGCATGAGCATGCACATGGGGAGGCTTAGGTTGTATTGCTTCTTTCTTTCCTCCTTATACTGAATTGCATTGGACATTTATATTTTCTGTCAGTTATTGCTCTCTGAAAAAAAAACAAAAACTTTCCTTGGAAGTGAGTTAAGCTTAATTAGACAGACTGACCTAATTCTGTAAAAAGTGACCTCAAATTGCACCAGGGCAGCTTTAGGTTAGACATGAAGAGCTATTTCTTCCACAAAACAGTTGCCAAGCCCTGGGACACATTGCTCAGGGCAGTGGCGGTGTCCTCATCCCTGGAGGGTTTCAAAGCTGTGGTGCTGTGGGACAAGGTTTAGTGGTGACCTGGCAGTGCTGGGTTAATTGTTGGACTTGATGGTCTGAAAGATTTCCTCCAACCAAAGTGATTCTGTGAGGGAACTGAATTGAAGCCCCTTTGGAAAACATTGTGTCCCAAAGCAGAAACAGGTTGGATGTTAGAAGGTTAGATTTCTCTGTTGTTTTCCTCAGCAGCTACATCAGGAACTGAGAATACATCCACTTAAATGTATAAACCATCGCATGTGTTCTGATAGAGATTTTCCAGGCACAAATAAGCAGTGGTTCCAGCTGGTCCCAGTGGGAATGTTACTGACAGCTAAGTACTGTTTGTACAAAAAAAAAAAGGAACTCCAGTTTTAGATTTGGAGTTATAGCTCTTTGCTTTCTGAGCCAGGGATAACACAAGATAGGATATTTCTGCTGTCTAGGTGGATAAAATGGCACAAGCTTGCACTGAGATCCGGGTAAGACAGGCATGATCTGGGGGAGGAAAGAATGTTATTGACTTTTACAGAGAAAGAAGTGAGGCACAGAGCAAACTGATGCCTTATCTGAAGTCAGAGCAGAAGACTAGAGTGAAGATGAAATTGGACCTTGGTCATTTATAAGCAATACATAAGTCTCAACTGCACATCTGTATTTTCTTCTGCTGCTCTTGGGGTGTCAGAGTTGCTTTTCGTAGTTTCACCACTGATATTTGCAAAGTCATCCTGAAGTACTCAATTTGGTGCAGTGTAGTTTAACTTTCCTCTCTGGTTTTACACTGAGCATCTCACACAGAGGTCCCTTAACATCTGGGCTTCCAGCTGTACGACTTCTACCTCACTCTCCCTTTCCCATGCTTGCTGCTGAACTTGAATTATTTTTATGATGAGATGACGACAGCCATGCCCATTTGCTTAATTTCTTCTGACTAGTAAAGACACACAGACCAATGGTTTTGGTTCTACACATCGGAAATGTCCCTTGGTAGCTCTTAAAATGTGTAACACTGTTTGATTCCCATCTAGCTAACATTCTGCTTGAAGCACAAGTTTCTTTTCAACAACATATTTAGCATCCAAGTCCCCTTTGTGTGTCCTTGTATTGAAAATCTCCCCAGCTAGTCACTAGACTGGGGAATATTAACTCATTTTCCTTATAATATTCCTCCTTTACTTGAGCTTTTGCTTTGGTCACACATTTAATGCTTTTAAATGTAAGAGTGTGAATAGATTCTTGGAAATTCCTTATTTGTCATTGATTGAAAGGGGACTGCATGAATTAGAGGATCATATTTTATATTCTGAACATAAGGGAAATGTGGTAGTTCTTGAAAATTGGAACATCAAATTGAAATTAAAGTAAAATCTTCAGTCTTCTCAATCTGATAAAGGGGAAAGAACAGAGCTGATGAAAAGGAGCAGGATTGCTGCATGAGCAAGTAATACAACCACTGCATTTCTGCAGTTCTGTGCCTTTAAGTTGATGAAAGGATCTCTCTCCCTAACACTGAAACACTAAACTGTAATGCAAATGTGGGTGGCTGCTTAATAGAGTTTGAGCCTGAAAATCTGCCTAATTCCCTTTGTTTCCTCTCCGGCACAAGCACAGCCACCGGTGCTGTGTCACTTGCCAGGTGGTGAGCTGATTTGCAGGTACTCCCCTCTGAAGGCAGCTAAAACTATCGCTGAGCCTTGCAGGATCAAACCTGGGGATTGGGTAAGTTGTCAAAGGCAGCCAGTGCTGCAGAGCACAGTGGCACCACGTACATTGGAATCCTTGCAAGAGAAGTTTCCTTTGGAAGTTCACTGGCTGTAACAATCCCCAGTTTCTCAGGGTAAGTCATGCAGACAGGGATATTCAGTCTGGTGGATGTGTTAGTGAGGTATTGAGCACTTGTGTGCCTTGATCTAGAGCACTTCATACTTTACAAGAGGATGGTGCCCAGGAACAGGACAAAGGGCCCAAACTGAAATCTGGAGGTTCCATCTGAACATGAACAGAGACTTCTTTGCTGTGAGGGTGCCAGAGCCTGGAAAATGGTTGTCCAGAGAGGTTATGAAGTGTCCTTCTCTGGAGACTTTCAGTTCCCACCTGGACATAGTGATCCTGGGCTATCTGCTGTGCATGACCCTGCTTTAGTAGGGGAGGTAGACTAGATGACCTCCAGAGATGCCCTCCAGCCTCTACCATGCTGGGATTCTACGGAATGTCCTCTGTAAATGCTCAGTGGCTTTTGCATTTATGAAGGGGATTTTCTAGTTCAGATGCTCTCAGAACGTAGTTTCCAGGTGGAATACCAACATGAGCTTTCATCAGCCGTTTTTCTGCACCCTGGCATGGTGGTGGGGTACCTCAAAACCAGGAGCTGGAGCAATCACACAGACTTTAATCTTATCTGCAGTCCAGTGAGGATGTGGCACTGATTTCTTACCTTCAGGGCAGCCTTGGGACAAAAAGAATTTGCTGATGTAAGGCTGCACAATTGTCTACATTTTCACACACATACACACCTGTCAAAAGCTGAAGCTATTATACACAATTTTATCTCTGAGGTCAGATTTGATAATCTCCAGTGTCAGGGAAGAAGGGAATTATTGATGCTTCCATAAAGCAAAGTTCTCTGCCTGGATTTTCACATCTGCTTTTAAAATATTTTTTCTTTCTGATGTGCAATGTGCAGGTTTCCCTTTGAATGTCTGGTTGCTGCCTGATCCTTGACACCTGGTTTTCCTCTGTCCTGGGGTGGAAAATTTTCAGGCAATGAAGCTGGTGAAGGGTCTAGAGAAAAAGGTCCTTTGAGGACCATCTGAGGGAAGTGGAGTTGTTCAGTCTGGAGAAAAGTAGGCTAAGGGGAGACCTAACTCCCTGAAAGGAGGCAGAAGCCAGGTGGGAGACAGTTTCTTCTCCCAAGTAACAAATGGCAGGGATTTAAAACCTGTGTAGATATGGTGCTGAGGGACATGATTTAGTGGTGACCTGGCAGTGCTGGGTTAATGGCTGGACTTGATGATGTTAAAGATCTCTTCCGAGCAAAATGATTCTCTGATTCTAAACATACACTCACACCTTTACACACAGTCATTACTGCTGTATTTTACAGTGTGCGTGGGGGGCACTGATGACTAACCCTTAACTGCTCCATGCACTGACAGTTGTTTTGGCCAAGCTACTCCCACTACATTAAGATGTTCACTACCTGCCTCCCTATCAAGATTTATCCTTGAGGATTCAAATGACTTTCTGCATCAGCTTCAGGAAGAAATAAGGCAGGATAAAGTAATATTTGTTAGAGTATTATTCAGTATCTCAAAGAATTCTCTCGGTGGAATTGGAGGAAAGTGGAAAGGAGTTGGATGCTGTGTTTCTGTAGGGTAACACAAAGTCCATTTTCTTAGCATTATCTTCTCTGAGGTCATGAAAGGATGATGAAATGGGTCCCACAGGATGTGTTTGAAGTAATTATGTTCCCAGGTTATTTACTGAGTTGGGTGTCCTTTTACTCACAACTCTCCTCTTTAGAATTGAATAATTTGCTGTAACAACCTCCAGTCATTGTATGAAGGATGTTTGTTGCACATAATGAGTATAGAATCAGATAATTGTTTTGGCTGGAGAAGATCTTCAAGTCTAATCATCAACCCAATACCAGCATGCCCACTAAAGTGTGTCCTAAAATGCCATGTCTATACATTTTGAACATCTTCAGGTGTGTACTTGTATGGGTTAACAGCTATGGTGGTGTTAGGTTGACAGTCGGATGTGATGATCGTGGAGGCCTTTTCCAATCAAAACAACTCTGAGATTCTGTATTTGTTGATGGGTTTGTGTGGAAAGAGCTGAGTAATCATCTCAAAAGGTGCTAAAATGATGTTTGAATTTTTAATTTTTGATGTCTTAGAAACTCAGACAAAACTCCAACCCTTTTCTCTCTCTGATAAGCAGAGAAGACCTGTGGTGGTTTGAGGGGGTTGAGGATGGTGCTGGTTTGCCTATTGATTATCTTGCTCAGGTTAATGCTGCATGTTGCAGTATGGTTCAGTGAATGATGTTAAATCTGGAGGGACAGGGAATAATGTATAATAATGTCCAGTGCAGAGAGAAGTTAATGCATCACCAGGACACTGAGTCACTCAGAACAGGCAAGCCAGGAGAGACTGAGCTGATGTCAGCAGCCAAGCCTGTCCTGGAGTGGGTGTTGGAGGCAGTGAGAGAAGGAAGAATAATAAAAAGGAGGGAGAAATCCATAAGGCAATGGAGGATATTGTGTGCAGTGTTAGAGCTGTGCTTGGTGAAGGATGGGACTGAGGACAGCAGGCTAGAGGAACTGAGAATCTCTGTTGTTGGAATATAACTGTATCCATGTCCTTGGGCTGAGGATGACTCCCTGTGTGACATACTTCAAGGTGCTAGGGCCAATGTCTTTGGGAGCTGTGATGCTGCAATGTCTATGTTATAGCTGGAGATAAAGGTGTTTCCCTGACCTCATCAAGCTGCTGGGACCAGTGATGCTCACATTGCTGTCTGCTAACCAGGCTGTGGCTTTTGCGCACAAGATCAGCTCTCAACAAGTCAACTTTCATCAGTTCCCAGCCAATATATGGTGGGAAACCTTAAACAATAAATATTTTAATTAAGAATTTTAATCAGTTTAGGAAGACAATAAATCCTTTGCTTCCCCATGCCAACTCCAACATGCTCCTGACAAAAGAGGTGCTTAGGTAAGACTCAACATCCAGAACTATAGGATCAGCAAATGCCAGCAGTATTTCAGAGGAAATACTTTCCACTACATGAAGTTTCCTCTCCATTGCTGAGCACATGATTCCAGGTGAAGAGAAATCCCTTCTGCTGCCTTCCTAGTGTTTGTGCAGCCAGGAGAACATCTCCTTGGATCATTTCACATAAAAAGCTTTAAAATAATCCTTACTTTCCTTTATGAAACTGATTCTTACTCTGAACCATTCTAACTTGGGGCAACATGGGCTTGTTTTCTTCTAAGCTTTTGGCTCCTGAGAGTCAGGAAGAGAAGTCTAGGTCTCCAGTTCTCCTCCTCCAGCTGCTGTGTGGGTCAAACTCACATCCTGGGTATGTTTTATTTCTGAAATATGATCATTTTGCTTTAAAGATCTCCCATCTCAGTGCATTGGGAGAAATGCAGACTTTGCATATATGCTAAGAAGGGCTTTATTAACCTGATGGGGATGGCTTATGGTTTATAAAAAGGTCTGAATCAATTGGCCTGTTTGAAATCCAGTAGGTCAGGCAGATATTCATTTTAAGCCCTTGTTAAACTTCGTGGAGAAACTGATCACAGAATGGTTTAGGTCAAAAGACACCTTTAAAGGTCATCTAGTTGAATCCCCTGCAGTCAGCAGGGACATCTGCAAATGGAGCAGGTTGCTCAGAGCCACAAACAGCCTGATCTGAAATGGTTCCAGGGATGAGGCATCTCCCACCTCTCTGACCAACCCTGGCCAGTGTCACACCACCCTCAGCATAAAATATTTCCTCTTGTTTGGTCTAAATATCCTTGGTTTGGTTTAAATTTATTGCCCCTTGTCCTGTCGCAATACGCCCTGCTAAAATGTCTGTTCCCAACCATTTTCTAAGTTGAGGACTCTGCCTATCCCATCTGACTCTGCCACTGGGATGTCCTGTTCTGTTCAGCTCTACATTACTGGCTAAAAGCTGCTGTTTTCTGTCCACTGAACTGCTCTTTAAAGGTTTTCTCAGAGGTTAATAATTGTACCTCTGGGGATCTAACATTAGGAATGTGAATTCTTTTTTTTTCTGATACTGTAATAGAGTCTGCTTAAATTCCTGGATTTAGCTATGCACTGGGATCAACAGAGAATATTCCCAAGTGCATAAGGAACAAAACCTGTCAATAGAGATCAATATAATTTTCAACTTCTGAAAGACAACTGTTGTGCCTTCTTGTGCTTTGTACATCTGTCACTCCCTACCATGCACAGCAAATTAAGAGCTTGTTTCAGTTTACTATGTCTTTTTACAACATAGCAAAACAAAGTGCAAGCTTGGTTATTTAACCATGGACAGCCCAGTGGCAGTGGGCTAGTAGGGAGACATTGTGGCCTTATCTGCCTGTGAGCGTATATTGTGATCAGCCTCCAAGAATGTGCTTCATGGACTTATGGAAACAGAGAGACCTGATGGAAGAGAATTTCTTTGGATGTGCCGTGAACATGGAAATGTTCCACTGTCCTACTTTGTGTGCCCCTGAGCTGTCCACTAGCCTGGAACAGAAGAAAAAAATATTCCTGAGTCTACCAAAATGGTGGAGGAGCAAAAGCAAGGGCCATATATACTAGTGTCATGATCTGGCTTATTGAACACTTTTACTCATGCCTCCTGTAAAGGACTGAGGGCATGCACTGGGTACATTCTACTGATTCAAGAGCTTTCAGCTCATGTCTGGAAAAATGACCTTTTGAATCCAGGGCCTTGACTGAAGAATTGTTTGTGTATCCAGTGTGAGCTGTGTTTTCAGTGCTGCAAAGATGCAGGATGCTCTGCATATAGTCCTGCACTAAAAATGTATGTATATATAAATATATATATATGGAAGAAAAAAAAGAAGTGGTAGAACAGCAAACCTTCCAGTAGAAAACAACTGTCAGAAATGGATAGTGTACTGACACTGTACTTAGAACTATCTAAAGTGTAGCATTTCTGGTCTCACCTCAAAATGCATTGAAGAATTAGAAAATGCAAATATAACTCAATGAAATCTTTTCGTTATCCTGTCTGCTCCTCCCCACAGGTGCCACCTGACTTCCTGCTCTTGTTCTTGCCCACAGGCTGTGCCAGCGCCCCTTGGTCTGCACAGAAGTCTCAAGCAGAGCCTTTCTGCTGTTCAGCCCTTGGCAGGAACTCTCTTCATCAGTTTCTCCTTGCTAGAAGCAGCCCCTGGCTGTGCAAATCTACCCTGAATTCTAGAATGCACTCGCACTGAACAAACACTGAGCTGAAAAGTCTGAGCACTCTGACCAGAAGTAGTTCTGGTCTAGCTCCATCCTGGGCACCATACAATCAAAACAGTTTTAGTTTTTGTTTCCATCAGTAAAATGAACAACTTCCCTTTTTTAGCTTGGTGTTTCAGTAATACATGGTTTTGTTTTACCCAGAATTTCAAGTTCTTGCTCTGAGACATGCACTTGAAATGATGATCTACTTGGTATTGGTAATCTAATAACAACTTGTTTCATAGTTTTTAATTGGTATTTTAATTAATTGCTTTCCTCATTGGTATTTTAATTGGATCAGCACTTGGTGCTCAGTTTTCTTGCGTGACTGGTATTCCAAGTGTCCTTTGTAACTGATATCTTATCCTCTTAGGGTAGAAGTGAGAGGCAGTGTGTTTGGGGCTTGTTTCTGTTTAGCTGCAGTGGTTAATGAGTGAACAGAGAAGAAACAAAGCCCCAGAACCTATTTTCCTTTCCCTCTCTCTCCTCTTCCTCTTTTCCTTCTTTTTCTTCCTTTCTCTCCCTTTGTTTTTCTTTCCTTCTCTTTGTGTTCTCACAAGACATTAGGAGGTGGGACTTTACTTCAAACCACACCTAGAAATCAGTAATCAAAAGGTTGACTGAGGTGCAGTTTATTCCCTCTCTGCTATTCAACCCAAGTCATTAAAACAAAATATGTCTGTCTCCCCACCAATAGTACTTCAATAACCTCTTGAATTCCTTGCTGCTGCTTTTTATTTGATGCATAAAAATATGGCCTGTATGTTATTATACAATATATAGAATTATATATATATATATAGTTATACCTGTCTTGGAGTTTTGAGGACATACAATGTCCTTATTGAAGTATTTCACTCCCAACCTGGTTTCAAGCCTTTCTAATAAAAAAGAAGCAGGGCCTGGCTATGAAGTGAACCTTAAGTCAAGTAGACACGTGGCTCTCTCGAGGGGGACAGGCTTTCCTTGTTGGTACCTTTGTTGGTTTAGTCTTTAATCCCAGGGTTTTGCTTCAGTGGTAGATATCCATGTTTGAGTACAATGTTAGGGATGTTGTCTGGCGAAGTTTAGTTGTAATGTACTGTCCCTGAATTGTGTCCTTCAGGGGAAAAATCCCTTTGAGGAGGAGACTTCTGAAATTGTGGTGGTGGCAGCTGCCAGTGGAGCTGGAGAAGGTGTCATGAGGGTGCAGTGCCCACAACCTTTACCAAAGGCAATTTGTATCACTTTTTTTCCTCATTTTGATTAATCTAATGAAGTTTAAAATGCAGTTCAGGAAGCACACATCGTATAAATGGCATTTTCTTATCTGTTTGTGCCACAGATATTGATGAATTCCAAATGTGTGGGTAGAGGTGACAGACGTTCCTCGTGTTGGAATTGCAGCAGCAGCAGATATCTGCTGACACTTGAGTCACCTCATTAGCATCTGGCTGCTGACAATGAGGGTAGGAGTTCCCTGAAGCATCTTCCTCACTGGGAATGAGTTCAAGGCCAAGAATTACTGAGCTGTATCTTTGAATTCCATGTTGAGGTTATGGGTTGCTCAGGTTGTAGGTTTTTCATAGAGGCTTGACATGACATTCCTAAAAGACAGAAATTATGGGATAGTGAATGTTGTTATCTTTAGAGCAATGCCTCAGACTTTCAGAGATGGTGTTCCACATCTTCGTTTTTCTCAGGCTGGACTCAAAGAATTATAAACTTCCCCAACTGTCTCAAATCCAGCAGATAAAAGTGTGTGGTTTTATGAATTTTTATGGATATTTGAAAACCCAGTCAGAGATGAAAATGGTATTTATTCTTCTGCAAAGCAGCCTTATGTGATGAAGCCAGGAGATACTGTGACCATTAGTAGTGCCAGCATGCCCATACTGCAAAGAGACAGGGTTGCTAAGCAACACCCAGCAATGCATTCGTAGCTTGGCACATGGGAATTGATCCTGCAAAATGTTGTGTGTGTATTCAAGCAGTTCAATTAGACCTGGGCAGTCTATCCATGAAGTGCCAGACAACCACCCACTGTCAGAGTGAAGCTCTCTCTGCTGGACTAACTGGTGCTTTATGTGTAGGTAAGTGACAGGTGTTACAGCTTGTGTCATACAATTGTTTTGGTTAGAAGAGACTTAAAAGATAATTGATTCCAACTGTTAATTCAGGATTGCCAGGTCACCACTAAACCGTGTCCCTCAGTGCCACATATATACAGCTTCTCAGTCCCTTTAGGAATGGGAACTCCACCACTGCCCTGGGCAGCATGTTCCAGGGCTTGACAACTTTTTCAGGGAAGAGTTTCTTTTCTAATGTCCAACCTAATGCCCCTCAGCATGACTTGAGTCTGTTTCCTCTTGTCCTATTGCTTGTTCTTTGGGAGAAGTGACAGATTCCCACCTCACTCCAACTTACTTTCAGGAAGCTGCAGAGCCAGAAGGTCTCCCTTCAGTCTCCTATTCTCCAGAGTGAACAACCACAGTTCCCTCAGCTGCTCCTCATCCTCAGGACTTGTTTTCAAGACCCTTGAGCAGTTTTGTTGCCCTTCTTTGGACACCCTCCAGCACCTCCATCTCACCTAAAATATTGTCCGTGTATCCTCATGGTGCTCCTAAAACACAATTATCCTCATTGTCTCTAAAATCCAGTCATCAACAAATCCTGTTAAGGGTTTTCATGTCACCAGCTTAAGAGTAAAACAAGAGATGCACAAGAAGAGGAAATCAAATTGTATGTCAGTGACAGGCTCAGGGGTTCTCAACACAACCAATTTGCAGTCTGTGATCTTTGGCTGAAAATTGCCGACTGCCTGCCAATCCATAGCATCCTCTGCAGTCCTTTGGCAGTGCATGACTGTTGCTGTTTAACATGTTGCTTATTCTGAACTATATTTTAAGTTTCTATTTTTAAGGCTATTGAAATCAAACTGGATTAGCTAAAATTTAAACTACTGAGACAACTAAAAGAACTTTTTATTATCAGTTATTACTGTAGCACTGAGCTTTTAAGATACAATTACTGTTTTAGTTTGCTTCTGACAGCTCCTACACCCTTCACCTATTCTGATTTAACTTCTCACTGGTCCCTTTTGGTTTTCCTCATCTGCCACATATTGTTTCATAAATACTGAAGGGAAGAGTGTTCTTTCAGCAGATAGACAATGGGTAGAAGGAAACCTTGGGGAATCTATCAAGTTAAAACCACAGAACTGTAAGTGAATGATTAGCATTTTGAGTACATGCTCAGAAGGATAGATGTTGGCACATTAACATTTTGTTAATTAATGCAGGCAAAGAATATAGATTGGAAAGGACTTTACAATGAGAGTGGTGAGGCACTGGAACTGGTTGCCCAGAGAACTTGTGGATGAGGCTTTGAGCAACCTAGTCTAGTGGGAGATTTCCCTGTTCATGGCAGGGGTGTTGGAAGTAGATGATCACAGCATGTCAGGGCTTGGAAGGGACTCAAAGAGATGGAGTTCAACCCCCCTGCCAGAGCAGAATCATACAATATAGCTCAGGTCACAGAGGAATACATCCAGACAGGCCTTGAAAGTCTCCAGGGAAGGAGGCTCCACAACCTCTTTAAGGTGCCTTTCAACTCAAGCCATTCTATGATTCTACCATGACTTCTGTGACAGCTCTAAGTGTGATTTAGTATGTTTTCTTCTTAGCCCTTGATCAAATCTCTTCAACCGTCTATGAAACTGAACTTCCTGGTAGATTCATTAACATGCCTATGCTTGTGTCATGCACAGGATGGTGCCTTCAGTATAGTGGCCCCACTAGAACGTTATTGTGGACTTGCCTGGGGCTCCCTGACCTTCCCTGACACTCTGTGCTGTGAAGGATAAATAGCTGCGAATATTTGAAACCACAGAAAGAGGAAATTCCTAGTATAGTTTGTTCCACGTTCTGCCTGGTTTGTTCAGCAATAATCAGGGTTACAAAATGTTTTAGAGCAGCTATTCTGGTAACCACACTTTAGGTAAAGAAGGAACAAAGAGCTTCAAGGACCAAAGAGTATTCAAATCTGCTTGACCTCATCCCTCAGCTGTACCAGGATTCATGCTGGGCTGCAGCAAGCACAAGAAAGGGAAGGACAGTTGATGATAACCATCACAGAAAATTTTCCAGGAGCTCCTGGTAGCAAATCCATCATAAGGGGTGAATTTCACCCTGGCACTAAGTGTCACTACAAGCTCTATTCATCATTTGTGTCTCAAAACACTGTATTTGGAGGAGGTAAGTGGTGCACAGGCATTTTGCTGGCTTGTTGCTCAGGATGAATTTTGACCTACATGCTCAGAGGTACTTTTAGCAAGCCAAGTAGAAAGTGACTGTATCTAGCCCTGAGAAAGTTCTCCATCTCATGATAAAAGTTTCAGAGGTGACAGTTGGAAATGATGAACAGCACATACCGTGAGCAACCCAAGATTAATTAAAAAGAGAGAGTTAACATTCTGCACTATTTCATAATGCTGACATTCTCCTTGAAATATAGACAACATCTGCCTGCAGAAGTTCAGCCAGACATAAGACATCAGTAAATACTCTGCTTTGAAAAATACACTTCCTTGATAAATATTGCATTAAAGAAGATGATGATGGTGTCTGTTGGGTAGTGTGGCAAGACAATATTGAAATCATGTGCTGCACTCTCTGCATGTGTTACATTAATTAGGGCTTAGTCCATAGAATCAAAATCATAGAACTGATTAGGTTGGAGGAGACTATTGAAATCAAGTCCAGTCATTAACCCAGCACTGCTAGATCACCACTGAACCATGTCCCTCAGCACAACATCTACGCAGCTTTTCAGTTACTCTAGGGGTTGAGTCCCTTATACTTGAGAGAAGAAACCAAGCCCCACCTCACCCTAAACTCCTTTCAGGGAGATGTAGAGAGCCAGAAGATCTCCCCTCAGACCCTTTTCTCTGGACTAAACAACCCCAGTTCCCTCAGCTGCTGCTCAGCAGACCTGTTCTCCAGATCTTCCACCGGCTTTGCCATTCTCTGGTCCTGCTCCATCTTCTCAATGTCCTTCTTGGATTGATGGGTGCAAAACTGAACTGCACATTTGGGATGCAGCATCACTGGTGCTGAGTACAGGGGGACAATTACTTCCTTGGTCCTGCTGGCCTTGCTATTGCTGAACAAAGGCAGGATGCTGTTGCCCTTCTTGGACACCTGGACACTCACTGTCTCATTTTCAGCCAACTGTCAACAAACACCCCCATATCCTGGTCCACTGGGCAGCTTTCCAGCCACTCTTCCCCAAACCTGTGGCATTGTAGGGGGTTGTTGTGACTCAGACCCATCCCCTTCTCAAGTCATCACTTTGTTAGCAGAGTGCTTGAAGTGCCCTTTGTTTTATACTGTCTTCTGCACAGTTCCATCCTGAAAAGAGCCTGAAACAACCTTCTAGAAAAGAACACTTTCTTGTCAATTCTCCAAGTGCTATTTCCATCAATATCAAACTAATTAAAACTTCAGCAATCAATATTCTAGCCTTTGTATTAGTTTCTCTTATCTATTTAAACATGTGTTCTTGCTCTGTCTCTTGCTTTTGCCCAAGAGGTCTTAATTAAAGATTAACAAATCATCTGAAATCAAATAAGAGCAACTGAACTAAAGTGAAAATATGAACTCATAGAAACTCTATTGCAAGCCTGGAAATGTTATTTGGAGTTCTGAGGGGTGGGGGTTTTTTTGACCACTTGCAAAATACCTCTTCTTCATCTCATCATCATGGTGCTCTGTAGAGAGAGAAGCCTGAGCCCATCAGTGCTGCAGGAGAGGCTCCTAATGCAAATAATGACACTGAGAGTGCTGTGGCTACCAGTCTTCATAGCAGGAAAATACTTCAGTGTTTATTTCAGTGAAGTGGGTCTTTGACTGTAGGAAGTGATTTGTTTTGATTTAACAAGGTTGTCTAAACTGTATAAATCTGAATGTATCCATAGTGCTTGTCAGGAGCACACAGAGACCACAGAAAGGAGAAGGAACGCAGAGTTGTGTGTGGGAAGAGAGCAAAGGAGGGGAGATGGTGAGAGGAGAGCTGTGGGTGTAGGCTGCCGATTATGGGAGAAGGGTGTTGTGCCGGGGGACTGCTAAATTATTGTTAGTTAGTGTTAATTAGTGACTAGGAAATGTGAATATCTGCTTTTGCTGAAGTTTCTTAGCCTGACTCAACAGTGCCAAAGGTTTTTGAAAATGAGAGTAAAAAGTCCCTGTGCCTGATGGAGAACCTGAAGGCAAAGGGTAATGCTTTAAATCTGCTAATGAAAGTTAGTTGGGAAAGATGCTGAGCAGACCGGAGCATTTCTGTGAGAAGGGAAGGCTGAGACCTGGGGCTGTTCATGATGGACAAGAGTAGCCTGAGAGGGGATTTTCCCAATGCTCATCAAGAGCTAGCAGATGGGGGGCAAGAGAATGGGTCCAGATTCTTCTCAGCGATGCCCAGTGACAGGACAGGCAGCAATGGACACTAACTAGAACCCAGGAAGTTCCATCTAAACAGGAGAAGATTCTTTGGTGTGAGGGTGCTGGAGCCCTGGAATAGGCTATTTAGAGCCTATTAGAGAGGTTCTGGAGTCTCCTTTGCTAATAAGACTCAAAATTCACCTGGACATTGTGATTCTTGGCAAACTGCTGTACGTGACACCAGTATAGCAGTGATGTCAGATTGGGTGATCTTCAGAGGTCACTTCCAAGCCCCACTATGCTGGGATACTCTGATTTTTCTCTATAGTTTTGATAGTGTCTAATGTCACCTATTTAAGTTTTAGCTGTAGTAGTCATGATGATGAATCTTCCTGAGGCTGGAAACTCTTCTCTCTGAGCCACTCAAGGTCTTGGTGGTTTACTTAACCTAAACCTTGAATTTACAGAGATCTCTACTCTGCAGAACAGCCAATCCCTTTATGAGGAGGTGTGCAGCCATCCTCAACTGCAATCAGTGCAGGCAGCAGATGGGCCAAATCTGTATGCCCCTAGGTTTCACCTTGCCCATGATCCATGTAAATACTTTTATTTATACTTTACTTAAAGAATCAGATCACTTCGCAGTTAATAATGTTTCTTTCTTCAGCTACACAGACACAGTGCCAAAAGCAAAGCTTCTCCTCCTCCTGCTCCTTTTATAACCTGTATTTTTAATTTTTTTTATTCTTTGGCTGAAAGCAGCAAATGGATAAATGTGTTGACAAGCAGAGAACAAAAGTGGGAAAGAACAGCTTGAAAGAAGTAATCTTCTTCTGTGTGAGAAGCAAACACACATGGGAGTAAGAGATGAGCTGGTAATAAAGATACTTTTGCTTTTAATGCATCCAGCTCTTGGTCTACAAGCAGGAATAGAATTATAGGGAAATTATTTCTTACCTGATCAGAACAGACTGCTGGCAGCATGGGCTACATACACTCAGTGGTGCTGGTTCTGCCATGGACTTGCTGCTTTATGACTTTTAAATCCATTCAGGGTTATCAACAAAAGGAGATAGATGGAAGTCTCAGGTTTTTTCCCCCCTTTTTAGTAGGTTAAAAAAAAAAGAAATAAGCAGTAAAGCTTGTAACAATAAAGCAGAGAGAAGATGCAGGCACACAACAGAGTGGCTCTATAAGGAAATAATGGTAGAAATACCACCACCATGGGGGATTTTCTACACTATTTTGGTTGTTTTCCTCATATATTGGTAATTTTCTGAGGTGGACCTTTGTCATACACAGATTGCATTCATCCACCACCATCATCCATGACTTCCTTACTACTTGCTCTTTCACCATCCTTCCCTCTTCACTTCTCCTTTACCCTTAGGAAAAAAGAGAAATTTTTATCTTACATGGATTTCTTCCATTTGTGCTGAGGTTGTGCCTTGCTTAAACTACAGTCTGGTTCCAGTTATCATTGTGGGTGCAAGCGGAAATGAATAACTGTTAGTCAAACAACCCTAAAATCTCTAGGAGAAATACCAGCTGCAAGGTCAACATTAAACCAAAAATTCATACTAGATGTCTCTGCTCACTTTGGGTTGTGCCAGTACACAAGCCAAAGGAATTTGGTGATGGCGAGATCTAAGTGCAGCCCTGGTGTACCTCCAAGTGGTCTTTAAACCCAAATGCTTTTCTAACCCATATCTGTTCTGCTGTGATCAGGCTTGATTCTCATATTCAAAGTAGTCAACTGGTAGATTTTTTTCTTCCTATTGAATCTTGTTTATGAAAGCTCCTGTTTGTTTTCTAGCTGGTTCAGTCATGGTCTGTAGTGTTTTTTGGGCTCCAAACAGAAGAACATTCAACTTCAACCCTTTTCAAACTGGCTGATAATTTGCAAAAAAAAATGAAAGCTCAGCTGTTCAGCATTTCCTAGATCTGTTTTCTAGACCCAGGGAGCCCCAAGATGGTTTAGCTGAACTTGTTGCCCATGCCAGTTAAATGATCTGCACCCTTCTGGGCAGGTAGGTAAGAAAAACATTCCCACACATTACTTTTTTTTCTTCTCTATTTTATATGGTTCCTAGAGAAATTAAATCTCCTGCTCTTGATATTTTCAGTTTCCACTGGAAATGCTTCTCTCAGACAACCTATAAACATAAATAACACAGCTCAGAGACAGAAAATATATACAGAGAGAAACTCTAAGATGTACATCTAGAAAATATAAGAAAAGGGAATTTTAAAAATACCCATAGAACATAATGCAGTCTCTCTATTGATTTAGAATTATGCCACTTCTTCTCCAAAGCCCACCAGGCAAAGTTAACATCTACAAATCTAATGTATTTCCATGCAAATAAGTAGTTTGCTTGTAGATCTACCCATTTTCTGCCTGTAGCTTCCTTTCCATGGCACAAATGTAGCAGACAGGTGTAATGGGTGCTTTCCTCTTGACATTGAGCTGTCATGAAAAACAAGTGCACCAAGGATTTGCTGTTGGAAAGACTCAATGCACACTTGCTTAAAACTTACCACTCAGATTTGGATAAACAATTGGTGCTGTTATGGGTAAATACAACATTTCCAAGGAGCTTCAGCTTTCTGAAAAGTCAAAGAGTAGTCTGAAGGGTGATTAGGGGAGAAAAAAGCTGCATCAGACATAAGGAGGAAGTTCTTTGCAATGAGGGTAGTCAAATAATGGAACAGGTTAGCCAGAGGTGTAGTGGAGACCCCATCCCTGGAGACATTCAAGATCAAACTGGATGTGGCCCTGAGCAACCTGATCTAGTTAAAGATGTCCTTGATCACTGTGGGCAGGGTTGGACAAGATGACCAACCTCTCTCTTAGAATCTGGTATGTTCTATGATCTCAAGGCTTTGTTAGAGAAAGGAGCACCACCACCAGCTGTGAAGGTCACCATTACCTGTACAAAATCAAAGCTGAAGTTCTGTCATGGTAGGCCTGATGATCCAGAAACAGGCTTATACATGTCCTGGCTTGTCCAGGCACATTTTACTTCTGTGGTAAACAAGGTACACACACTTAGCTTGTGCCTGCCTTGTGCAAGGCCTATGCTTTTGCCAAATCTGGGTAAAACAAGCCTATGGTTTTGCCTAACATGGTCAAGCTTGGATAACTGCCATTCTGATTGGCTATACTGTGTCCTAGAGCCCATTAGTTTCAGCTCACATTGATAAAAGAAATATGCAGGTAAACACAGTGTGCTCTACTATTGTATTTGTGCCTGCTGTTGCCTGCTGCCATTGCTTACTGCCTTATTGTTTGCCTGGAAACTCCACTGTCGTGAGTGGAGGAGGTCAGACTGGATGAAGGCAGGCATTCAGCTTGTCCCACTCTGATTTTCTTCCACTCATCCTGTTTTGGAAAAAGCCCACAGACTGTCATGTTCAGAAGGCCCTTGCAAAGCTTATGTGCTCTTTAAGCTTTCAACATAGGGCATAAGTAAGGCTTCAGTAGTTCATGGATGTTGTCCCAAGGGAAAACTTTGCACCTGAAGCATTCAAATCTCCCTATCTTCTAGGGCCTTTTGCTTTCATTCTGCTTAATGGCATTGGTGAAAAGCCAAAGAAATGTTAAAAAAAATCTGACTGGGTACAGAATCAGCAAAACCTGACAGTAATGGATATAAGATGTCTTTTCCCTGCTCTAGACCTTGCACGTAAAAGAAACCTCAGCAGTTTGCCTGTGCTGAGGACCAGAATTGAAGAGGGTGACCCAGGAGGTAGATCAGTTATTCCTTCCATGCTGTTACAACACTGATACAGGATGTCACAGCCAGAATTATTTATTTAAGGAGACTGAAATGACCAGAAAAAAAAAATAGCAAACTGATTTAATTTTTTTTACTGTTTAGCAGGTTGGTGGACTTAAGCCCTTAATATTTTTCAGTGTGTTAGATCTTTTCTGTTCTACACAGCAACGCAAAGCTCCTGGCTATATATAAAACATGACAGCAGCTTTCCAGCCCATCTATGCTGACAGCCGATCTGTTACAGGTAGCTTCTCTGTTAGGAGCTGATACAAATCATAAACTGATAGGGAGAGGTTAAAGTGACAAGTTTGGCAGAAAGGATTTAACAAAAAAAAAAAATCTGGAATGAAATCTGGAAAGAAGAAAAAGGTATTTAAAAGCTTAAACAGGATGTTGTGAAAAGGTGATAAGTATTGTGCCGTTTCCTCTAGATTGAGGGGTGGTTTTGTGCTGGCTTAGAAAGAGATACTATTCATCTTTATTTGTGCTACAGCTTCGATAGAGTGGACTTAAAAGGGAAGATATATATGAGCTGTGCTCAGCCTCCAGTAGTAGTGACAGTTTGATTTTATCACTGCCACATGCAATATGCAGCCTGGTGCTCAGTAACCCTCTAGAATCAGGATGAAATTTAAATGCAGGTGGAAAGGATTTTTTTTAGGTTACTTTGGATTTTTTCCTTGGCATTTTGTTTGAGTTTTTTGTTTGTTTCTTTGGTGTTGGGTTTATGTTGGTTGGTTGGTTGATGGTTTTTTGGGTTTTTTTGGGGGGTGTGTGTATGGATTTGTTTGTTTCACTGTGATGGTTCAGGTGTTACCTGCCCTCCCCACACCTTGGAAATCACCCAGACTAGATTCAGCCAGCTCTGGAAATTTGAGTGAAGCTTATATTTTCATCTTAGCTCAATATACAAGCAGATCTTTACAGTATATACAGTTATATACAGAAATATACAAGGTAAAAGGTAATACAGAAACACAACAGCCCTCCCAGAAATCTGAGTCCCCAGGAGAGGCTCCCAACCACCCTTCCACCTTCTCCCACCCCTCTCAACCTTACCCGAGTCCCAAGGAAGAATGAGGGTTCAGCCAGGGGGTTAGGAAGCAAAGTGGATTAATCAGAGAGATGGCAGAGAGGCTAGAGAGAAGAAATGCATCTCAGGCAATGCCCAAAGAAGTGCCTTATCTATGTTTGGATTCTCATTCTTATACCTCTCTGCAAGCCTATGAGTGAAGTAGACATCATCACTGTTTGTCTTTCACAGCCTGTAATCCAGTTCTTCTCACCAAAACATTCTAGCTGGCTTCAAACTAGCACATTCAGAAAGATTGGTGAATGATGTGCTTCATGTAGAAGTTGAGACTGAGAGGCAATCAAATCCATTCTAGGAATCTATGAATCTTACTAAGGTTTACAGATATCTGAAGGGTGGTGTCAAGAAGAAAGGGCCAATCTCTTTTCAGTGGTGTCCTGTGATGGGGCAAAGGGTAATGCATACAAACTGGACTATAGGAACTTCCACCTCAATATAAGGAAACCTTTACTCTGAGGGTGCTCAAGCCCTGGCGCAGGCTTGCCAGAGAGGTTGTGGAGTGTCCCTCTCTGGAGACTTTCAAGACCCTTCTGGGTGCGTTTAGTGTGACCTGCCCTAGGTGTTCCTGCTTTGGCAGGGCACTTGGGTTTAATGATCTCTGGAGATCCCTTCCAATGGCTACCATTCTATGATTCTAGGATCATTACTTGGTGGTGCATCTGCAGGTAGGATTTCTGTTTCTCTGTGTATGTGACTTCAGAAGGAGCAGAAATGTGGCTTCTAGGCAGTGGGCTATGTGAGCTAAAATCTAACTTAGCAGAGCATGTATCCTTGGATTACTGTTGTACAGTCTTTTGGTTGTATCAGAGCAGCTGGCGTGCAGATAATAGTGGCTGTCATCAGTTTGAAAGGGGTTATTGAGTCGGTGCAAGATACTGTAAATTGGAGTAAGGATGGCTTTTCAGGGATCCTCAGAGGGAAAGGAATAGCCAGGCTGAATCTTCTTGCTGTCAGAAGACGTGCATGTACCTTTGAGGAGGGAATAAATATGTTCCCATCCCTTAAAATGAAAATCTTCCCCTTGCTGGCTTTGCAATAGGTAAAGAGACTCTCTGCTCTTTGTGATTGCCAAAAAGGCCACTCAGAGATAAAACATGGGGCTGGTTTTGAAACTTAACATTGGAAATGAAGCAGTTTGGATTCTGTTCTTGACTGTGGCCCAACCATTCAATTATAGAAAAGTTATTGGAACCCCAGTAAAATTTCCTTTATTTCCATTTCATGATATATAAAATGGGAGTAAGCACACAAGTTCTTCAGTATGACATTAAATATTAACTGACAACATTATCACAGCCAGCCATTGATATTTGTGAAGCAGGTGGAATATGTCACTGTATTTCTACTAGATGATGGTGTTGTAAAGCCTAAGTAAATGAAGAAATAAGTAAAGAGAAATAACACCTTTGTAAGACATTGCTGCTGTTTGCTTCCCATAGACATTTTAGGTAATGCACCTCAGTGTTTGGATATCTAGGGGTGAATATAGCCTAAGTCTGCAGTGCCTAAGATTTTAACTACACCTCAATAAAAAGAAAAACTACTGACTCATAGTTATCTCCCGCCAGGCAAGCACCACATGTAAGTGTTTCAGGCCTTGACAACCCTTCTGGAGTAGAAGTTGTTTCCAATCTTCAGCCTAAACCTTCCCTGATGCAACTTAAGACCATTTCCTCTTGTCCTGTTGCTTGCTACCTGGAGAACAGACTGAGTCCCGCCTGGGTCCAATCTTCTTTCAGGGAGTTGTGGAGTTGTACGTTCTGCAATCTCTCTTGAGCTATCATTACATGCTCTTAGAGTACAGTATGGTTTTAGCAGAGGAAGTGTTTTAGTGTCAATATGAAGAAAATCCTATTTAAATTGGGTACATAACATAGAACCATTAAGGCTGAAAAATATATCTAAGAACATCAAGTCCAGTCTTGTACCAAACACCTCAATGACCACTAGATCGTGTCCCAGGGTGCCACATCTACCCATTCCCTGAACACCTCCAGGGATGGTGACTCCACTAGTTCCCTGAACAGCCTGTTCCAATGCCTGACCACTCTTTCAGGAAAGAAATTCTATGGTTAAATACTGTTTAAGTGGTTAGAAGGAAATTGAAAGAGCCTATAGAGATCATTTGTTGTCAGCTTTACAGAGAAACACTTTCTGATGTTCTAGTTAAGCAGAGTAAAACAAATTGGATTTGTGAGTGTGATGGCCCTGTGTGATTCTTCCTTCAGGAAAACTGCAATCTTTTCCCCCACCCTTTTCAGCCATTTTCTTTCCCTCACATCTTGGAGCAATACTGATGGTGAATCCATGGAATTTGCCTTTGTCCTCCTTCCTTCTGAGTGGTTAAGTATGATGAATGTAAGATCACAAACCCTATAGCTAACTCCACACCCTGCTTCTTCTGTCCTCCTTTACCTCACTTTCAGATTTTACTCTTTTTGGGGCATCTCATTTACAAAACTACACTTTCATGAAACGTTATTTGCAGGCTTGTTACTAGACTCTCACTGCATTTATATTTTTTGATAGCAGAAACCAAATTGCTCATAATTCCATTCTGCTCTGTGTATCACTGAGTTGGGAGCATAATTCTGGCATATGCTAATGCCCCTCGGTTTACACACATAAAATGTTATTCTGGTAACAAAGTAGTAAGTATGTTTTATAATGGGATATATATCATTACAAATGGAACACTGGTTTTACAAAATATTTTAAGAGGAAGGTAAATTAGATCATGAAAAGTGCATAAGGGCTATAAATTATGCAGTAGCCTAAAGAATTATTATAAAGAGATTTGGTTGTGGCCTGATCCCATGAAACCTTTAACTGTGGCCATTAAAATAAACCATATCAACTGCTCACAGCCACAGAAGATTTATTGCATCCTGTGGAATGGTCACCTGAAACTTCCAAATTGCATACAGCATGAAAATAACGACTGCCCCTAATTTTTGATGCAGATGTTTTTAATGAGTGACATTAAATGAGAAATGGTGATAATTTAGACTGGAGTTTTTATAGTTCTCTCTCTTGACATTCAAAACATTTTTCCCTTAAGAGGTGCCTAGAATTTTTAGATGGGAGAAGCTTTAATGTCTGATTTGGCTTGTGAAAGATGCCCGGGGTGACAAACTGAGGTACCATGAGATGGAGTTGTGTCTTTGAAATTATCACTTCCATTAAAGTTCTTACTTGGGCACTGTGCAAAAAACTTCAGTTCCTCTCCTGCCAAAACTATATTCCTATCTGTTTTTGTTTTGTTTTCTTCCCAGTTTCTGAGGGGTATTTCATCAATGCTTAAAAACATTTAAAGAGTGGGTATCAGAAGGATGGAGACAGTCTTTGTCCAGGGGTGTCCAGTGAGAGGACAAGAAGTAATAAGCACAAACTCAAGGAAAGGAATCTCCATTTAGATCTCTTTACTTTGAGGGTAGTGGAGCATGAGAACAGACTGCCCAGGGAGATGATGGAATCTCTATCTCTGAAGTAATTAGAAATGCACTTGGACATGATCCTGTGCAACCTGCTCTAGGTGAACGTGCTCTGGAGAGGGGATTGGACTTGATGATCTCCAGAGGTCCCTTCTGAGCCCTGTCATTCTGTGATTCTGTAATGTACCTTTTTTTTTTATCTTTATGTCATATTTTATGTTCTGTCTTGGGCAGCTAAAGCTTAAGGCTGTCTTCAAGGTTATGCAGATAAACCCTTCTCCAATAAGGATTTCCCATGGAGATTGTGGGCTTCCTTGAAAACGTCTTGATTAGGGGCCACCTTGATACTTTTTATCTGCTGGAATGGAGCAACAGGTCAATGTCTCAAGCCCCACCAAGTGGTCTGAGTCCCCAGTAACTGAGCTGAAGCCATGCAGGAGGGATGTGGGAAACTTGTTAACAGTGTGACTCTGGCATTACCAACTTGCTGAATTTCAATGCTGAAAAGAGATGAAATCACACATTCTAGTTCATTTTGTTGGGGAAATCTGAAGAAGAAACTGCACTTACTTAATTTGTGAACTGTAGCAGTTGTGAATCATGGACTCTTTTAAGACTTGGATAACCCTTTGCTGCTTAAGTTGTGCATGATGATCAAGTCCATATTAGTGCTCTGGCACTGGGGCTGAAATATGAAGTAACTACACTAACGCAGTGAGGAAGCATTGCTTCTGAAAGAGCAGAGAATGGGATAAAATGAAATATCTCTGAAAGATATGAAATTAGATAATGATTGGCCATTAACCAGGTCATTAATTTCTAGGCTATTTTAGGGAAGAAGAAACCCTGCAGAAATGTGTGGAGGAGTTGTGCTTTTCCTCCCAGTTTAGATCTTTCTGAGATTCCCACACCCTTTCATTCCTCTTTCCCAGCCTGGGATCAGCAGCCACCATCCCTCTGGGTGGTTCAAGCTCCCCATGTGTCTGAGAAGTCGAATCTTTAAGTCCCTGCAAGTTTCCATTAGTCACTAAAAATTGCCACTTTTGCAACTCCACTGTGTGGCTTTTTGTCAATGTAGAGGTTTTAATGTTGCTTCTTGATCATCATCTCAGCGGTAGCTAACATTATTTTTTTACTGATGTGTGTAATTTTGGTATAGCTGAATTAGCACAGGGATGGATCACAAATGAGCAAACTTTGCCAGGCAGAGATCCAGCAGCCAGCTGGGCTCATCAGAAATGTGTTCTCACCAGCATCCACACAGGGTCAATGATTTGGGCATCCTGCTGAGATCCCAAGTGTGGCAGATGATTCTGAGCACCTCAGATGACACTCAGTGATTCCAGAACATGTCTGCAGGGCTTATCTCCAAGCAGGCTAATCCTAGGCACCTCTGGAGAGAAAAGTGCCTTGAAAGAGAGAGGACTATAAAAACTCCATTCTCATATCCTGGTGAGATGTGTTAGTTACCACAGTACAAGCCACAGGGGACTGTAAATGTTGCCTTTGGAGGCAACTTCTCACTGGTGTGCCTCCATTTAACTGCAGGACTGTGCCATTTTAGACACAACACCATGTAAGCTCCATCATCTCAATGAGGGAAATGCTTCTGCTCATTTCTCTTTATTTTTTTTTTTGTGCTAGGCACTTGTTGTAAAGTCTCATCCATTTCAGTGATGTTCATACTGGTACAAAATAGGAATGAGGGACAATCTGGATTTAAAGGTGGCCAGTGTAGATATTCTCCTTCCTTGGACCCTCAGCCCTCAGACATCTAGGAGGAGAATGATGAAAAATGAATGCTACTACCCATCTGCAGCTGTTCTCAGTGCATTAGTGTCAACAAAAAAACAGTTTCAGAATCCCAGCATGGCAGGGATTGGAAAGGAACTCTGGAGATCATCCAGCCCAACCCCCCTGCTAAAGCAGTGTCAACCACAGCAGGTTTCCCAGGATCAAAATGTCCAGGTGGAATCTCTCTAGAAAAGGAGACTCTACAACCTCTCTGGGCAGCCTGTTCCAGGGCTCCAGCACCCTTGCAGTTTTTTCTCCTGTTCAGGTGGAGCCTCCTAGGTTCCAGTTTGTGCCACTGCCGCTGCTGTCACTAACAAAAGTCTGACCCTATCCTCTTGCTCCCCACCTCAACTGTTGCTGAGCATTGATCAGATCCCCTCTCAGGCCGCTCTTCCACAGACTCAATAGCCCCAGATCCCTCAGCCTTTCCTCCTCACAGAGACACTCCTGTCCTCTCAGCACCTTTGTAGCCTCCACTGGATTCTCTCCAATAGTTCTATATCTCTCTTGAACTTGGAAACCCAGAACTGGACCAAATAATTCAGAGGTGGCCTTACTAGGGCAGAGTACATGAGGAGAAAGGCTTCCCTTGACCTGCCGGCCACATTCTTCTTAGTACACCCCCAAAAGGCTATCTGCCTTCTTGTCCCCAGAAGTGCATTTCTGGTTCATGGTGGCCTTGTTGTCCACCTGCACTCCTCCCAGGTCCTACTCCCAAAGTTGCTTTCTAGCAGGTCATTCCCTCACCTATACTGGTGCAGTCCTACACTCCTATGAATAAAAATGTTTTCCACACATCGTACACCCTGTGACATCTACACCAACTTCCATTTGAATGGCTTTAGAGGTTGGTGCTCTGTGATAGCACTGCCTGCTGCAGGGACTTTATCATTAGTCTCCTGACAGGACTTTTGGGGGATTGTTTCTTTTCAATTTCTTCTGACAACAGTTCCTACGTGGCTTTTGTCAGCTTAACCTAGTTTGATGCTAGTTGATAATAATCATACTACTAGTTAACCTTTTTTTTTTTTTTTAAGAATGGCTCTAATTTCTCTGTGATTACAGATGGAATGATAGAAACACATCTCCATTTTGGAAGGGAAGTAAAATTCAAACCTTCAGAACACCAGGGAAAAGAGCTTGAAAATGGTATTTTCAAAACATTAACAGCTGCAGGGCTAAAATTAAGCCTTCGGTTATATTAAAGTCTAATCTTGTGATAGTAAATCCTTTTCTTCATGTTTTGGGGATCTGCCCTATGATTTTTCTGTATTTGGGGCTGACAGTATCAATTACATGCCAGCATCCCATTAAGGCAGTGGCCTTTGGGCACTGACCTTTTCATCTCTAACATTAAAGGAATTTATGCAGGCAGAGTTTGAGACAAGTGTATTTGTTTGCTTTCTCATTTCTCACAAGCTGACACTACCAGAAATTGTTTGCAGTTGCTGGGTGGTTTGCCTGCTGCTGATGGCACACCATGGTTCCTGCAGCTCCAGTGTCTGCTGCTTTGCAATACCACCACACAACAGCTCTGAAGTCTCTAGTTCACTTTAGAAGCAAATTTAGTACATGTAAGGGAGCTGGGAGCTGGAAGGGTTGGCATGTTTCTATATTACTAAAGTCAGTCCATACATAATCCCATCATCTCACCAGCACAGAAGGTCCTACAAGATATGGATGGGGAAACAATTCAGCGTCACCTGGTTGCAATGCTGCAAGGTGGTGTTTTTGCCATGCATGGCCAATAAAGGAGTTCCTTAATGGGTGGAAAGAGGCTGGAAAATCAGGTTTTGTAGAATTAAGCCGTTTTGTCCTTGTAATTTGTGATGATTTTGCCATGCATAGTCACTACTGAGTTCCTTAATGGGTGAAAAGAGGCTGGAAAATCAGGTTTTGTAGAATTAAACTCTTTTGTCCTTGTAGTTTGTGGGATTCTGCCTCATCTCTGGTGATGCCATACACTGTTTGGGGGATGGGGTAGCGGGAAAAGATCTGCGCCAGCTCTGGGCATGACTTGCCCCTTGGTTTTCTAAGTCTGTGAAGTGCTCTGAAGCTTGTAGAGGCTGCCAGATAATCATTAATGGCAATAACATGAGTCAACAAAAGAGATTAAAGCTTCGTGTCATTATTTTTTGTGAACTGTATGAAAATGTCTAAACAAAATAAGGGAAAAAATCCTTTTTTTTTTTTTTTGAATGAAGTTTTGCAATTGAGAAATATTTCCTGGATGTTTTTAAGCTTTACCCTTGGGTAGGTTTAACTCTTTGTTTCAACCAGCAAGTGTTGAAACCAGTGACATTTATCCTATTCGAGTTGGAGAACGTGTTCCTTTTGTGGGTAATTTGTTTTAGTCGATCCACATGAGTAGCAAATGAGCTCAAATGCCTCAGAGGAGCCAATTCTTCCTGATGTATATATTGGACGTCACGAATTTCTTCTTTATTCTTTGGGCATTTACCATCCAGGCTTACACAGGGCACTGCTGTAAGTAGAAAAATGCTTAGAAATGTACCATTAAGCAGAAGAAAAGCCTCCAGCTAGTTTGAGTGGTGATTTTAATTAATTACAAACAGCACAAACACTCTGTGCTTTTAATCATTCTTACATGGCAATTATGTGTATTACGAGCCTTTATCCCTGCTTTCTGCATATGGGCAGACAAATATCTGTATAATTTAACATTAATTATGTATGTATGAACCCCTGGTATATTCATAAGTATACATCAGCTAATTAGAGCTGTAGATTGAGTCCAGATGCTCTTTGCTGCTTTTCTCTCAGAACTACCCTTTCACTCCCAACATCTACAATAGGGAAAGGTGATGGAGAAGAAGCTGAAGAAGGATGAATATGTGGACTATGACATGAGCTGTTCTTGACACTTGTCAAGTCTAATTTTTTCCAACTGGTCATCTAGTATCTGTGGAGTAGGTCAGAGATCTAGAGGGAAAATGAATTATCTGGTTTCTGAGCTCTGAGGAAGGCAGCAGCTCAACCAAGACATCAAGACTGCTTTTCAAGCACCTTAAAAAAATCATGCTGGAAAAGGCCTGAGGAAAACACCAGAGCAGAGAGATAGTCTGGCTCACTCAGAGGAGACAAAAGTTGTATCCCAGAAGGTGTAACTTAACATCCCTTGATCTCCACTAGCGAGGGAGAGGAAGCATCTTGAGTTGCAAGGAGAGGACAAGCAGAAGGTTCCTATACCTACAAGACTTTGACAATTCTTGACTTGCCATCACTAAGACTGTAGGCAGAGTTTTGCAACCCAGGGAGTAAAAATTAGTACCCTGATAGAAGAAAAGGTGAAGCCATTTGTAGCTTTGGTGAAGGGATGGTGTCTCTGGAGGGCTTTACAGAGTGCCTGTTGAGCTTTCACTGATGTAGTCATGTCCCTGACTGAACACACTGCAAACTATTTCTGACAAATATCCATGAGCACATTAGAGATTCATCCAGCCTGGGACTTTCTAAGCCAGGTATCCTAGACAGAAGGCAGCTCCAGACTGTCAAGTGGATTTGAGGAGCTTGTTAAACACGATGAGGCTTTTGACTATTTCATTTGCAAGTAACAAGTGATAGGACAAGAGGAAGCAGCCTCAGACTTCATCAGATGAGGTTTAGGTTGGACACGAGGAATAGTTTCTTCCCTGAAAGTTTTGTCAAGCCCTGGAACAAGTTGCCTAGGGCAGTGGTGGAGACCCCAAGGGGTCTCAAAGCCCTGTAGATGTAGTGCTGAGGGACATGGTTTAATGGTGAACTTGGCAGCTCTGGGTTAGTGGTTGGACTTGATGATCTTAAAGGTTTTTCTCAATCTAAATGATTTCATTAATTTATTTTCACTCACATGAAGTGGCCATGAGCAAATAGAGTGAATCTGAGATCTTTGATAAGCCTTTCAGCTTTGGCCCTCATGTTGGTGTATCTGCCTCATTCTGTCCTATCAAAATTGTTGGGATAAAGAAAATTAATCTACCATGTGAGGTGGAGGTTACTTTCCTTGTTGTGCACCTTCCACCTCTGAGACTGCAGTGTTACAGCTAATGTCAAGCAGGACCTCTCAAAAGCATCTTGTCAGAAAGTATTTGGGGCAGGACCCTGCCTCTGTCACTTCCTTTCTAGAACACACTCTGTCTCTTAGATGTCTCCCTGTTTAGAGTTGTTCCAACTCCTTAAATACTACTCTGCAAAGAAAATCATTGAGGAAAGGGGTAATTGCACTTTCCCAGAGGGGATACTTTAAGGTGGCAATGACAATGGTTGGCCAGAATTGCTAGGAGGCTTCCCATCCCGTTGTCAAAGCTGGTTAACTAAAAGGTTTTCTCCCATCGTGGACTGTCAGGCTGAATTTGTCATGTAGCATGAGGGGAGGTAAATCAATGAGCTGATTAGCAATTGTTGAGTGAGGTATTTTTGGTGTTAGCCCCAGTATGATTTCTATGGCTTTGCCTCTGGGTTTGAATGTAAAGGACCATGATCAGGCCAAGTGTAAATAGCAATAGCTTTTGTAATTCCAATGCCTGAAGTTGTCCCAGGGGAGGTTTTTGGCCCACAGTGCAGCAGATGAGACATTGGAGGAGAAGGCTTTGAAATAAAGCAAATCAATTGCCCTTCCTTCCTGTATTCCTTTCTCTTTTCTCTTTAATAATATTGATGAAGTGACCAAGATGGTATCTGGGCATATCTAAAAAATCAATGAAAAAGTAAATCTTAAAAAGAAAATCAATTGTCCTGCAGCGTGAATTTAAATGTGACCTGCTTTTGCTGTTCTGTGTCTATGCTGCATCAAGTGCCTGGCTGCCAAGAGATAGAGTTCCCTTTATTTCGTGCAATCGGATTTTTGTACGAGCTAATTTCTTAAGAGAGGAAGAAGCTGTTAATTTTAGTTTTGCTAGCAAAGGTCCTGAATCCAAGCTCCCTGCCTCAGAACTCTTCTGAACTTTGCAGTCCTCTGAGGACTTCAAAGAGCTTTTTAATTGCTTTTGGTTAGGTAACAGTTTAACCAGCTTGATTTAGATTTCCTTTCCTGTCTGTTCTTCCTGAGCTTTGTTCTACTTTTTACTGCAATGCTCACATCACTACACAGTATTTTAGACTTGGAGAGCATTTTGGCTTGGCTTAATATTCCAGTTTCTTTATGCTTACTATCTCTGTGAGGAGGAAAGGCTGAGACACCTGGGGCTGTTTAGCCTGCAGAAGATAAGCCTGAGAGGGATCTTCTCAATGCTCAGCAAGAGTTAAAGGGTGAGTGGCAAGATGATGGGGCCAGACTCTTTTCAGTAATTACCAGTGGTAGGACAACAGTGTGATGGCCACAAACTGGAACCCAGGAGTTTCTGTCTGACAGGAGGAGACATTTCTTTGCTGTGAGCAGGCTGCCCAGAGAGATTGTGGAGTCTCCTTCTCTGCAGTGATTGCAAAGCCACCTGGACATTGTGATCCTGGGCAAGCTGCTGTGGGTGACCCTGCGTTAGCAGGAGGGTTGGACTGGATGATGTCCAAATGTTCCTTCTAACTCCAACCATTTTGTGATCATTGAAGGGAAGGTTAGTCCCTCCTACATGTTGTCTGGTGGCTGCCCAGGCTTGGTTTTTCTCATGGCAGTCTCCTCTGCCCATGTGTCACTGCCAGCATTGCTCATCTTCTCCTATCCTGCCCCACGTCTGCTGTTCCCACGCTTTCTGGCTGTTGTTGCATCTAAGCTCAGGTCATGAAGAGCTACACAAACCACAAAGGGGACATTTTATATAAAATAAAACAAAATTAAAAAGATATGAGATTTTTTGTGACTGCTGCTGCTGATGGAATGACATCAAGGAGGTCTCAGAGCCCATGTGGAAATATGTGTTTTATGTATTTATTATTGATGGTGCAGATGTGCATAGAAGTGCACTGTAAATCCTTACTTAGGCAGCTCTGCTCACAGAGCATGTTCTTCAGATGAGGGTCTTGAATGAACAAGTATTGCTTTGACCAAACCTTCATGCTTTATAAGGAACCAAAAGCTGCATAACAGATCTTGGCTGATGTAAGGTAACTGGCTGAGGATGGCTGGAAGGTTGCATCTTTAAATCTACAAGGTGTGTAGTTTCGACTTGTCCAAAACAGTCCTTGTGCATGCAGACAAGAGTTGTCTTAGCCTAGTAGCTCCACTAAAAAGGGTAGATACTGAATTTTACAGAATTGCAAGTTCCACCTAAACATAAAGGAAAACTTGTTTACTGTGAGGGTGCTGGAACCCTGGAACAGGCTGCCCAGGAGTCTCTGTGGAGTTTCCTTCTCTGAAAAGATTCCAAACCCACCTGGATGTTGTGAACTTGGGAAACCTGCTGTAGGTGACCCTGATTTAGCAGTGGGACTGAATTAGATGATCTCCAGAGGTTCATTCCAACCCCTACCATGCTGAGATTTTGTGATTCTGTGCTGTGACAGGAGATTCTGATGCTGACCTTGTGCAAGGGTGGGATAGACATTGGCCATAATTTTCTGTTTGTCCACTCTTCCTGACATGCAAAGCCAAGCAGAGAAGGAATGTTACCCAGTGCCAGAAGCCAAAGTCAGATCTTCTAAGCACAAAGGCAGTATTCTCTCCAACCATCCTACTTTCTATAGGGATGTGACAGCATCATTTAGCTGTGCTGTAATTTATTATGCCCTGCTCTGTGTTCGACACTGCAGTGAGGCTGACCAAGTTTGTAATTTTAGTGTCTATGATCAACATGCTGCTCATTTTTCCATTATCAGGGAAGTCTGTAATTCATCTCCCTTGCTCGTGTCTCATACCAGAGCTTTTCATTTCCATGACTGTGAATTATCAGCATCCAATCCTTGAATGGTATGATTGGAGATAATAGCCTAAAGTTTCCCAGGTGAATAATTACTTCAGCTCTTCAACTTGTGGTGTCTTTGAGGGCTTTTTCTTCCCCTACAGAGGAATGCATTCAGCATTTTCTGAAGACTGTGACCTTCTGCAGTGACTGAAACCTATTTAGTTTGAACTCTTATTTGTGCAAAATCTGTTATTATGTGTCCTCAGTTTAATTCTCTCACTCAAGTCTCCAAAATGTTACAAAATGTATGACAGAGAAATGAACAGTGTTTGTGCCACTAGCCATTTTTTTCTGAAATGCTGCCTGCAATCTATATTTTGAAATGAGGTTTTGCAAAACTGCCCAGATTTCTACAGAGTATAAAATCTAGAGATTATTTTGTCAAGAGAAGAGGCTGAGAAGAAACCTTATTGCTTTCTAAAACTCCCTGAAAGGAGGTTGGAGTGAGGTGGGTGTTGATATTTTCTCCCTAGTGTCAAATGATAGAACAAGAGGAAATGGCCTGAAATTGTGCTAGGGGAAGATTATGTTGATTAGGAAAAATTTCTTTCCTGAAAGAGTGGTCAGACATTGGGACAGGCTGCCCAGGAGGATGATGGAGTCACCATTCCTGGAGGTGTTCAAAAAATGTGTGGACGTAGTACTTTGGGATTATAGCTTAGTGGCTATGGTGACATTGGGTTGATGATTGGACTCAATGATCTTAGAGGTCTGATTCTTGGGTATCTGAGCTTCTTAATTTGGGTTCATTTAAAAATCCTGTCCTTGTTGCCTGGCAATTACTATTTACAACAGTCAGAACAAACCCATCAGTTTTAATATTTTGAAAGCATAAAGGCAATTAAATTCCCATTTGGCACTCAAAAGAATCAGATGCTGTTAATGAAGTCCCATTTCTATCTTCAAAACTCTCATCTAGCATGAAAACATGGAATTTCATGCAAGTATTTATCCCAATTCTGCTTTATATATAGCATAATAAATACCTGAGGCAATCTGTATATGAATCCAGCTTCTCCAGGGCTTCTGACACAGTAGATTCCTCTAAATATGCGATCAGTGTTAACATCCTCATCACAGATACAATTTATCCTAAGTGCAGAGCCCCAGATGATGCCTGCAGGACATCCAGTGACATGCATGTTGTAACACCACGGACCTTGTTCCTGAATCAGCTGGTGGTTACTCCAGCTATTCTTGATCTGCCCTATACTTCTATTTTTATGAGAAGCAATGTTTTAGAATTTGGCCCAGTGAAGCAGAAGACCAGGCTGATTTCTAGAGAGCAGATGTGGTCAAGGCATTGCTTTATCTTCTCAGCCAGTGTGAGTTTTGAAAGAAGAGTTTTGAGTTCTGAGGATCCTATAAAAATGCTCTATGAGGCATTAACAAAGAGCACATTGAAATGCTCAGCACATGGAGTGTGCGTGTCATTGTCTAGGGTCAGGGCTGTGCTTGCCACCAAAGGAGTGATGGAAGTTTTCTATGAACCCTTCTGCATCTCAAAAGAAAGAGAAAGGGAAGAAGGGAGAGAGACTGGGATGGGAAAGAAACTAAACCAGCTGGGGTGGAAATGAGAAAAAAACCCCAATGAAATAGAGACAAAGATATACAACCCAATATCCAGCCCCTAATGGCAATGACATCATCACTTTCACCACTGATGCTGGGAGCAGGCACTGGGAAAGTCCCAGGCTGGACTCAGCACCAAAGGGGAACTAAATTCAGGAGCTGAATTCTGGAATTGGATTCAGGAACACATGAGTCAGGATCAAAGACAGAAGGGACAGACTCCTCTTGGGATACTGGTCATTGAAGAAGAAGCTTGATCCTAGTGATGCCCTCAACTTTCTACTGAAGATGCCATCCACGGGCTTCAATCCCTTGCTGAGCAGTTGAGAGTCACCTGTGCTGTCTGATCCTCTTCACAGGTGCCGCATCTGACTTCCTGCCCTCAAAGTGGGGCACAATCTGTGGCAGTGCCCTTGGTCTGTACAGGAGCAAGTCTAAGGCAGAGCCTTTCTGCATCCCAGTAGTTACTCCAAAGGTGGAATGTTATCAGTTCTAGAAGCAGACATTGCCAAAATAAGCTGTGAACTTTAGACAGTGCAGTTACTTAGAAGAAACCAAGCTGAGAAGTGACCAGGATTAGTTCTGGACTAGCTCAAACCAGCAGTTACTCTGCTACACTTTGCATGTTGTTACTGTGTTTCCAGAGACTTCCCTCCTTACCTGTGCAAGTTGTGAACTGTTGGACTGGCCACCAGCATGCACCATCCATGGGTACCTGGCTTCTCTGACAGGTTAAAAGACTGAGCAGTTTTAATACATAAACAAACACCCCCAGACTCCTTGTTCTGTTGGTGCAGACAGCAGCAAGAACACTATCTCCCTGGAAGGACAGTTTCCACTGTGGAAGTGAGAAGTTTTGAAGTGGTCCACTGTAAATTTTAGGGACTCTCAGGTGCTGATGCTGTGGTACTGTTAGGATTTGTGCAAGTTGCAGGTGATCTCTCCACTGTTTCACTTTTATTCCTGGACACGTCTGTTCAAAATTCATTTCTTCTGATTGTGCATCTTTGCTCCATGACTTGTCACATTTGCTGATGTTGATCATGTATTTCCATTTATGTCAAGATGTCTGTCCAGTTAGATCAACAGATATGTCACTGTAATTGGTCAAATCACCTCAGAACTGGCAGCATTTTTCTGAAAGTGGCTGCTTTTTACCTGATTTAATGATAAAATATTATTCAGATTTGTTTTAAGAGAAATGGAGATGAGAAAACCACTCACCTTGATCCTGCAGAGATTTTGCCTAAGGGATATTATTAAGTTTAAGGAAAGTGGCTGACAATAAAGCTGTCCTCACATGCAATTTGTTAGAAGATTTTAAGGATTTTTATTGATATTATTTTTTAAAGTTAGTCAGCTTTTTATTGGCCTCCTGTGAATTCATTATTTGTGATCAGCAGGTCAAAGGAGGTTCTCCTCTTCTTCTACTCTGCCCTAGTATTGCTATATTTGAAGTATTGAGTCCAGTTCTGGGCTAAAAAATTCAAGAGAGACGGGGAATTACTGGAGAGAGTCCAGTGAAGGCTGCAAAGATGCTGAGGAGCCTGGAGCATCTCTGTGAGGAGAGTCCTGGGGCTGTTGAGCCTGGAGAAGAGCAACCTGAGAGGGGATCTAACCCATGCTCAGCAAGAGCTAAAGAGTGTGGTGCCCAGTGACAAGTCAAGGGGCAGTGGACAGGAGGTTCCACCTGAACAGGAGGAAAAACATTGATGTGAGGGTGCTGAAGCCCTGGAGCAGGCTGCCCAGAGTGGTTGTGGAGAGATCTCTGGAGAGATTCCAAACTCCCCTGGACATTATGGTCTTGGGGAAATCTGCTGTGGGTTCTTGGATATTTAAAAAATGTGTTTCCTATGGTATAACCAAATGGTTTTTTTTTGCTACTGAAAATAACATGGATGTTTTCTTGATCACAGGCCATGCTTTTGGAAGCACCGAGCAGTTCTGACCCCACAGAGCATCATGGCTTGGGTGAGAGGGTGTCAAGAGATCTTAAGTACAGCTAAAGATGTCTTGACAATCCTTTTGTGTTGAGGGCATGACCACAGTGAGCTCAATAGAGCCCATGAGCTTCTCTTAATGGTCATCAAATAGTTCTTGCCTGTGATGTCTTTTTATTACTCACTGATGGACTAAAATTTTCAGGAGGAAGTCAGGCTGTTGTGCTTGTGCCCTCCTGAGTTGCTTGGATATAGCCTCCATAACTCTCAGAGGTCATTGTTTTAAAGGTGTGAAGTCAGTGCAAGTCTGGAACATAAATGCTTGTAAAGATCTGCCCTAGCATTGGTTTCAGAAACTCTCAAGTGCTGGAATGAATTATCCTGATACACTGGCAAGTAACACAGCTTTCCTCTCCTTCCCATGCCCGCCCACATAATAAAGGTAGTTGTTAATTTTCACCTGCCACTTTGTGAGTTGTGGTCTCCTGGGAGCTGCTTCATGCTCATTTCATGGGAGCAGAAAGCTATGGGGTGAGTGGAGGGTGAGTGGCAGGAGTTGGCTGAGCCTTTGCAGTAAAATCAGCCACCATACCCAGACCCACATCAGGACATTATGCCAAGAAAATGCTAAACTTACATAGATATCACAGCCAGTGAAAGAACATGGGAGCTCTCCTGCTGAAATCCAAAGGATTCAATTCCTTGGCTAAATTTAGCTCCTGAGAGTTTTTATTCTATGTCAATATATTAACAGAGAAACTGTGGAGTTGTCTTCTCTGGAGACTCAAAACCCTACTGGATGTGTTTCCATGCAACCTACCCTAGCTGATTGTGCCTTGGCAGGGGATTAGACTCCATGGTCTTAGAGGTGTTTTCCAGTCCCTACCATTCTGTGATTCTATCCTATTCCCAAAGAGCCACACCATCATTATTGCAATAAATGGAAACAAGCATTCCCCAAAGTTGTGCACTTCTTAATCTTTGGAACCGTGTCTACCTGGAAATAGAAAGCAGAGTTACAAAAATCTATTAAACAATACATTTAGTTTTGTCAGGAGCTAAGCTTAGCAGCACAAGATTATAATGGAATGACAAGCTATTGTAATTGGGCATTGTATCACCTTCTCTGGCTTTTATTTACGAAAACAAGCAGCAATTCAACAACAGAGGTGTTGCTATTGCTTTTGAAACACTTTCATGCCTGAAGGATAAGTAGGTATCTTAAAGGAATTGTGGATTATTTCTCTTACAATACCTACAACAAAAGAAGGAGCAGAAATGGCTGGGTTTTGAAAAAATGCCCAGTATGTGGTCAGGGAAGGCATCCTGCATCCATGCCACCCACAGAGTTGTGGTGTGATGCAGAGGGAACAAACTGAGGCAACACACTTGTGTGTGAACATTACACAGCAGAACGTGCCTAGAGACATGGAATGGTTGGAATTGGAAGAGACTTTTAAAGGTCATCTAGTCCAAGCCCACTGCACTCAGCAGGAACATCTGCAACACGTTGCTCAGAGCCCCAGACAATTTGACCTGCAATGATTCCAAGGATGAGGCATCTACCACCCTTCTGGGCAACCCAGACCAGAGTTTCACCACTCTCAGTGCAAATAATTTCTTCCTTCCATCTATTATAAATCTTCTTCTTTTAGTTTGAACCATGACCCCTTGTCCTGTCACAACAGACTCTATTTGAAAGTGTGTCCCCAGCTTTCTGATTGGCCTCTGTGCACTGAGATGCTGCCAGAAGGTCTCTCTGGAGTCTTATCTGAACAACCCAAGTCTCCCAGCCTTTGAAAGCGGTTCCACATCTTATATTCTTTTATATGCTGTCTTTTAAAAAGCTCTGGAATAGGAGCCCATTGTGAGGGCTGTGACACCAACACTTTCCCAGCAAAGCTGAAGACCTCTGTCGCTATTCAGTGTGGGCACTGGAAATAAACCACTGTGAGTTCAGGTTTTATGTCATGTATTGCTTCTTCACCACAGTCATCACCTCTGCACAGGAACAGATGGACAACATGAAATTTAAGGCAGCCGTATAGCTCAGTGAGATGTTGAAACCTGTGGCACAGCCATTAAGTACAACCTCTACTGACACATTCCCTTCTTCCCATATGATAATCATAGAGTCATAGAATTGTTTCAGCTGGAAAAGATCTCTAATAGCATTGAGTCCAGCCATCCATCTAACACCACCATGGCCATTAAACCATGTCCTGAAGGGCCACGTCCACACATTTTTTGAACCCCTTCAGAGAGGTTGACTCTGCCACCTCCCTGGGCAGCCTTTTCCAGTGCCTGACCACTCTTGCAAGAAGGATTTTTTCCTAATTTCCAACCTAAACCTCTCCTTGCAAAATTTCAGGCCATTTTTTCCCATTCTACCATCTGATATTAGGGAGAAGAGACAATGCCCCACCTCACTCCAATCTCTTTCAGGGAGTTTTAGAGAGCAATGAGGTCTCCTCTCAGTCTTCACTTCTCCAGACTAAACAACCTCTGTTCCCTTAGCCTCTCTTCCTTAAGACCTGTTCTCCAGACTCTTTACCAGCTTTGTTGTCCACCTCCAGAGGGAAGCTCATACCCATAATAAGACCCATAATATTTGGTGAAGGCATGAGCTAAAAGTGCAGCACGTTTTTGTTGTGTTTCTAGGTGCATACGAATGGAGTAAGAGAGAAAGGGAAATGGTTGATTTACTTTTGTAAGGAAATGTGTATCAGTGGGAGACACCAGCAGATGCATTTGGAGATTGAAGTCCAAAGAGCTTGGCCAGCAGATTAGCACAGACATGTCTAACGAGCGTGCCTGGCCCCACTTGTGACATGCTCACATCACTGTTGCTATCTGTTTCTGCTGCACTGCATCACTGCCCTCACTGTGTGTCCATCACCTCCTGTGTGGCCAACAGCATGCTCCCTCTGTGTGGCTGAGCTGGTGATGATGGGCTGTGGAGCTCTAAGTGATGCATTGGATGAGCAAAGCTCGATAGAACTAAATTAGCCCCTGTGTTGCTTAAATTAATGATGCTGTTGATGCTGACAAGCCAAGGTAAACTGGGAAGGCTCCCCTTTCCTGAGCAAGAGCTCACATCATGCTTCTTAGGTCTATGAACTGGAAAATTAATATGAGGTTTTACAACCTCCTGTTGTGGTTGGAAATGGAAGGCTGTGATATGCTTCTCAGAAATACATATCTTTAAAATTATACTTTAAAAATATTGATTTCTTCAAAAGGGCTTTTAAAGTCCTATTAATGATTTTTGGCACACGTTTTATTTAAGAGCATCAATTATTTTTACAAAATGATATTTTATAATCTCACATTCAGACCAATACTCCCCCAAAGCATCTTCAGAGCAGTGTAAAAACTATTACTACTACATGAACTATTCACTTTCATGTATAAATCTATATTCTGGCTTGGGTTTTGGTACCCCAATGGGCTCCTGGCAGCATTTAGTTTCTTTCCCAGTCTTGATGTACCTTAATTTTAATTGAGAACAGTAAATCAGCATGGTAATTTCAGATATTCTCAAGCAGAGATTTGGAAATAGCAGGAGGTGATCAACATTGTTACTGCTGGGAGAGAGGCCTGGGAAGATGGTGCTGTGAGGAAAACTGAGGAAGAGCACATTACATGTTGCATGTGAATTAGGAATGTGAAAGCCAGGAAAAGAACTGATAAAACCATTTGCTCTTTCCAAGGAAGGGGAATGCACCACAGACACACAAAGTAAGGAGGCAAATAACAAGCACAACTCGTCCTCATCCTTCACTGGTTACCAGTGCTTTCTCTAACAGCATCTGCATGATTTTAAATCTTCCACCAGTGATTATTTCAGTGACTATCCTGCCTAAATCTAAAGGTATTTTCTTTCTTAAGGGTGAAAGCAACAACCGTGACTCTTGGTTTTGCTCATTTCTGATGTTTGCTTCGTTCTGGATTTCTAGCATTATTTATCTTTTTTTTACCCTGCAAAAACATCCACAGTTTATGGGTATGGAATGAAAAAGAAGGGCTCAACAGCCTATTGTTAATGACATATTGTCTATTATTCCACCTACTCCTGTTAATCTTGGTTTTGTTTCTTCAGCTACCAGACTGGAGGGGGAGTTAAACCTTTCAGCATCCTCCACTGCCTTTTGAATAACAGCTGCATTGGGTTTGTTTGTCATTCTTGCACTTGTACATACCCTGCTCTGTTTTCATGGACATTTTTTCCCACCTCCTTTCAGTTCTCTGCTGTATCACCCAGTGTTTGATGCCCATTTTCTTCTTGCATGCAGAAAATGAGAAGCCTGCCTTGTTGTCTGCAAAATTGTAGGTTGTTGGTTTCCTTCTAGCAGCAAGTTTCTAATGAACAAATGCACAGGCAGTGGAAAAGTTTTGCTGGTTTTGTGAGTTGCTTACACCAGTCAGGATCACCATAAAAGTTTGCTATTCTTGCTATCTCCTGAGATAATCCACATTTAGCCTTTATCTTCTAGAGGCGTTTTTGTAGACTATCAAAAGCTTTCTCAAAGTCAATAAAGTTAATGATGATGGGTGCACAATTCTCCTCTGAAACCTTCTTGTTTTCCTTTTAGCTGTTAGCGTGTCGCTGATTTCATCTGCGATAAAATTATCCTCTTAGGAAGTTTTGTCTGGTGCTGACAGCAAGTCTATGCCGCACCGATTGGTGCAATCTGTCAGATCACAGTAATTTGGCAGTTTGGCAATTAAAGCCTTTTTCTAGTTGCTTGTTGTTCTCTTGCCTCTCTGGGTTCACTTGTTTAACAGCCACACAGCTGTTTTCTTACCTTCTCCCTTCAAGTACCATTTTGACAGAATCCCAGCACGATAGGATTGGAAGGGACCTCTGCAGATCGTTCAGTCCGTACAGAGGCACCCACCACAGCTAGCCCAGAATCGCAATGTCCGGGTGGGTTGGGAATTTTACCATATGAGATTCCACAACCTTTCTGGACAACCTAGTCCAGTACTCAGCTCCAAATGCCTTCTGTTTCAGCCTCTGCCATCCAGGAGAAGGCAAAGTTCCTCCATAGGTACCAGTGCTGGTGGTAGGCCTGAAGGTGTTTCTATGTGCATGCCATTATCTACACCATGAATCCTTGGGTCGGGTCAGTGAAGATGCTCTTGAACCACACTTTCTGTTATGCTAGGTTTTTATCCACAATACTGACATAAATCACAACTAATTCTTCATTTTTACCCTTCATTCGTAACATTTTTAGTCTATTTTTTCTTTGTATCATCTTCTCTCTATTAATTGGCTTTTTTTCCCCCCTCAGCTTACTCTCTTTGTCATAGCTCACAGAGATGTCTTTGATCTCCATGCTGCTGTGGAGAAGAGGCAGTGGGTTGTCTTCTCAGCCCTGCATGGGACAACACCAGTCCCAGTGGGATGCCCACTGCCACAGCATCTTTCCAGACAAAATGGACTTTGTTCTGCTCAGTGAAGGAAGCCAGAACAGATGACAGTTTGTGGAGCAGGGTAAAAAAGGAAGTTAACTGGCTTTTGCATTGATTTTCCACTAATGTGCTGGAGGCCCCATCCCTGGAGACACTCGTGGTCAGGCTTGATGGGGCTCTGTGCAACCTGATCTAGTTGGAGATGTTCCTGCTTACTGCAGGGGCATTGGACTAGGTGACCTCTAGAGGTCTCTTCCAACCCAAATCATTCTATGATTCTTATGTGATTAAACCACAAAAGGAAGATACACAATGAGAGGAAAAGTTTCCTGAGTATGAGGGAAAATGCTGCCAGTGCAGTACTTTCGTCTCACATCAAACCCCACAGTTGTCTAGAGAGTGGAGTCATCTAGAAAACTAACATCACTGAACAGAGAAGTAGTTCTGGTTTAGCTCAAATCAGGATGACAAGGAAATGTCCCTTTGTCTCTAGGTGTTTTGTTTTCTGAACATTTTCTTCACCCCTGGAATCCATTCCAGGGTGAGTTTTACTCCTGGTTTTGGGGTATACTTTCTTCATTCCAAATAATATCCATATTGTGCAAGAAGATGCAAAGAACTTTAGTGTGTTCTCCTTTTTCTGGTTCTTCAAGTGACAGTAGTGGAGTCTCTCCTGGATATTTTTTCCCATTACCCTGAGAATTAGGTAAGTTGTAACAGTCTTTCTTTCCAGCATCAATGCTATAGATTCTTTTTATGTGATTTTTTTTTTTTTTAGTGATGTAAATAATAACTTGTAGTTGGGCCCCTGACCATCAACTGGAGTCAGGATCTTCCTTTTTTGAATTCAGCACTTGCCTGAGATGCTTCTAATGGTCAAAAGCCACTCATAAGCACCAAGTTGGAATTCCCTTCCTATTTTAAGCTTGTATTAATAGTTCCTTGATTGTTGTTCTGGTGGATACCTATGAATGCAAATGGGCAGTTAGATATTTTGGTGCTTATTAGTATACTTTAGTCTACTAATTTCATGCAAATTGTTAAACCTATGTGGGAAGATGAGATGAATACTAGCAGATGCATTTTTATATGCTGTGTTATCTGCTTCGTATTGCAAAAAACCAAATATGCCCAGAGTGAAAACTCTAATCTTTGAAATTCCTTATTTCAGCTTTTTTTTTAATGCTTCAGAAGTGAAATTTTGCTACATCACTCACAGTGGCTGTGTTGGCCTGACCCAGGATCATTGTTAAGCAGAAACATAGGCTGGATGTCATCCAGAAACCCGATGAGATCCTAGTCTAACATATCCACAGAATATATTTATTCTGGGATGTAAAGTGAGAAAAGGAGAATTGTGTATGAAATTGCCTGGCATGGTAGAGAGAGACATTCTGGAAGCAGTAATGATGGGAATGACACAAGGACCTGTGCAGAAGGCTTTAGATAAGAGAAGGTAGTTGTGGCAAGACTCTTCCTGGTGCTGTGGGAGTCATTGAGCTTTTGGGGTTTTTTTTTGAGCATCTTTTTGACCTTGTTATTATTTTATTCCTTTTTAAAACAAGCTCTTTTGCTTGTCATATTGATGTGACATTAGTAAAGCAGATTAGCTCCTGAGGAGTTTGAAAGTGAGCGGTAAAGTCCTTGTGGCCAAGAAGGTCAATGGTCTTCTGGGCTACATTAAGAAGAGTGTCACCAGCAGGTAAAAGAAGCTTCTTCTCCCCCTCTAATCTGCCCTGGTGAGGCCATATGTGGAGTACAGGGTGCAGTTATGAAGTCCCCAGTTCAAGAGAGCCAGGAAACTACTGGACAGGGTTCAGCAGAGGCTCTAAAGCCTGGAGCATCTCTTTGAGAAAGAAAAGCTGGAGGAGAGCAGCCTGAGAGGGGATCCTCTCAGGGCTCAGCAAGGGTGAGGTGCAAGAAGATGGGACTAGACTCTTCTTAGTGGTTACCAAAAGCAGGACAACAATGTAATGGCTACAAATTGGAACCCAGGAGGTTCCTCTTAAATATAAGGAGATGCTTTTTTGCTGTGAGGGTGCTGGAGCCCTAGAGCTGGCTGCCCAGAGAGGTTGATGAGTCTCCTTATCTGGAGAGATTCCAAACCCACCTGACCAAGTTACTTTAGCAGGGAGATTGGATTGGATGATCCTGAGATGTCCCTTCCAACCCCCACCCCTCTGGGATTCTGTACTTCTGTCCAAAAAGTGTCAAACCGATAGATGGAGACACACAGGCACAAAAGTACATAAACATAATACTACCTATTGCTAAAACACATCTTCAGAACAGATTTTATTAGATTCATTAAAATGCTGGTAGAAATTCTTCAAAGCAAGCAAAACTATCATGTTTCTTCTGAAAAAAAAAAACCAACAAACATGTATCATGCTGGTATCTGGGCAGATATCTCTCTTGTTTAAAATCAGCCAATCAAACAAAAAAAACCCAGAAGAAAAGTCCTTACCTTTTCCTTGGCTTGAGAGGATAGATTTGCAAGTATGGAGCAGAGTTGTTTGTTTGTCCCTTGGCATAAGGACTTTCTGCTGAAAGTGATGAGAGATTAAATGTGACTGAGGAGGAGATTTTGTCCCAAGTAGGTCAAGGGAAGAAAATCTTTACTGTCTGCCTGCAGTCCATCTCATCTCTGGAGTAGGAGAGACCAATGAGACATTAGCTTGTGGCCCAACACACAATTATTGTGCACTGTGTCTTCATTTGGATGCCACGCTCAGTTAATAACCAGATCTCCACCATATTTCTTTATTGCTTGGGCTGAAGGAGAAAGTAATTAAACTTAATAGGTATTGCCCTTGCTTTAAGGCCACTATACATTTAAAGTTGCCAGCAAAAGTAATTAATACTAATATAAGTCATGAGTCCTAAACAAAAACATTTGTATGCCAGGCAATCTACAACATGTTCTTCTTGGAGCAAACTGTTTGTATTCTTATACATCCTTATGAAGCTAAAAGTTCTGCTTCGTGGGGTTTGTTCTCAATTCTGTAGTGAATTTTGGGTTTCTGTGTCTATGAATACTGCTTCTCACAGAATCCCAGCATGGTGAGGGTTGGAAGGGATCTCTAATCATCTAGTCCAACTGCACTGGTAAAGCAGGGGCATCCACAGGAGGTTGCTTAGGCAGGATTAGAATCTCTAGAGAAAGAGACTCCAGAGAAAGAGGGTCTCTGGCTAGCCTGCTCCAAGGCAGCAGCACCCTCACACCTAAGAAGTTTCTCCTCATCTTCAGATGGAACCTTCCAGTTTGTGCCTGCTTCCCCTTGTCCTGTCACTGGGCACCACTGAAAAGAGTCTGGCCTCATCCTTTTGCCCCCTACACTTCACCTTGTGCTGAGCATTGAGAAGATGCCCTCTCAGACTGTTCTTCTCCATACGCAACAGCCTCAGGTCTCTCAGCCTTACCTCCTCACAGAGATGCTCCAACCCCATCACCATGTTTGTAGACTCTGTTGGACTCCCTTTTCTTTCCTTTTCTCTCCTTTTCTTTCTTGAACTGGGGATGCCAGAATTGGACCCAGTGCTCCTGATGTAGCCTCAGTGGACACTCCTCCAGGATATCTGGAGAAAGGCTGTTAAGTTCACCATGAACTTGGTTTATTTAAATGTTGACAATTATTAATTTGAATGGAAGCAAGAATTTATAATGCAAATTTCTATGTTGCAAGTTCTAGCAATGCTGGACAAGCACCTGGCATAGCTAACTGACCATATGGCTCCTTGATATTCACAGAGGGGGAAGATTTGTGTTCTCATTAGAAACATGATGATGTCAACAACTTAATGCAGCATCAATATCAGCTCAGAGGCATGAGCACAGCTAGCTGAACTCTTTAAGAAAGCTATCCATGTTCAGATGTAGCTATGTGGTTTTTGAATCATGATAGACAAGATTTTGCTTAGGATTAGTGTCATGTTTTCCCATCGTAAATAATTTTCTACTTACCTGCCAGTCAAGCTTGGCTTGGTTGGCTGCTGCATGGGAACAGATCAATTTCTGCATAGAAGCAAGACAGAAATTACTTCTAATTGTTTTCTGGGGGAGCCATTAGATCATCCATGTGAAACCTAAGCCTTGTACAACCTTGGTGCCTTGCCATGAATAACCTGTTTCAATACTTCAGTGACCCAATTATTTTAGTTCTTGAAAAATGAACAAGGAACTTCAACCCTTGCCAACTTCCGAAGGACAAAAAGCCAAGTACCTACAGATACTCTCTCTGCTCTCAGAATGATGTCAGAAGACCAGTCTGTTGGGTGCAGAACTCCCTCCTTGGCTTGGTTGGTTGGTGCTAGGCGAAAAAGAAACAGCACAAAGCCAAGTCAGGCAGTGAGAGGAGAGGAAAACTCTTCTCTGCAGCTCTGAAGCACAGCTTAAAACCTCTGAGTGGCAGGAAGTGAAACATCTGCTTTGGGTTATAAACTTTAATTAGTGCTAGGAAGCTGCATGCTTTCGTCTGAGGTGGAGTTTCTCCAGCTTCCACACTAAACCGTCAGGATACCTTTCCCTTAATATCAAATGTTCCCTAATACCAAACTCCCCCATGTGTGAGTGTTTGCTGCTACTGTGTGCTGCCCTTAGGCCAATGTAACAATCTTAGCTCAGTGAGCTTTACATTGAAATCTATCTCCTGTGTTTTAGCCACTGGGTACATTCTGCATCCTTCTTCTGGTTTCTGGATCCTTCTTGTAATCTCTTGGTCATTATTGAAGTCTCTGCATCCTTCTTGAAGTCTCTGCATCCTTCTTGTAGTTTCTGTGTTGTTCTTGAAGACTGTGTCCGTCTGGAAGGCTCTGAGTCATTCTTGTAGTTTCTTCCAAGTGCCTCCATGTCCTTCTTGAAGTGTGAACCCAGATACAGAACAGCAGCTTGGCTAATGTTGCTTTGGGAGGCAATGTTACCTGCATATGATGCTTTCCATCTGTTGAGGTTTCTGAAGAGTTGGGAAAGGACAGTCACACCCCACTGGAGAAAACAGCAAAAAATGTTCTTAATGTTATTTTAGATCATATGTTCTTTCTGTGCAGGTATTGATCTAAAGACCATTACAAATTGTTAGGCATGAGGAAGGTTACTGAAGGAAAGCAAAGATCCATTGATTTCTTGCTTTACAAATATGCTGTTTATTCTGTTTAGCAACTGCACATTTGCTGTGATGTCTCTTGTAAGGGCAATTATCAAGCTAGTGGAATTAATTATGTGGCCAAGAAAAATCCTGTGGAGATTTGTATGAGAGGAGGGAAAGAAAGGGGGGAGCAGTCTCATGGCTCCTGAGAAGCATGTCTTCTTTTCAGCTGTGTGGAAACGATCCATCTGCATGGACTGGTGCTGCAGTCCATCACCTCCCTTGGATGTCCAAGTGCCTAATTCAGGCCTATTCCTGTGAAAGCCCTACTCATAGGCAGGCAACAGTGCCCTCATCTGCAAGAGTTTGTGTAAATACACCTGTGTTCCCTCACTGTTGATGTAGAGAAAGAACATGACTTCCAAGAAATGCCCTGCTGAGCAGGACAAGATATTATCCCTGTTTGCTGCTTTTCATTAGGCAGTGACACAGTGGAGTCTGTTCCCATTCTCCTCTTCCATCTCTTTCCCCCATAACTTGACACCAAAGTTCAGTTTAGGGTTGTCTATGCAGTGTGTTTTCCATTCTTTCTCTCATTTTGAAGAAGGTGATGATCTCATATGTCACTAGTTTTGTCTTTTGAACACTGACATAGGCACAGAGAAGATTTAACATGACTTCATGTTTGTCTTTTTTGTTTGTATTGAGCAAGCAGGTAGAGTCAAACCAGCATTTCTAATATCACAATTCAATGAAATATGTAAAGGAAACTCTCAGAGGCTGCTCTAAGCACAGTCCTAAGGAAATCTCTAAAGATCTGGAGATCAAAAGGCTAAGACACCTGGGGCTATTTAGCCTGGTTGAAGAGCAGGCTGACAGGGGATCTGATCAATGCTCAGCAAGAGGATGGGGACAGACTATTTTCAGTGCTGCTCAGCAACAGGACAAGGGGCAATGGGCACAGCCTGGAACCCAGGAGGTTCCATCAGAACATGAGGAGAAACTGCTTTGGTGTGAGGGATCTGGAGCCCTGGAGAAGCTTACCAGAGAGGTTGTGGCATTTTCCCTGGAGAGATTCAAAACCTGCCTGGTCAAACACTGTGATCCTGGGCAAGCTACTGTGGGTGAAGCTGCTGTAAGAGTGGGGTTGGAATAGGTATCTCCAGAGGTCCCTTCCAACCCTCATGATGCTGGGATTCTGTGATCTGTTTCCAGAGATTACAAAGCAGTGGAAACAGAAATTATCTGACTGCAGGTTGCTGGGAAATACATCAGTCTAAAACCACTAGAAGCTCTTGGATATGATCTTGGTTTGTTCAGGAGGCAAAAGGTCTCCAGAGAAAGTAAATGAAACATGAACATCCTTCTGCTGGCAAGGATCCATCTGCTCTGCCCCATGGCTGCCCCTGTGCTTTCCAACCCATCTTCACCTCTGTGTCAATCTGCCTTCCTGTTGCTCACTTATAATTTTTCTTCTTGGGTGTTGGATGTCTCTCACATCCCTTCTCAATGTAGTTTAATCCTTTCATTTCTGAAGACTTATCTCTTTGTTAAGTTGCTAATTGGCTTTAATAATTCAGACCTTTGTTCTGTCTCTGCTCTTGATATTTGACAGGTTGTTTCATTCCCTCTTCTCCACTTTCATCCTCTTCTGGAGTCTTCATTTCTCTGCCCTCCTGCCTCCACTTTTCCTCATAGCCTGAAAAATGTGACCCTGCTTTTAATACATCTTCTGGCATTTCACTTAATGATCCCATTACACATTATTGACATCCTTCTCACTCAAGATTCTCAGGGCAGTATCAGTAACAATTAATGTCCCAATGTCTCCATTTTATCATGCAGATTTTACATGTGGGTAAACTGGGGCATGGAGGAGTCAAGCAGTGCTCAACAGTAGCAGCACAGATTAAAAAGTGGTGTGATCTTCAGCACTGTCAAGCATCTCTGGCTCCTCTAAGCTTCATTTGTAGCTCTAAGTGGCAAAAATCAAGTCAAAGTGGGCTTAATATCCATGCACCCATCCAAATCCTACATATGGATATGAATGAAGCATCCTTGCTAGTCTGTTCATGTACAAAATGCATGGTTGAAATCAGCATACTACTAAACTGAGTGTTTTAAAGAGTACAGGGTAATATTTAAACTCCAGAGAAAAATATTGTCCCAAGCATCCAGTGACATAAACATTTAAACATCAGGAAAGCAACTCTTTATCCTATCATTTTGGCCTTTCCTGCTTTATCTTGCTCAAAGTAACTAGAACACATTTATCATGACTGAGTTGGAATTTGCCACCGCAGTACCAAATCCTTTAATGGCTTTTTCATGTGACCAGCACTGCAGGGGTCTTGTTTTGATGTTCAGCAGGAAGGATACATGAACCTAAGTGCCTTGTTCCTGACTCTCACTTATTCTTTTAAATTGAGTTAATGAGTTTTCATGTCAATACAAATTAGATCAGTAACTGGAAGAACTTGTTAGCTTGTTTCTGGTGGTTTGGGGATTTTTTTGTTTATTTTGTTTGCTTGATTATGCATTTGGCAACTAAGGAAAGGGAAAGAAAAAAATCCATCACACTTATGCACATTTTGCTGCAAGCCTTGAAAGGGCAATTTGGAAATCCAATGATTGTTTATGCAGCTATATTAATCGTAGAATCATAGAATGTCGGGGCTGGAAGGCACCTCGTAAGATCATCTAGTTCAGCATCCCTGCCAGAGCAGGATCACCTAGAGCAGATTACACTGGAATGCATCCAGACAGCTCTTGAATATCTCCAGAGAGGGAGACTTCACAACCTCCCTGGGAAGCTGGTTCCAGTGTTCTGTCACCCTCACAGTTAAAAAAACCTTCCTCAGGTTTGCATGGAACCTCTTATGCCTCAACTTCCCTGTTGGAAGTTCTCCTGTCCCTTGTTGTTCCCCTGGCCCTTTTCCTGTCATGGAGCATCACCAAGAAGAGGCTGTCCCAGCCTCCTGGCACTCACCCCTTGCATATTTATAGAATCATAGAATGGTTTAGGTTGGAGGGGACCTCACCATAGGCAAGAACACCTCCCACTAGAACAGGTTGCCCAAGGCCTCAACCAACCTGGCCTTGAAGACTTCCAGGGAGGGAGCAGCCACAACCTCCCTGGGCAACTTGTGCCAGTGTCTCACCACCCTCACTGGAAAGAACCCTTTCCTAACATCTAGTTTGAATCTCCCCTCTGCCAGTTTAAACCCATTAGCTCTTGTCCTGTCATTACAAGACCTTGTCAATAGTCCCTCCCCAGCCTTGCTGTAGGTCCCCTTCAGATACTGGAAGGCCACTATAAGGTCTCCTCAAAGCGTTCTCTTCTCCAAGGCTGAAGAGCCCCAACTCTTGTAGCCTGTCCTCGTAGCAGAGCTGCTGCAGCCCTCTGAGCATCTTCATGGCCCTCCTCTGGACTGGCTCAAACAGTTCCATATCCTTCTTGTGTTGGGGGCTCCAGAACTGTACTCCAGGTGGGGTCTGAGGAGAGCAGAGTAAATGGGGAGAATCCCCTCCTTTGCCCTGTTGGCCACACTTCTCTTGATGCAGCCTAGCACATAGTTGCTGTCTGGGCTGCATGTGCACACTGCAGGCTCATGTTGAGCTTTTCATCAACCCAGACCCCTAGGTCCTTTTCCTCAGGGCTGCTCTCAGCCATTTGCCACCCAGCCTGTATCTATGCTTGGGATTGTGCTGACCCAGGTGCAGGACCTTACACTTGGCCTTGTTGAATTTCATGAGGTTGGCCTGGGCCCACCTCTCCAGCCTGTCTAGGTCTCTCTGGATGGCATCCCTGCCCTCTAGCAAGTCAACTGTGCCCCTTTCTTCCAGAGATTTTTTCCCATGACATCTTGACAAGGAGGTCCCCAAGGAGGTTGAAATCTGCTCTTCTGAACTCCAGAGCAGTGAGTTTGCTATGCACCCTCCTTGATGTCTTGAGGATCTCAAACTCTACCATTTCATAGTCATTGCAGCCATAACACCTTTGGAAAGGAAACAAAATTCCTACTCTAAAGCTGTCAGGCAAGTGCTTATGCACTTGCTCCATCTGTCATCAAATTAAGCATAATAATCCTCATCTCCCAAAATGTCTACTCAATATCCAGAGAGATTTTCCTCCATTCTAGGCTGGACCAAACATGGTGGAATATGATGGGCTGGTAATTGCAAGAGACTCAAGCTGAAGTCAGAAGTATTCCCTTTCCTTCCCTGCTTGAAGGCAATGACAAATCTCCTGATGGTTGATAATAGCAGGTCAGGGGCACCAAGAAGCCCCAGGCTGAAGTGATGGTGAACAGCAAGAAGTTGGCAGGGAAGACGCGCACGGTTTGTGATGCTGGATGCTGAGGAGAAGCAAGAAACAGAAAGAACTTTTCCTTCCCAGTTAAAAGCAGAAAAATGCAGGCAGCTAGCTCTATTCTCACATGTTGAGATAACTACTTATTTGCAAATAGTCAGCACTTGCCTATTAAAAAGTAATATACAGCAAATCTCGTCCCAGTGTGGCACTCAGATAATGAGCTCATTCACCAGAGGCTTCATATTGTGGTCAGGGAAAATACTCCTCAATTAGGACTTTTCTGCAGGAGGAGAAGGAAGTTCATGAAAATTAATTTGTCTCTCTGATCACTGCCCCTCCTGACCATTTATAGTGCACGACACTCCTCCTGACAGCAGATTTTTCTCTGGAGCTTGCTCTAGTTCCTTCTATAGAGCTTTGCAAAGCTTATTTTCAAAGTCTAAAGAGGAAGGTGGCAGTGTCTGAGCCAAACCCTACACTCCAAATCACTCAACAGAAAAGACATGTGCCCATTCATGCATATTTGATACATCACTTCTAAAAATAAAAGGACTTTTTTATCTAAGAACAACGCGTTTCCAGTTTAGATCAGAAATAGAGCAATGACGCTGCTATTCTGAGCTCTCTTCACACACCTTGGACTGCAGGGATGTTTCCTCAGCAATACCTGTGAAAAGAGAGGGCCAAAGTTGATTCTCAGCTGCTTGGGTTGTTTTTTTTTTTTCCAGTGATACCTTAGGATGTTGGGCGGTAGTCTGAAGGAAATGATAGGTGTTGCAGATCCTAGCAGTTAAAGGACGCAGCAGGGGCTTGGGAAATAGGTAGCTGCTTTCTCATTTTTCAGGAGTGGAATTGTGGCCTCCCCCTATGAGACCAAGTTTTCTTGCCCGGGATGCTCTGAGCCTTTGTCTCTCAGAGCTTGAGGAGATGGCAGGGAGCATCTCTGCTGCATTTCCAGCCAGCACCGGGCAGATGCTTTCATGTCTGCAGGTTGTAGCCCTGCCCCACCACAGCTCACTGCTGCGCTACAGGATCTGCAATAATTAAAAGAATTTATCTCCTCTTCCCAGGATCCTGCCTACCACGGCAGAAAAACATTCCTAATAAAATGATCTAAAGGAAATGGGAAGGGAAGGAAAAGCTTTATGTGCTCAGTGTTACACCACAGAGGCAGAGATGCCGTTTGTCTGGGTGAAAGCAAGCTTCGCTCATCTGAACATCAGGAGCTGAAGCTGGAACTGGATTAAAATGAATTCATAAAGCAACCTGAATTAGGGGCCAGACACAGCATTTCCACTGTGTGGGATACTCTATGTTTTTTCTATCTCTATTGGGAGAGACATCTCTCTTTCACTATTTTCCCTCAATTTGTAGAGATCTTGCAATCCATCTCAGCCTACATAAAGACACTCTTTCATGCTTGCCATCTCCATGATAGCTTCTGTTATGCAGGAGCTGCTTTCTCTCTGCTGCTGTATTCTATCCTTTGTGGAAGAATTGATATTGTTCATTTGTCTGTGGCACAGGACTATTAGGAAATGTGATGGAAAGGTTTCCTTTCTGAGACACAGATCTTGCTTTCTTAATGAGAGCAATAGATGCAAGGTCTTCCTTGCAGTAAGAGAAAGGGAAAAGAAAGCAGCAGCAGCATCTTTTTCCTTTGTGCCCTCTCTGTTAGCCTACTGCTCCTTAATTCTCTTTACCTGCACAAAGGGCTGAGACATGCTTTTGTGTGCACAATGAATGCAGATATTTCTGGTCACTGTAGCTTCTTTTAGTTTATTTTCTTTTCCTTTTTTTTTTTCCTCTCCTTAGTAATTTACTGTATTTGGTCTGAAATCCTAGCTAAACATCTGGTTTTGGTCTTTTCACTGCAGACTTTTACAGACCAAAGAAATAATATCAGTTTATAGGAGCTGGCCAGAGAGGCAGAGTTGAGAGAGTGTGATCCTGGAATGACTGGTGCACAGTTTAGAAGGTTGCTGGGGAGGGCTGTAAATTATGCCATGTGTGGCTCATCAATTATAGAGATAAAACTGTGAAGGAGAGTGGTTTGTCAGAAAAGATAAGAAAAGAGGGGCTGAACCTAGACATATATTCTGTGCTGATGATCCAGTCGTTTTTAGAAGTGAGAGGAGTCACTTGTAGAAGCCACTTAATAAATTTAATGACTGTTGGAAGGGATGGAATAAAAAAGAGCAAGGATAAAATGTTAAGTATGCTTGCAATTGCAAAATCAGTGCTGCTTCCCTTTAAGTTTGCTAGTGACTGTAGGTGTAGGCTGGAAATAAAGCTCAGGTTGAAGAGGACAGGGTCACCCTCCTCTGATTGAACAGGAAGGGGTCCTGTTTTGGGGCTAGACTTCAGCAATGGTTGAGGCATCACCCAAAGAGCTCTTTGGCTCATCAAAATGTTTTCTCAGGTGGTTAGACAAGGTCAAACACTCCCCTGTCTAGGGTTATGTGTGCTTCCAGATGTGAAATAGCATGAGGAAAACAGGGATATTTTTATCATTTCTTCTATGTTCCAAATGGAAATAAGAAGGGAAAAATGATTAGCAGACCAAAAAAACCCAAACAAAAACAAAGACAAAAAACCACTCCAAAAATTAAACAAAAACCCACAAGCAAACAAACAAAAAAAAAAAAGACCCCTAAAAAACCAACACACCATAAAATCAAGATCATCTTGGGCTGCATATACTGGCATTTCTCCTCTTCATTCACCCAGATGAATTATTTCACCCCATGCCTTTTTGTGGTGAGGCACAGCTCTTGCTCCTCAAAGGGAGCTACAAAACAAGTGAAAAACAAATCCCTGCTCCTAACTGTTGTCCCACTGGCATCTTCCCAGTGCAGAAGACAAAATAACTTCCCATATGTCAATGACAGAAAGTCCTCTGAGCTGTGTTAGAGAAGGACCCTGTGCAGGGGATGGTGACAGGGGTAGTTTTTCTTCACTGAGCTCTTCCTTGACTTCTAGTGAAGGGAAGGTCCTTTGGGAAAAGAATAAAGGGGACCTTACCAAAACCAGAAAGAGGGATTGGGAGGAGGGGAAGGGTGAAAAGTGCAATTGTCTTTTTGGTTTCAGAAGGCTACCCCCACAATCTTTTAATAGTGTCATTTCTGTGGGTAAAAATAGGAATATTACAGGATCAGAGGATGTCAGAGGTTAGAAGGGACCCAAAGAGATCATCAAGTCCAACCCCCCTGCTAGAGCAGGACCATGATCTAGCTCAGGTCACAGAAGAACACATTCAGACAGGCCTTGAAAGTCTCTAAAGGAGAAGACTCCACAACCTCTCTGGGGAACCTGTTCCAGTGCACTGTGACCCTTAAAGTTCCACCTTGTGTTGAGGCAGAACCTCTTGTGCTGCAGCTTTCAGCCATTACTCCTTGTCCTATCAAAAGGAGCAAGTGAGCAGTGCCTGTCCTCCCCTCTCCTGACCCCTAGCCCTCAGATATTTATAAACATTTATTAAATCCCCTCTCAATGTTCTCTTTTCCATACTAGAAAGACACATGTCTCTCAGCCTCTCCTCATCAGGCAGTGTTCCAGTCCCCTAATCATCCTCATAGCCCTCCACTGGACCTTCTCTAGCAGATCCCTGTCCCAGATATCTAAAGCCCATCAATGGGACCAATGGAGTGTTTCATCAAAGCCCTTAGCATTAAAACAAAACAACCTCTCTGCAAACCCACCTTCATTATGGTGTTACCAATCTCATGAGTTTGTGGCTTTATTTGTCAAAAGATAGCAATATTCAAATATAAAGTTTTCCAAAGGATGGAAAAGCAGAGGTTGTCCAGTGTGATCACTGCCACCCCTGTCCTGGCCAGAGGACGTTGTTCAGAGATGAATTACATTGTTCTCACCTCTTGATGATCATTAATAGAGCTCATGAAGCTGAATACTTAACTGTTCCTGGTGGGTCACTGCATTTTGGAGCAGGTGTTGGTGTGCTGTCCCATTTCTTAAACACAGATTCATAAAAGTTGGAAAAGACCTTTAAGAGAAGAGACTGAATGAGGCACTTAGTGCCATGGTCTAGCTGATTGGTTAGGGCTGGGTGATAGGTTGGACTGGATGATCTTGGAGGTCTCTTCCAACCTGGTTGATTATTCTGTGATTCCATTCTATGATTCTATTCTATTCCAAGTCTGACCATCCACTGAGCTCCATCATGCCCACTAAATCATGTCCTAAAATGCCATGTCAACACATTTCTTGAACACTTTCAGGCATGGTGAGTCAACCATCTCACTGGGCAGCCTATTCCAATGCCTGACCACTCTTTCAGTAAAGAAATTTTTCCTGATAACCTGATCTAAACCTTTACTGGTGCAATTTGAGGGCATTTCCTCTTGTCCTAACATCTGGGATGACTTTAGAGCAGGGTCACTCACCGAGGCTGTTCAACATGCGAAGTTCTGTCAACCGAATCTCACAGAATAATTCAATTGGCAGTTTTTCATTAACAGCAAATGTGTTTGAGAAATTTCCCCTCTGCTGCAGGTCTGCATGACTCTGCTCAAACAATATCAAGTTACATCCTGAGTCAATTTGAGCTATTATTTGATTTTATAAATTGTATCAAGACAGTATTGTTTTTTATTTTATTTTAAATTAAACCAGAGCATTTCCCTTTTCTGTTCCTCATTCCTGACAGAAGGCTCTCACACAGCAAAGTTTACCTTTCATTTGTTCCCGTGTAATAACCCATTAGGTCTGCTGAGAAATACTATGTTTCTTACGCAATGTCAACAGCTCCTTCCATTTACTCTCTCTCTTCAGAAAACACAGCATGAATCCCAGATGTTGCAGCATGCTGGTGTCCTTGACCCACTGGAGTACTAAGAGAAAGTAATTAAAGGAAACAAATTGATGAGGCTTTAAGGCTAATAAAAGGTGCAGGTTGTTTCTCTTCTTTTCTTTTTTCTTTTTGGTTTTTTTTTTTTTGTCTGTTGTAGTGATGAAGTTCACAAGGCAGTGGGGTTGAAGGTTTTCCAGCTGGGTCATAGAATCTGTGTTGGTACATCCTGAAGGCCAGAGGTCTGAATTATTTCAGGAGTGCTTGATTTCATTCTTCATATTGACTTTTTCTAGTTTGCATCAGACCTCTGAAATTTCCTCTGTTGTTGTGGGCAATTTCCCCTCTACTCTGCCCTGGTAATGATGTATCTGGAATGCATTGTCCAGTTTTGGACTCCCTGTTTCAAGGAGGACATGGACTTAATGGAGAGGAGTGCTACAAAGATGATTAGGGGAGTAGAACATCTCTCTTATGAAGAAAGACAGAGACGTGGGGCTTTTTAGTCTGGAAAAGAGAAGACAGAGGGAGGATCTCATAAATACTGATAAATACCTATAGCATGGGTATCAAGAGGATGGGACCAGGTTTGGTTTTTTTTTCAGTGGCACCCAGTGGCAGGACAAGGGGTAATGAATACAAACTTGAACATAGGAGGTTCCTTCTAAACATGAGGAAGAACTTTGATCTAAGGGTGGTACAGCACTGGAACAGGTTGCCCAGTGAGGTGGTTGAGTCTCTCCATCTCTGGAGACATTCAAAATCCACTTAGACACATTCCATCCCCTTTGTGACCTTTTTTAAGTGAACCTACTTTGGCAGGAGGCTTGGACTGGTGATCTCCAGAGGTTCCTTTCAGCCCCTACCATTCTGTGAGTCTGTGAAGAGATAGGCAAGGTTAGATGGGAAGATCTCATCTAACATCTTCATCCAGCATGTTTACCAACAGAATCTATCAGCAATTTGTTTTCATCTCTGCTATCTTCAGATAAAAATCTCCTGAAGTTTTTTGTGGAATGAATCAGAGTCATGAGATGCATTCCAGATACCTGAATAATTCAAGTACTGACATACACTACGACTCCTGTTTCCCTGATACAGTAACACAGACATTATGCTGTTAGTTTTAAATGATTTGTTCCCGTGTCTTAATGAAACAATGATTCTGAAAGACTCTTCCACAGTCTCCTTCAGTTCAACCTGGGGTGCTCATCCAAGCTTCCAGAGTGCCTACTGTAAATAAATCCAGTGCAAACACACACTTTTGGGGTTCCTTTAAAAAGATCCTCTTGCTCAAATGGTTTCTTAACAAGTAGGACTGATGATTGGTGTGAAATGACTTCCAAAAGCTGCAAAACACATACTTTCCACCACAATTAATGTTTGTGGTGAGTGTCTGGGGGGTTGTCTTTCTCTCTTTTATTTTTGGCTAAATAAATATAAATAAATAGAGCAAGGACTCAACCAACTCTTCTAAACTTTGAAACTGCTCTGTATATGTTTGCTGTATGAAAGTTCAGGAATCTTACTGGACCCAGAAAACACACTAAATCCCCTGAAGCTCTTCCAACCACAAGAGTTACTCAAGTTTTCCTTTCTTTAAATAATTAATTAAATATATGCTTTTCAATTGTCCTTTTAATTAATAACTGGGTCCCTCTCTCTGCTCTGGCTTGATGGGCACTCAGCTGGTGGAGCAGCTGATGGATGAAGAGGCTTGAGACAGCTGCTGCTGGGGAGGTCATCAGGGATATGAGTAGTGAGAAGAAATTACTTCCTTGCTAAAAGGGGAGCTGCAGGGGTGGGAGGCTACAAGTGGTCTCAGGGACTTGTATGGGATCTGAACTTCTTTGTAGAAGGTGTTGAGAGAAAAGAAGGCCGCTGTGACTTTAAGGCTGGAGTAGGTTGTTGGAGAATTATAGTATACTGTGCTGGGATGCATGGGGAGCGGAGCAGTTTCTGGAGCTGAAGGAGTTAAGGTGAGTCCTGGGGGATTTTATACACAAATCCAATGCTACAGAAAAGCAGGGACTGGCGTTGGAGCTGGAAAGGAGCTTCCTTTGGGGGTCATGGGTAGAGCAGATAATGCTGTGCTTATTAATTTCTGCCTTGGTGTGGAGGCAGGAGCACTGTGCTGAGGCCTCCTTCATGGCTGTATCTTGTATGTTCCTTGTCTAATGGAGGGTTTTACCAGACTCATGCAAATCCTGGCAAAGACCTCATTGTACTGAGTAGGGAGCCAGCTGATCCTGCTCCTGATGCATATATGAGCTGAAATTTCTAGACTTGTTTGATGTGTGCTGATTTGCTGAGGTGTGGTAGGTTGAAGCTTTGGAGATGGCTCATGGACAGTTGAATTGATGCAGAATGGTTCCATCTTACATGTTAAAAGACCTTTTATTGTAGCTGCATAACTGTCTGACCCTGACCTTTTGCCATGTGTATGCCAAGAGAGTCTTAGAGCTGGATGAGCGCTGAGATAAGTGATTGCTAGAAGAGCTAATGCAGTAAGGATGGAGACTCTTAGTTGTAAATATTTTGGGTAGAGAATAAATAGTTCAGACTTGTCTGGTGTAAAAATGTTTTATTGCTGTTAGTAAGACTCTTACTACACCTTTGGAGGAAATAAATGTTATAGCTAAGTGGTAGGTGTTCCAGGTGACACAATACTCATCAAAGAGGGGATTTTAAGTTCTGGAACATGAGTTCAGGCAGTTGGTATGTAGCACTTAAGTGACTTTTGTGTGCCTTACTCAGATTAACTTTTGATGTGGCTGTTTAAGGAGGGTGCAACTTGCTCCAAAGTCAATATGTAAGTCAGAGAGGTAATTCAGAGCAGACCCCAGGGGCCTTCTCCATTTGGCCTGAGCAATGTCATCTCCATCCCATTTGGGACTTGCTCTAAATTAGGTGTTAGAAATGTTGTATTTATAATGTGTAATTTGTGGGGTTTAATATGATTTAAAAGCTGGGCTGTAACTTCCACTGGAATCTGGGGTTGAAAAGTCCCTTGAGCACTTCAGCAGTTAACTTTGAAGTGAATGTGTGTCGTGAAGAAGTACCAAACTGCGTCACTGTAATTCCCAGGTCACTGATTTCTCCTGGTTCGACCCAAGTAGCACAGAGTGTGTTTTGCAGAATTTTCTCCAGCTTGTTTGTTCACTAGTTTATTTTGGATTTGAGCCCAAGAAAACTCCCAAGGAATGTGAACTTGGGTTTTCTAGCTCTTTTAACTGAATTTCTGTTCTTTTTAGGGCAGGTAAAATAAAGCCATTAATCACATACCTTAAGACACATTGGCACATGTTATTTTTTGGCATGTGTTATTTTTAATGTGCACATCTTCCTATGCAGTTATGTTGAGTGTTATGTGTACTTAAAGACCCTCATAAAATCAGTGGAGGAGGGAGTTGGTTTATGCCAGTAGGACACAGTAAGGCAAAAATACTTCAGAGTGAAAGTCCGAGTGGACTCCAGATGTAGCACAACGTCCTTATTTCACTGAAGAACCAGTGGTGATTAACTCAAATTGCAGTTTGTTCCCTGTTCCCCAGAGCTGTTGTATTAAGTGGTTCAGTAGGTGTTTTCCCCTTCCTAAGAATCACTTGTTTTCCACAGTCTTTGTCACAACTGGCAAATGGGTACTTAGACTGGACGTTAGGAAGAAGTTCTGTACTATGAAGATGGTAAGATACTGGAATAGATTGGCAAGAGAGGTGGAGAAGGCTCTGTTCCTGGAGGCATTCAAGGTCAGGCTTGATGGAGCTGTGAGCACCCTGGTCTAGTAGGGGATGTCTCTGCTGACTGCAGGAGGGTTGGACTAAATGGCCTTTAGGGATGCCTTCCAAGTCAGTGTGTTTTATGATTTGATGACTTCAGTGCTGAAAGCTGCAGCTATTGGATTATCCCCTCATGCTGGCATAGTGTTAGCTGGGCTTGAGCAGGACTTGTACCTTCAACTGCTTAATTCTGTAGAAAGAGTTGCTTCAGGTGCAACACTCTTAACAAAAAAAAACCCATGTTTATAAAGCACCATTACACATGCCCATATATTTGTTTAGTGTCCATGGTGGTGTTAGGTCAGTGTTGGACTTGATGACCTTAGAAGTGTTTTCCAGCTGGAACAATTCTACAATTTACCTCCTCTTTCTTTGCATCTCACTCCTTCTTTTCAAGTGCTCATGTGAATGGACTAAGGACAGCAAAGGTCTTATGTTTAGAGACATGTATAGACAGACATTTGAAAGTCAGGTGAGGTTTTCATCTCTTGCTTCCACTTACCTCTTCCCCAAAACCCTGTAACAGGTAGTCCATCCCTGGAGGGATTTCAAAGCTGTGGAGATGTGATGCTGAGTGGCCTGGTTTAGTGGTGACCTGACAGTGCTGGGTTAATGGTTAAACAATTTTAAAGGTATTTTCCAACCTCAATAATTGTGTGAATATTCTTTTCTTTTTCTCTTTCTCATAGTAACAGTAATAGAGAAAAAAAAAAACTCCCAATCATCCTGGCCCCATGTAACCTTTCTGGACACATTCCCCACTGCTGCAGGAAATACAAACCTGTGAGGCACTGAAAAGCAGCAGAGAGTCTGGTTATTTCCAGTGAGCAGTGGTGCTTCTCAGCCAGCCCTAACAAGGGTCTGGACCACAGCACATGGGATGTCATTGCTATTTTGTCAATGGAAAACTTAGAATGCTGACTTAATTTCCTTAATTTCAGTACTTCCTAGGAAGTACTGAAAAATAACTGCATTTTTTTGGAAAGAAAAGCAGTTTAGGTTAAATCTTGAAGGAGAAAATGTTTACATCTAATTCTGTTGCATCACTTTGGAAAGTCTGAAGTAGAGAATTTAGGCATTTTCCCAATGATGAAAGCTTAGAGGCAGTCTTCGATTCTCTGTTTGGTTTTGTGTATGTGTTTTCGTTCTTTGGACTTTGTTTGGGTTGGGTTTTTGGGTGGCTTGTTGGGGTTTTTGTCTCTGTGTGATTGAGGTTTGTCTGGTTTGGGTTTTTTGATGGTTTTGGCGTTGTGGTTCTTTTTTTTCCTAATAAAGTTTTGGACTAGATGGCCTTTATGTGTCACTTTCAACCCAAAGACTTCTGTGATTGGTCGCCACATTTTTGTGGTTGATTCTCTGAAATGCCTAACAGTGAAATATTAATTAAAGGAATTATTAAATCTGTATATTGGGACCCTGCGTCTGAATTCTGTAGTGTTTTGGTGGTAAGTCAGTGAACTGACAGAGAGTTTTACGGGTATTGCATGATGGAAGAAGCCATGAAAGGATCTGACAGTTGGATCCTCATGAATTTTGTAGATTCTTCTGGTCAAGGACACACCTGATTAAAAGAGGAAAGATGGTTGTAATCAAGGTCTCAAAGACTAACAGAAAGACATTCAAATGTCTCCTGCTTTCTTTGCAGGGTTTAGGTTAAAGCTCTTCACAGTGGTAGAAGTCTCAAAGTAGACTATCTCTTTCCAAATTTGGGAGATACTTGAGAGTACCCTGGGAACACTGCACTCCATAGGATGGCTTCCACCACACATCTCATGTTTGATCAGTCTGCTCTCCTTTTCCTAAAACAGAATGGATGTCTCCATTTTTGTCAGAGGTGGTATTAAGAGAACACAATCCAATAACTCAGCTTCTGGTGATATAAACTGCTTAGGGGGTTGTGCACAGGTTTGGGGTTAGGAAGACAGAAAAGTAGTAATTTTCTGCTGTTTGGCTTCCTATAATTTCACCATATGCAAAGAAAAGGAATATTTGAATGACAGGAAAACAATGGCATTGTTTTGTGCACATGTAGTTTATTTCATGGTTTATTCTGTGCACTTTTGAATCCTGGTAAGCATTCATACAAGACAGTGAATCATTTTAAGGAATGTCTTGATTTAGGAAGGTTTTATGCTGATGTTCACCTATGGCAGAAGAAAAATTTCACAGTGAGTGATTATCTCAGGTTTTGTATGTTTATGTACATCTAAGCTGTGGAATTGAAAAGCCTTCAGAAGATCTGACACGCTCACTTTAAAGTACAGTTTTTATCCATCTTGACTTCTGGGAATAGCTTCAGACCATGTAAATAATTATTGACACCTCTGAATCACAAAGATAAATAACCCAGAACTGAATATTTTAAGTCAGTCTTATGATTTTTTGATGCAGTTTGTAAATTTTGGAGAGTGGATGGGGGAAGCTGAGTCAGGATATTTTTATTTCTGATGCTCTTAGTATTGGCAGACAGAGATAACGTTGTTTTTTTTTATCCTGGACAGTAGCATTTGTCACAGACAGGAGTTGAGATCTAGACTCTCTGCCTGTGTCAGGCTGGGCTGCCCACAGGTGTCAGTTCCAAGAGCCCCTCTCCCCATGCTGGGGCAGGTCTGAATGCAGTGGATTTTGCTACCACCAAAGGTTGGGAGCTGCAAGTAAGAAATTCCTCATTTAACATCTTGAGGGTTGCCCATGCACTGGGTGCTTGCTGAGATCTTGACAATGACATCCATGTAGATCCTCACAGATTGTTTTGGACACATTTGGAATGTGTCCAAAGAAGAGCAATGAAGCTCAGGAAGGGTCTGGAGAAACAGGTTTTGTGAAGAGCAGCTGAGGGAACTGGAGTTGTTCAGCTTGGAGAAAAGGCTGAAGGGAGACCTTCTGTGTCTCTACAATTTCCTGAAAGTAGATTTGAACCAGGTGGACTGTTCTCCCAGGTAGCGAGTGACAGGGCTAGAAGAAACAGCCTCAAGTTGCACCAGAGAAAATTTAGGTTGGACATGAAGAACAGCTTCTTCCACAAAAGGATTGCCAGGGCCTGGAAGAGGCTGCCTAGGGCAATGGTGGAGTCCCAGTCCCTAGATGGCTTTCAAAGCTGAGTTGAATATGGTTTAGCAGTGACCTAGCAGTACTGGGTTGGACTTGATTATTTTAAAGGTCTTTTCCAACCAAAACAATTCTATGTTAAAAAAATAAACAAACAAACCACCACCCATCTGGACCATGCTGTATGTTAGTCTTTTGGGGAAAGTACATCTTGTTTGGCAAGTGTGTCTAGAGGCTTTACTTGCAGGCATAAGGACTGCTTTCTCTGTCTGAGTTGGATGATGAGGAAAGAAGGTAGCACTGTTCTCCTTTGCACTGGGGAGAAAACTCATTCCAGGCAAAAGGAACCTTGTCTGGCACTGTATTGTTTTGTATTTCAGGTTTTTCCCATAGTTCTTATTTTTTCAGAGTTCCTCTTAGCCCTTAGGTAACTCTTCTTGTATGTTCAACTCTGCTACCTTGTTTTCCGCATGCTAATGAAATCTGGGCTGTTTGTTGCAGTTCCCTAATCAAACTTTAAAACATCTGTGTGTTTAATGAGTGGCACTGGCAGTCTTAACTATTCAGTATGGCTGGATGATGAAAACATTTAATTTTCTTGGTAAGATGCGTGCAAGTCAAAGCTTTGCTTAAGAATGATGCAATTAAATCCAAGCAGTCCACAGTTTTCCTAGACAACAAAACACTTGTGTTTAGTTTTAGAATGTACATCTTCAACCAAGACAACTGAGGCAACAAAAACTAATCACAGCTGAGGAATTGCCTTTAAAATTCATGATCAGCCTCATATCTAGAGAATTTCACTGTGGCAAATGGCGAGAAGATGCAGATTTAATTCAAGTGGTGGGTTGGCTACTTGTGACCATCTTCCCATTTACTATTGTGCCATTTCAGACCCCCAAGCCCTGCTATCCCCTAATTTTACCTGTTTCTGTGGTAGCCTGAACCATCCTATGATTCTACATGTTATCATGATTTAATCTCATTAGGATATAATCCTAATAGTGTTGGGGCTGTTCAATCTGGAGAAGAGGAAGCTCCAACGTGACCTTCTTGTGGCCTTCCAGTATCTGAAGGGGGCCTACAGGGGAGCTGGGGAGGGACTTTTTAGGGTACCAGGGAGTGACAGGACTAGGTGGTCTGGGGCAAAGATGGAGGTAGGTATGTTCAGACTGGACATGAGGAGGAAGTTGTTCAGCAGTGGTGAGAGCCTGGAATGGGTTGCCCAGTTTGGTGGTTGAGGCCCCATCCCTGGAGATGTTTAGGACCAGGCTGGATGAGGCTGTGGGCAGCCTGATCTGGGGTGGGGTGTCCCTGTCCATGTCAGGGGGGTTGGAACTGGATGATCCTCGTGGTCCCTTCCAACCCTGACTGCTTCTGTGATTTAATGCTTTAACATTAGCATAGCATCATAGAATGCATTGGGTTGGAAGGTACTTTTAAAGGTTACCTTGTCCAATTCCCCCACAGTCAGCAGGGACATCCCCAACTAGATCAGGGTGTTGCCAAGGATTGGGCCTCCACCACTTCCCTGGACAACCTGTTCCAGTGTTCCACCACACTCATGGAGTAATCAGTTGTTTGTCTTACCTGGGCAGTTAAACTGATCAGCCTCTGTGGAACACTTATTTGAAATGCCTCCTTTCTCTAGTTATTTTTGCTGTGCCTATTTAAGGACTCAATAGGCTTCTCAGGACAGTGGTTGAATCCTCATCTCTGGAGGTGTTTCAAAAAGGCAGAGATGTGGTGCTGAGGAGACATGGTTTAGCACCAGCCTTGGCAGAGTTAGAAAAGGGTTGGACTGGATGGTTCTGAGGTCTTTTCAACCAAAACAATTCCAGGATTCTATGATTCTAGAACTTGTGTGCTTTTATTGTTTTCTCCTGTTTACTGACACATAATTTATGAACTTGAGGTGCTCCAAAGAGCCCAGACCTTGTGTCTCTGCAGTGGATGGCTGGCATCAGGTGCCTGACCTGGGCTGTTGTCCCATTCTGGCCAGGAAAACCCAAGCTGTGAGAGATGAGATAATCTAACAGAAATCTCACAAAGGTAGAATGGAGAAAAGAAGAAAAAGAGGCAGCTTAGGAAGGTGGAAAGCAGCAGTATGGATGATTTTTTTGGCTTGGATTTTCTATCTTCTGAGATATGCTTCAGGCTTCAAAATTCATAACCCAGCATTTTAAAATGCAATCTCTTTGGGCAACAGAAGTAGATGGAGGGGGTTTCTCTGCTCCTACCACCAGCCTGATTTACAGTCACAGTGGTGGGAGCTGGAAGGTCCTCAAAAGACCAGATCAACTGGGTAGGAGGTGAATTTCCTTTTAGAGCCTGACTTGTAGCACTGAGGGATGTATTCAAAGGTACAGATTGTGACAATGCTCTGAACTGGAATTTGTGTCTTTTTGAAAATGTCCTCCTAAATTTCAGTGCAATCTCTTTGCTCCTGGTAGATCATGAGACACTTTAGAGTCTCCTTTTGTGTTCTACCCCCAAGTAAACAAGGGGGAGAAACACCTTTAATTTCTGAAGATTAGTGTGAAATGAGGCTACAGGATACTCTAGGTTTAGAGCCAGGATCTCTCAATGGTGGAAGTGAAGGAATTTAATGAATAGGGGGAGGGACTTTTTAGGATATCAGGTAGTGACAGGACCAGGGGGGACGGAGCAAAGCTGGAGGTGCGGAGATTCAGATTGGATGTGAGGAGGAAGTTCTTCACCACAGAAGTGGTGAGAGCCTGGAATGGGTTGCCCAGGGAGGTGGTTGAGGCCCCATCCCTGGAGGTGTTTAAGGCCAGGCTGGATGAGGCTGTAGCCAGCCTGATCTAGGGTAGGGTGTCCCTGCCCATGGCAGGGGGGTTGGAACTAGATGATCCTTGTGGTCCCTTCCAACTCTGACTGATTCTAATAGCTTCTCATAATCGGTGGTGATGGACATGAGAGAACCAAGAAGGACAATGTGACATCCAGGTCTCCTCCAATCTGTAGCATCTCTGACCCACCTCCTCCTTAGAGGCTGAACTGCCTCTAAGTTCATTTATGGATGATGATGCATATTGAGGACAAATACTAGCTGGCAAAAAATGTAGTATATATGAGTTTATTCCATCTAAATTTGAGCTTGTTTGTTGTTTATTCCCTCTAATGAGGAGATTATTCTGTCTAAATTGTTAAATATGCATTTAAACACTATTGAAATAAAATTGCTATATTTAGCTAATTTTCCTCTGTTAAGATGAAACACCAGAGAAACTTTAAAGAATGTTATGAAAACATACCAAAGAGGTTTCAGCCCCCAGACAGGCAAAGTTCCAAGGCAAAGAAGGTAAAACAGATTCAAAGCAATTATTAATAAACAACAAATATGTAGTTTTGCCAGATAGTAAATATAGATTATATTATTTGGCATGGATTTTTCCCTATCAAGTAAAATGCATTGCTGCTATCATATGGTTGGACTTAATGATCTTAAGTGCCTTTTCCAACCTAAATAACTCTATGATTCTAAGTAAAACTATGAAAACTCCAGAGTTTAAAAGAAGAGAGATTAATTTCCGAGGAGAAACTCAGTGTATTTGTATTAAGACTTGCAGAATTGAAAGAAAAAAAAAACAAAAGCAAGACAAGCCAAACACATGACAAACCCAAACACAGAGAAAAACAAACCCCAGGTGTCCTCTGAAGTATTTGTCCCCAGAGAAATCTGAATTTCCTCACACCCATAATCTGCTGCCCTCCTCAAAAGTACCTGAGCAATAAGACTGATACCACAGTCATGTAGAGATGTTTGAGGCTGAGGGCTCTGAGGCTGTTTAGCCTGCAGAAGAGGAGCCTGAGAGAGGATCTTCTCAATGCTCAGTAAGAGCGAAAGGGTGGGGGGAAGAGGATGGGGCCAGACTCTTGTTAGTGACAACAGTGGCATGGGGCACAAACCGGATTCCAGAGGTTCCATCTGAACATGATGAGAAACTCATTTGCTGTGGGGATGCTGGAGCCCTGGAGCAGGCTGGCCTGGAGGTTGTGGCATCTACTTCTCTGGAGAGGTCCCAAACTCACTTGGCCATTGTGATCCTGAGCAAGCTTCTGTGGGTGACCCTGCTTTCACGGTGGAGTGTATTAGATGATCTGCAGAGGTCCCTTCTGAACTCACCATGCTGGAAGCATGGGATTCTTGGATTACTCCCTTGCAGTTACTGTATAGTGCAGATAAAGGAATTCAGTGCACTGGAAGATACCTGGTCAGCATAGCACCAGACCTACACTTCATTTTCAGGCATGATATCATTGCTTTCACAGTTGACAGAGTTCAGCACTGCTGTCAACAGGACTTAATTCCAAGTCTAAAGGACTTTCTTAAGTATAAAAGATAGAAGATTGTTGCAGAATGTCAATGGACTTTAAATCAAGGAAGCTGTATTTGCAAGAAAATCTATCCTAACGACTAGCATCAAGTAACATATGGCCTTGGAGTTGTCAATAAAAGACATCCAAGCTCCCTTTTGGGAATATTCTGAGAAGCTGGTAATTGTTGATGAGAAGAAGTGGTATATCTTTTGATTAACATGATTAAATGGACAATTTCTGATAAAGTATCCACCAACTAGCAATAGGACAGGAGAAAATGGCCTCAAGTTGCAATAGGAGAAGTTTAGATTGGATATTAGCAAAAATGTATTTACTGAAGGAGTGGTCAGGCATTGGAATAGGCTGCCCAGGGAGGTGGTGAAGTCACCATCCCTGAAAGTATTCAAAAACCAGATAGACATGGCACCCTGGGGCATGGTTTAGTGGACATGATAATGTTAACTATTGGACTTGATATCTTGGAAGTCTTTTCCAGTCTTAATGATTCTGTGATTTGATATGAGTCCTACAGACTGTGTCCCACCTCTGTAGTTATTTTAAGAGCAAAGATTTCTTGCAGTGACAGGGGATGGGTGCTTTGTGAATCACAGTGCTTGAACCAAGACCTCCTTCAAGTGCTGTAGTCACCAGGTGACAGTGTGCTTATTTCCCCCTTTTCTGCCTCTGTTCCTCCTCCCCCTCTTGAAGTGTCTTGTTTTTTTTGTTATAACACAAATGAAAAACTCATTTCCAAGACCTTGAAATAATTTTATGAAATGAATCTTTGATCACATCTGGCTGGAAAACAAAGCCCCAAGTCAGACTGTGTTTCTGTAGTTCTCTTTGGAGCAATTTTAGCTGTCTCTAAAATGACGTTGTAAAGCCCCCTCAAAGTGCTGGATGGTTCAAATACCATTTACACCTGGTGAAAGAGAAGAGCTTGTGAAAGGCTTTAGCAATTTTATCTGATCCTTCTGCTGCTGAATTATGTGCCCTTGATCTACAAACATTTACTGCAGACCTTCACTAAAATTATGAGATGCAGCTTGGATTTTCTCCAGAGACTTCACTCATGAGGAATACTTGAATTTTTGTGCAAATAGCTCTCTGTTTTCACTTCTATCTTCCTATAAGTTTACTCCTTAGCTGCAGTTTTGCCTTTGTTCCAGATCATGCCAGATGCTAACACCATAATTTTCCAAGGTTTAGGAAGGCAGAAGGCAGCTTGGGTCTCCCTTCCCAGTCTCACCATTTGGATACAAAATTAAGCAGAGCTAAAATGGAAAGTTATTTCTGAAAACACAGCAGAAGGAAGCTGCTCCCAGTTCCCTCCAGCCATGGAAGCGCCAGTTTCAGCAGTCAAATTAATCCATGTTTAATCCAGTCTTCCCAAAGCTAAGTATTTCTTTAGATGCTTAAAGAGAAAAATATGTCATTTTCTCTAATTCTTTTTGTCAGGGGATTATATCATCTGGAGATGAAACCCTTTGTATGTCAGAGGGGCTCAATCACCTATTGCTGAAGCATTTCACATCCTTCATCTGTGGCCACCTTTGCTTCCTTGAGTCAATGCCCAGCTGGAAGAAGCTGCTTTGACAGGTCTGAAATAAACTGGAATCAGGATGGCACACATAAAGCTCTATAAATTATTCTGTTTTTGCAATGCTGGGTTTTGCCTAAGTATTAAGGACATTGGCTGTTCATAATGTTGTGAGTTGTTATTAATTTCTCTAGCAAAGGTAGCTCACCTCTGGAGAATCATAGAATCATTAAGGAGGTTTAGTTTGGATATTAGGAAAAGTGAATTTTCCTGCAAGAGTGGTCAGGCATTGCAACAGGCTGCCCAGAGAGTTGGAGTCACCATCCCTGGAGGTGTTCAAGAAACCTGTACACTTGGCACTTTGGGAGATAATTTAATGGCCACTGTTGTGTTGAGCTGATGGTTGGACTTGATTACCTTAAAGATCTTTTCCAACTGGAACAATTCTATGATTTTGTACTGCACTTTTCCCCATAGTGCTGGACAAGTGAAAACAAACCCTGTATTTACCACAACCAGCTGAACCACCCATGTGTTCATGGCATTAATACGTTTTTGACCTCAACTTGCAGTCTGGATGTTGTTACTCAGGGGCATGTCAGTGCAGTGACATTTAGATTTGACTTGCTTTGGTCAGTGTTTGCTCTTTATTGATCAAGCCTGCTGCACTGTGGATAGGTTTGTCTCCTAAGCTATGTATCGTATTATTACTAATGATAAGCGAGCATCCGTTGGTGCTATTACTGATATACATCTTTAGCCCATTAAAATGCAAATTTTAAGGTGTGCAGCAGATAGAAATCTCTGCACCTTAAAGCACTGAAAAGGCTGGCTAATTATGACTCCAACTATTTTTCAGATAAGTGAGCAGTAAGTCATTATAAAATTCGTAATGTGAATCCTTTTATTTCCTTCGTCCCCTGACTATTGAGCTGCAGCTAATCTCATAAGGCAGTCTCCTGTTCCCAGAATTAGTGCCTGAGAGTTTATTCATTACTCTACATGTGAAAGCAAATACAGTTATGAAAACCGACCTGTAGTTCCCAGAATTAGTGCCCAAGAGTTTATTCATTACTCTACATGTGAAAGCAAATACAGTTATGAAAACCAACCCATAGTTCCCAGAATTAGTGCCCAATAATTTATTCATTATTCTACATGTGGAAGCAAATACAGCTATGAAAACCAACCTATAGATCCCAGAATTAGTGCCCAAGAGTTTACTCATTGCTTTACATGCAAAAGCAAACCAACCCATAGTGCTCATTGTTTGTCTAAAGCTACATGAATGGAATGTGTGCAGCTTGGAGAAATGTAATTTTTATCAACAAGACCAGAGATCAAGGGTTTTCTTATCATGTAGCTATCAGATGCTGCTTCTGCTTGCAGAAATTATTTTGGGTTGTTCTGTTTCTTCTGTCTTCTATCTCAAGGCTTGCCAAGAATTTAGAGATTTATGCCATTAAATGTGACATTGAGACAGACCATTTCCAGCAGAGACCTGCTCTCAGAGACCTGAACCTCCTGGGTCTTGCCTAAAACCACCCTGTCCAATCAACCGGACCATGGCACTAAGTGCCTCAATCCAGGCTTTTCTTGAACACCTCCAGAGACAGCGACTCCACCGCTTCCCTGAGCAGCCCATTCCAATGCAAATCATTCTCTCTGACAACAACTTCCTCCTAACATCCAGCCTAGACCTCCCCTGGCATAACTTGACACTGTGTCCCCTTGTTCTGTTGCTGGTTGCCTGGGAGAAGAGACCAACCCCACCTGGCTACAGCCTCCCTTCAGGTAGTTGTAGACAGTGATGAGGTCACCCCTGAGCCTCCTCTGCTGCAGGCTGCACACCCCCAGCTCCCTCAGCCTCTCCTCACAGGGCTGTGCTCCAGACTTCTCACCAGCTTTGTCGCCCTCCTCTGGACACGTTCCAGCACCTCAACAACTTTCTTGAATTGAGGAGCCCAGAACTGGACACAGTACTTGAGGTGTGGCCTGAGCAGTGTTGAGTACAGGAAAAATAACCTCCGTTGTCCTGCTGGCCACATTGTTCTTCATCCAGACCAGGATGCCATCGGCTCTCCTGGCCACCTGAGCACACTGATGGCTCATGTTCAGCTATTCTCTACCAGTATCCCCAGGTCCTTTTCTTCCTGGCTGCTCTCCAGCCACTCTGTCCCCAGCCTGTAGCGCTGCTTGGGGTTGTTGTGGCCAAAGTGTAGAACCCTGCACTTGGCCTTGTTAAATCTCATCCCACTGGCCTCTGCCCACCCATCCAGTCTGTCAAGGTCCCTCTGCAGGGCTCTCCTACCTTCCAACACATCCACACCTGCTCCTGGCTTGGTGTCATCTGCAAACTTACTGATGTTGGACTCAATCCCCTGGTCCAGATCATCAATAAAGATGCTACTGAAAAGAGCCTGAGCCCTTCTTCTTGACACACATCCTTCAGGCATTTATGAACATTGATAGGATCCTCTCTTAGTCTTCTCTTTCCCAAACTAAGCAGCCAGAGGTTTCAAGGCCTTTGCTCATAAAAGAGATGTTGCAGTATTACAGCAGCATCTGCAAACACATCAGCACCGGGATGTGTTTGTATCGTAATTCAGGCTGAAATTTCCCAGCTCGTTTGTGCCATGGCATTTCTGTAGGCTGGAGCCAGAAAGTCAATTTTTTGTCTTTTTTTCCTTGCCCATGTGAGTACTCAGCAGGCAAAGCCTACTATAGATTTCATTTCATCTGAATTTACTTTTCTCCTGAAGTGTCCCTTGATCTGGTTGGGCTGATATTTTTAGTGGCTGCCGTTTGAACACTGATGGCTCCATTGTGTTGCAGTCTACAGCATGAATGCAGTTGCTGTGATTAAACAAAGATACAGGCCAAAAAAAAAAAATCCCATCTTCTGCCTTGCAACTTACCTTCTGATTTAATATGACATTTATGATCACCATTTTTCTCTTTTTTTCCCAGGTTTCAACTTTTTGGCCAAGAGATTAACTGTATATATGTTAAGCCAGAAATAAGCCCCTGGCAATATGGCAGAGCAGCTTTGTAATAAAGCAGGTCTCAATATTTGTTCCAAACCTAAGAGGAAACTTTTCTTTGAGTTAAAGTTTAGTTAACTTTCTCCATGTCGATTTTTTTCTTTTACTTTGTTTGAAGAGTCCACCTCCAGCTGGCTTTTGAGACACAACCAAGATCTTTGAAAGATCAGCAGGTACATTAAAGGAAGAACAGAGAGCAGTTCCAATGCAGCAGGTTAAATAGGAAAGTCTGTGTCAGGAGCTTTAATTACAGAAATGACACTGTATGGGCTACCCTGATGTACTTTGTGTTACTTGTATGCAGAGCCAGAGAAAGGAAAACCAGATAACCTCAGGGTAGGGAACCAGCAGGGAGAGATTTATAAACGGCTCTTCTTGTTCCAGCTCCCACTGAATTTGAAGAGCAGAAGGAAGTAGCCTTGAACCTCTCTTTCAAGGGGAGATTGGGTACCACCTATCATCAGTGGGGGTTTGGGATGCTCTCTTGCAAAAATATTGTCTCTGTTGCTGGAATATGGTGGGAGCTGGAAAACAGCAGGTGAATGCTCCTCGAACGCAGAATCATAGAATCAAGCAGGTTGGAAGAGACCTCCAAAATCATCCAGTCCAACCTAGCACCCAGCCCTAGCCAATCAACCAGACCATGGCACTAAGTGCCTCAGCCAGGTTTTGCTTCAGCACCTCCAGGGACAGCAACTCCACCACCTCCTTGGGCAGCCTACTTCAATGCCAATCACTCTCTCTGTCAAGAACTTCCTCCTAGCATCCAGCCTAGGCCTTCCCCAGCACTACTTGAGACTTCTTGTGTTGCTGGTTGCCTGGGAGAAGAGACCAACCCCCACTTGGCTACAACCTCTTTTGAACTCCTGCCACAAAGGCAAATTCAGTTCCACCATCCTGGAGAAGGCCTCTCTTGCTCATTGGAGGGAAGGCTGGAGGGAGAAAGGAGAGATTGTTTGCTAAAATAAAATAATGTTCTGGTTTTGAGGCATTTTCTAAATGTAACTGGACAAGTGCAGCTCCCTCAGCTGCTGCTGCCAGAGACTTTACAAGCAGAGAACTAAACATTTTATGCAAGATCCCAAGATCCCCTCAGTATGCTTCACTGCTGGCTCACCCATGGGCTGTCTGCCCCAGCCTTCCAGGGTGCCTTATGTAATGTGGATCTTTATTTTTAATTTTTCTGTCAAATAATGGAATAGAAGTCTGGATGGGGAGAGGAAATGAATGTCTTTGCAGAATGAAAAATAGAGGCATCGGGAAAATAGCATTCAGACTCCAAATCCGTTTATGCGTGAGTGTGGCTGTTCCTCAGTTGATGCACATGAGCATCACCTAGAGCATCTGCCTCTAGGAGCACATGGGCTAGTACCAGTTCGGCATCTCTCCCTTCACTGGTTTTGGAAGCATTTGCCTTTCAGATTTGGAGTGCCTAGCTTGAATCCCACTTTCCAAGGCACAGATCCATTCTGGGGTGCAGGTGGCATTTCTCTTTGCATTAAGCTGCAGTGGATGTGAGACAGAATAATGCAGCCAACATTGGCTTTTTTCTGCCCCTAGCCACTTCGGATCAATGAGAAGATCTATGTAAACCCTCAGCCTGGAGAAAAGAAAGAAAAACAAAGGGAAAAAAGAAAACTCTTCTCCAGAGTGATTGTTTAAACCCCTCTGACAGCCCTGCAAATGGAATTTCACTTTCTTCTCAGGAAGTCCAGCCCAGATTGTTTACTCTTAGCTGTGGACTCTTCCTCACTGTTTTTTCACCTTGAGTTAATTGATTGACTGCTACATAGTAGTTAGTTAACACAGTGCCAAACCTGCATGGATGCTTCTCAAACACTTGTTGCAGTGCTGTTACTCTGATCCAAGCCCTGGTATCAACATGGGGGGACATATTTGAGTAGAAAACCCTGTAGCATCTTTTTACCTATTGGTCTGCATCAGTGTGACATCCACAGATTATTTGTGGATATTACAAATAGTAGGGCCAAATGATGACCAAGGTGACTTCTAATAAATAAAGTCTCTGTAATTTTAGTAGCTGAGATAAACCTTAGCAGCACACAAGTAACATGTTAAAATACCGATCCCCTTAGAGGAGATTGAAAGTAGAGAGTATCTACACACAACCCAGCCAACACAATGTAAAGGAGCATCTTTAAATTAAAACTAAAAGTTTAATCATGTCTTAGCAGAAAGCAATTACCCAGGCTGAAATCTGACCCAGCCATTAGGATTAATATTCCATCCTCCTTGAAGGAAATGCCTTTGTATGGTTAGATTTCATAAACAGATGGAGCCCTGGGTTTCCATCTCAAGAGAAAGAGACAAATAGTCAACAAGCAGTAGCTCTGGCAGTTGGCTTATTGCAGAGAGCTATGAAGATGTCACCCTATATATGGCTCATGTCACAATTCCCATCACCTCTCTGGCAGTTTAGAGCCTGATTGCAGCCATGGTTAACACCTCAGCTATGATGTTTGCGTGCATAATATAAAGCATCTTGTACACAGACCATATTTTTCTTTCTCTTCCTTAATTTGTTGTGCCTGCATAATAGTATATATTTTTATTCAATCTTTTACATATAAATGAGTTTTATTGAATAAATGTTGCCATTGTCCATTCTCCACACCATATTTTAGCTCTGTAACTTTAGTGAGTTTATGATTCCTCTTCGATTCCATCGCAGTAACAAGTTTGTTTATTGCTTTTTAAATCTCCTGCGCTGACACTGTGTAAAAATTAAGGACGTGGTTAAATTTTTTATGGTTCCAGTGTGTTTTTAAAAATTCCACATTTCCATAGCCTTGGCTGATCAGTGTCACAAATCAAACCTGAGACAGCATGGCTAGCTGGGGCTGAGCTGGTGGCAAGCCCCTGCAATCTACTGGCAAAGTCACTGCAGAGAGGCTCCTTCTGCAAAGGCAGTGCACCACTCAGCATCAGTGAGAAGGATTCAAACAGAATCATTAAAACTGGAAAAGACCTTCACCATCAACAAGTGGAGTCAAGCCATCAACCCAACACCACCATGGCTATTAAAACGTGTCCCAAAGTGCCATGTCCTGCTGCTACTTTGGAGATTTGCTCCAATTTTCACTTTTTCCAGTGTTTTGTTTTTCTGAGGGGGGTGTGTGTGTGCTGCACAAGCCTGTTTCTGGCCTGTTTTTATGTCCTAAGAGCTGAAGAGAGTTTTTCTTTCTCTAATGTGGGGTGAATCATAGAATTGTTTTGCTTGGAAAAGACCTCAAAAATCATCAAGTGCAGCCATCAACCAAACACCACCCATGCTCACTAAACCCTGTCCTGGAGTGCCACATCTACATGGTTTTTGAACATCTCCAGGAATGGTGACTCTATCATTTCCCTGGACAGACTGTATAAGCATTTTTATCTAGCTTTATTGTTTCTCCCTTTGCTTTCCAAGCCTGTGTAAACCCAAGCTGTGACTTGGTGCAGAGGTGTGACTGGATACATTAGAAGAGTTTCTGAGTGAGCCAACTCTTTTTTTTGCTCTTGTCTGACAGAGGATGTTTGTGTATACATGAAACACTAAGACCAAAGCAGAGTGGACCAGACCAGGCTTGTCAGCTACTATTATTGACAGAAACTAATTACACAGCCTGCCTCAGGGCTAATACATGCACAAATAATGTAACTTTAACAAGAGAAGTGTGTAAACATTAAACATAAAATGAAAAGTCATGGGTCCTGATCCTCCTCTTCCTTAAGTCAACAGGAGATTTGCCTTTCAGTGAGGTAGCATTCATCTGCTATGGTCTGTGACAACCCAGCATCAGCTTGGAAAGCTGCCAGCAGGGCAAAATAGAATCAGCAATGGGAATTACCCAGTTCTCTGGCTGGTAGAGCTCAGGATGGGACTGGTGTAAACTGAAGGAGAACAGGGATGGGCAGAGCCCCAGTGTGCTATTGGAGTTAATCCACTATCACACTGGTAGCAAGGTCAGTTCTTTTAGAAGATGAGTCTTGTGCTAGCTTTGGGTGTCCTAGCTGGAGACTAGCAGGCTTCATAGAACATTTCCAGGATCTTGTATCATCGTGTTCTAATGTAAAGTTAATCAAAATATGATTTATTGCAGATTTTCTAATGCAGAAATGGCCAGTAAATGTCATAGTGACTAAAATTGTACTTGTGTGTACGTGCAAGTAGTGAATGTGTTTGTGTCTCTGTGTAGCTCAGCCTTGTAATAGCTTTGATGTTAATTAATGAAGGGAAATCAAAGACTTGGGCAAGTGGAAGGTGTTCAATCAATTGTTTCAGTAATGTAATGAACAAGCCTTTTATCTTCATTTTTAGTCTAGTAAATGGGTGATGGTTTCACCCCTTTGGCTGCTACACTTGACATTTGGGCTACTTTTTGGCTTAATTTCACTTATGCACTCTTCTCATCCAGGCATAGAAATGTTTTTCCCCGTTGAAGGTGGTTATGGAGCCCCTCTCATACAGCATTGCCTTTGCTACAAAGCATTACAAGATGGGGTCAAGGGAGAAGGCATCAGATAAAAATGAAGCGCAGCCCCTGCATTCCCTGATAATTCAGGGCATTAAGGAAATGGAGGAATTTCCACGGGAGTGAAATGGCAACTAAATACCTGTTGAAACTAATGTCAGTTCTCCCACAGCCTCTAACAGGGGGAGTGTTTGCCCATAATTCAGTCACTGTTAAATTACCACTGCTGCTTCAGAGAAGGTTAGTGAGGTGAGTTTATTACCAGCTCAATAATAGGGAGGAATTTGGGGGAAGAGGATGAGTTTCAGGGTGAGATGAAACAGCAGAATGAGTCAGTTCCTCGGCTGGGGAGTGACTGAGCAACACGAGGGTTGGGACCTGATTCCCAGCTGCTAGAGAGTGGAAAAACAAATTAACTCCAGCAAGAAGGTGAAGGCAAGTTTCTTCCTCAGCCTCCCCAGAGCACAGGGGAAGCAGGAGCCATGCTGCTGTTTGTGTCTGCTCCCTGGGCTGAATGCTAATGTTCCCAAAGCAATCCAGGGAGGTGGTTTTTTTTTGAGTGCTAAGCTTGGTTTTGGTTTTTTATGTGCCTTAGCTTCACAAATGAGGATATTACATTATACTATATATATCCATTACGTCCTATCCACTGCACTATTTATCCTATATAAGTATAATATATAATCTGATTATAGGTTGGATTCAGGTCTGCAAAATGAAACAAAGTGCATTAAAAAGCTGATTTTTTTTTTCTCTCTTTTAAACTGTAAAATATAGATGCCAGTCTATTCCTCTTTCATATCCTTTTCCTTGCTGTGCTATCTGCATTGCTTCCAGTAGTGCTTTAAGTGCGGTGGCTAACATCTGACACATGTTTCATTCTTCCTATCATGCAGTATTTCAAGAAAAGAAAAAGAAAAAAAAAGGAAGGAGAAAAATCCCCAAACAGTAAATTCTTTGCATAATGTATGGGCTGCTTTTCTCAGAGTCAAATTCTGTGCTTGTGCTTCAGGGAACAGCTCCTGCCTGCCGCTCAGCGATACAGCCCTGCTCACAAACCCGCTCAGTGGCTCCCTGATGAAATGTTTCATGTCTATAAATGTGGGGATGTTTTATGTGGTCCACACAGCCTATGATCTCAACTGCTCCCCAGCTGCTGCTTTTGGTGTCTTTTCTAGAGATAAATGTGTGACTGAAGTCCTTGCAGACAGATCCTGCTGAGCTTTGAGGTCGCTCAGCTTGGTTAGTAGTGGCTGCAGGGTGCTCAGACCCGGCTGGGAGATCTTCCCCGGGATATCTGCTGGGAATGTAATGAGGTGGTGAGTCCAGGATGAGTGACATGCTGCTAGTCATCTGTGTTTAAGTAGGTTATCTTAGAATCCTAGAATCATTAAGAATGGAAAAGGCCTCTAAGACCATCAGGTCCAACCATTAACCCAACACCACCATGGCCATTAAACCATGTCCCGAGGTGCCATGTCTACACCGTTTTTTAACACCTTCAGGGATGGTGACTCCACCACCTTCCTGGGCAGATTGTTTCAATGCCTGACCACTCTTTCAGGAAAGAGTATTTTCCTAATATCTAATATATCTAATGAGTGTAACCACAGCTTTGCTCCCAAAGTAGGGATGCAGTGAGAGTACAAGGGTGTGCATGAAGCTCCAATCAAGGATATTTGGCTTACAGGATCCCATGAATATCTGCTCTGGCTGCAAAGGAGAATGGCACTGAAATCAGTTGCATAGAGCCTACAGCTGCTAGGAAGGTACTTATTTGCAGCATATATGAAACCATATTTTGGAGCTGGCAAATGATGTTAAGTCAAATACTCCCGGGGTCAGGCCTAATTAAGATGTCGGTATTGGATTTAAAACTAATTATGCAAGGAAAGTGAGCTCTACTTCGTTACGTGCAGGTTGTTGGCCACAAAGGTGAGGCACATTGATACTGACAGTGGAAGGAGATGTGATCCACAATCAGACCAACTGCCCAGCCTAAAATGGGCAGCAAGGAGCAAAGGGGCTGAGGCAGTACTAGTCACTCAGTTACAAAAGCTATTTGAGAAGTGACTTCTTTTTGAGGATACAGCACAGGAAGATATTCCACTAGGGAAGAATGAGGCCAAATTCATTGAATGCCTTTTCCACCGTAAATAATTCACTCTGCTGTAGCTGTGTGGTGAGGGTACCCTGCAGCTGCTCTGCTGAGTGGCCTCAGAACACAGCCAGCTTCAGCTCCCAGCCCTGAAACCACAGCACAGCATGGAAATAGGTCTTTCTAGCAGCCCTTCCTCCAGCTTACAACAGGTATTTGTATTTCAGTTCTGCTGTTGTAGAAACGCACCAAATAGCTGATATTAAGCCAGAACAGAATTTTTCTGAGAAGCAGTATTTAAAAACTGTTCTTGCTCCTATGGACACCAGTCACCAGTTCCACTGGTGTGGAGGTCTCAACTGGCATTGCTTAAATGAAAAGACAGAATGCCAGGATACAAATTGTCTTTGAGACTGCAAAAGGTCACTGCAAAAATCAGAGTTTTAGTTGAAAGAGACCTTTCATATCATCAAACCCAACTATTAATCTGGCACTGCCAGGTCACCAATGAACCATATCCCTGAGCACCACATCTCCATAAGTTTTCAATTTCTCCAGGGATGGGGATTCCACTGATGCCCTGGGCAGCCTGTTTCAGGCCTTCACAACCCGTTTGAGGAAGAAATTGCTCCTCAAGTCCAACCTAAACCTCCTCTGGCACAACTTGAGGCCATTTGCTTTTGTCCTAGCACTTGTTACTAGGGAGAAGAGATCACCCCTGATGTGGCTTCAACGTCCTTTAAGGGAGTTGTGAAGAGTCATATAAGGACTCCTCTGAGACTAATTTTCTCTAGGTTAAACAACCCCAGTTCCCTCAGCTGACTCTCAGAGAATATGCTCTCCAGGCACTTCATCAGCTTCATTATCCTTTTCTGGACATGCTGCAGCACTTCAATGTCCTATTTTGAGTGAGGGCCCCAGAACTGAATGCAGTAGTCAAGGTGCAGCCTCATCAGTGCTGAGTAGGGAGCGGGGCACAATTCCTGCTTTGGTGCTGCTGGCCACACTGTTGCTGCTGCAGCCCAGGATGCTGCTGGGTGTCTGGGGCAGTATGAAATGATGGGTATGATTTGTTTTCCCTCGTGTCGAGAGGCAACAAATTTGCACTGAAGGAGAAACAGTTTAGGTATTAGCCAACAACTGTTTGAGTTAAAGACAGAAAAAGGTGGGAATGGTCTTTTAAACTGGACATCATCCTCTTCATGCAATGTATTTTGAAAGGCTTCAAAAGGTTAGGCAAATGTCTGAGACTATAACCCTGTGATAGTTGTGGAGTTTTCCTACTGCATCTTCTCTTCTGCTGTGTAGCTTCACCTTTCCCACCCTTTTACAAGCCCCATGTCCTTAAAGAAATTTTTCTTCATAAATAAATAACCATGATTCAAGGAGGCAGGTTTGTGTGGGCCTTGCCTGCAGACTGTGCTGCAGAATGCTAACTTCTGAAACTGCCATTTCACCAGGGGCTTTTCAAACTCAAGTGACATTTCACTTCAGCCAAGAAATTTCTCCTCAAAACAGTTACATTTTGCAGTTGCTCAAAAACTTATTTGAACTCTATGTGCTTCAGAGATTCCTGGAAGACAAGCCAACTATGTACAAATGGAGAGCAGGACACTGTGTCCTGGTTTCATGGAAGCAGTCCATGTCACTTGGTGTGCTGTCCCTGCTGGTTTTCATCAGGGCATGCAAACGACCCAATTTTCTCCTGTCTTGCTATTACCCTCCCTCGCTTATAGGTATTGGTGATATTTAAAGTCATCCTTCTTTGCAGAATGTCAACTGCTAAGACATCAAGGCAGATTGTGGAAATTGCTGATAGAGAGAAGTATCCAAAACCCCTCACATTTCTCAGCCAAGTGATGCAGAATTCCGTAGGTCTCCTGCTTTGGTCATATCTGTGTTGTGATCATAAAATCACAGGATGATTTCAGTTGGAAGGGGCCTTGGAGATCATCTAGTTCCAACCCTCCCTGCCCAGGACAGGGACACCTTCCACTAGCCCTGGTTGCTCAAGGCCTCATCCACCCTGGCCCTCAGCACCTCCAGTGAGGGGGCATCCATGACCTCCCTGGGCAGCCTGTTCCAGTCTCTCATAACCCTCACTGGAAAAAAATTCTTCCTGATATCCAGTCTAAATCTGTCCTGCTTTTCCAGCTTAAAGCTCTTCCCCTGCAATTTATGACTAAAAGCCCTTGTAAAAAGTCCTTTGCCATCTTTCTTATAGACTTTGTGAAATGTCTTTCCCCATCTTTCTTGTACCCCCTTCAGGTACTGGAAGGCTGCTCTAACGTCTCTCTGGAGCCTTCTCTTCTCCAGGCTGAACAGGCCTAATGGGTCTTGTTGCTTTACAAGTATCATGAACAGGCAAATGGTTTGGGGAGGTGGCATCTGAAATTAAGATTTGTGTTAACAGGGATTGTCATCACTGCATCTTCAGACCTCCTCCAAGACAGGAACAAAACCCTGATACTAGAACAGCATCATAAATGCAAGATAATCAGAGCTTATTATAATCCAGTTCTGCTTGGAATTCAAGTGGTTTGGACTGGAGTTCATTTTCAATATGCCTCTGAATAAAGGTAACGTGTTCCCTACTTCCCCTTCCCCCTTAGTTTATACTGTAACTTAATGAATAACAGGCTTAATCACTCTGGTATCAAGATAGCCTTTTTTACAGCCATGCAAATGTTCTTTGGTCTATAATTTGTACATGCTTCACTCATCTATTATCATTGTTCTTTCTAAATGAGAAAATGCAAATGTTACACCAAGGGCCCCATCTTCATAGCTTACTGCATATAATTCCTGACAGCAACATGAAGCTGTTTAGCATAATTTTCCTGTTAATAAACTACCAATTACAGTAATTTAATTCTTAGCTTCCAAAGACCAAAAGGTATGCCATGATTTCCAGCACCCTCCCAATTAGTGTCTCCCTTTATTATTTTTGGTGTGTCTGAGAAAACAGCAAAACGGGGAGGACTCAGTTGTTTAAAGATAATACTAATGCAGTTTCCATCCAGAAATTCAGAAGCTCTTCTCATCTGAGAAGCAAAAATGCAATTTTGTGGGCACGCACTTCCCCCTTGCACATCCACAGCCGTATGTGTAAGCCACTGAGAACAGCAGCAGCAATGCCTCTATTACACACAATTGTGAAGCAGCTTGAAGAACTACCAAGCAAAACTTGTAAAAGCTTCTTAGAAACACCTGTCAGCAATCAAAAATTTCTTTTTTTTTTTCAATTCCCAGTAACTTCTGTTTGTTGCTGAAATGCTTCCCAAATTCAAATGGTTATGCTACACTTTATTAAATCAGTGGAAATACTGAAAGGGGAACGAGGTTGGGGGGGGGGGGGGGGGGGGAAGAGAATATTTAAAGACATGTATATAATTGCTGGAAGATTCAGAATTATTATACTTAGAAGTAATTATGTGTTGAGTAGCTCTCCAGATACAGTATCTTCTGTTCAGATCTCTTCTCAACCTTTCTGATTAAAGGGAATTTGTATGAGAACAGAATCTTTGTTTCTTAAGAATTTATCTGATCTTCCTGTTTATTTCCCCCCTCCTGCTCCATCTGCTCCTGAAATCATCTTTCTCCATGCTGTAACTGAACAATTTCTGAAGCAAGTCAAACTGCTTTTAATTGAGAAGTAAGAAAGAGAAGGGATCTCAGGAGTTAGAAGTCCTACTTTCAGTGCAAGCATCTCTGGGTAATTGCAGGAAGCAAATGATTTCAGTTTGGGGAGAAGCTGAAGAAGATCACTGTGCTCAGTGGAGCCATTTGGGTTCTTGGGACAGCTCAAGGATCTGTCCTGTGTTTTCTGAACTGTTACTTCTTTCAAAAATATACCCACAGATCCTGTGAACCACTTTTGTGTCTGGTAATTAAATCTCATTAATCATAGAATAAAGTCATTGAATGGTTTGGGTTGGAAGGAACCTCTAAAGGTCATCTTGTCCAACAGGGCAGGGATACATGCAACTAGAGTAAGTTGCTCAGGGCCCCATCAAGACTGACCTGGGACGGTTCCAGGGATGGGGCATCTACCACCAACTTGGGCAACCTATGCCAAGATGAGAAAAAAGCATATGAGATTCCATCCTTCCATCCTCCCACAGCTGTCTGCAGTTCTTTGCTGATGTAAGAAGCTTTCCTGAGCCTCCTATTGCTGCTGGAGGACAGCACCAGGCTGCAAGTGATTATCCCCCAACAGTAATGTTTATTAGCCATTCAGGAGTCAGATTTGGCAGAGCCATTTCCATTAGCCACATAAATGCCAGACTTAAAGCCTACTCTGGCTTCTCTGAACACCTAGAGTGAGATGTTTTGGAAGATTCAGCCCTGTCTCACCTCTCACAGTAATGAAAATGAATTGACTCCAGCAGAATCATGGTGAGGTCAGTGTGAAGCATCTGCTTAAATTCCACCTTCCTGCAATCTGTGTTTAGAGCACAAAAGCACATGTAGTGCCATCACCACCTCTTACCTGCTCAGTCACCTCTCAGTGCTAGCAGATGCCTCACTCAGAGTCTCCAGCACCTGAACCCAAGCAGCCCCCCATGCCTGAAGAGCTAATCCTGCCCTTTTGGTAGTCAGCAGAGCAGCTTGCTTGCCTGGCCAGCTTGGTGGAACACCAATATAGGCAAGGGCTCCATTTAATCCAGAGGCTATGGTCAGATTTGTGCTCTACCTGCACAAGTATCATGATGACCATTGGGAGCAGAAAGAAAAACCCATTGCACCAGTACAGGAGAGAGATTTACCTACTGGAACCTGGGAATGCTGGTGAACAAGTTCACTGTAAGATAGCCACATGTCCTTGCAGCCAAGAAGGCCAATGGAATGCTGGGGTGCCTTAAACAAAATGAAACTGGCAAGTTCAGGGAGTTCCCCTCCTCTCTACTCTGTTCTAATGAAGTGACATGTGGAGAACTGTGTCCAGTGTCCAGGAGAGACAGGGAACTACTGGAGACAGCCCAGGGGAAGCTGCAAAAATGCTGAAGGGGCTGAAGGATCACTGTGGAGAGGAAAGTCTGAGAACCCTCTGGCTGTTGAGCCTGGAGAAGAGCAGGCTGAGAGGGGATCTTCTCAATGCTGATCAGTAGCTAAAGAGCATGGGCCAAGGGCATGGGGCCAGACTCTTCTGAGTGCTACCCAGTGACAGGACAAGGGGCAGCAGGCACAAAGGGGAACCCAGTATGTTCCATATGGAGATGAGAAAAAAAAGTTCTTTATTGTGCTTTTGCTGGAGGCCTGGAGCAGGCTGCCCAGAGAGGTTGTGGAGTCTCCTTCTCTGGAGAGATTCCAAACCCAGCTGGACATTGTGCTCCTGGGCAAGATGCTGTGGACGACTCTGCTTTAGCAGAGGAGTTGGATTAAGTAATCTCCACAGGTCCTTTCCAACCTCATTGTGCTGGGATTCTGTGACACTCCCATGTGATCTACTCACTTCAGCAAGATATGCACTCTGCAGAGAAATTATAGCAGCTTTGAGGTTAAAATATCTAATTGAGCTCATCTGGAGACTTATTCAGACCAACAGTGTCCTGCTAAACTGTGTGTCTCTGATGTTGTTGATGGCATTCACCTCCTTGACCAGCTCTCCCCAGTGCCATGCCTCAGGCAAGGGCTCAAAAGAGAGAAGTTCCTCCAACGCTTTGAAAGCTAAATTGAAGCAAAGTTATTGAAGTCATTAAACTTTCAGGAGGTGCAAGTGCATGTGCCAGATAGTTACTTTTTTTATAAGTATCTGCTATTAATAGTACTTTTAAAAACCCAACTCCAGATATGCAGTACAGGTATTCTTCGAGATACTTCTGACTATTATGAGATTAATGGATATGGGGCAGTTTGGAGCTGATACATTAATTTTAATGACTTAGCTCAGCCTGTATTAATGAGAAAGAAGTGGGTGAATCCTATAGAAAGACACAAGAACCTATACCTTAAAGGCATATGTGGCAGTTATGTATTTTGTGTTGGAAAATGATTGCCGAACAGCAAAGAGAACCAACGACTGAATTTCTTAAGGGTCTTTTCCAACCAAAACATTCCATGATTCTTGGACGTACCTGGCACATGAGGCAGTGCAGCAGGATATACGACATCAGTAGTGGTGCTTTTCTGTTAGGATAAGCAAATGCTGAAATAAATCTGAGGAGTGAAATAATTGTGTTTCTTCCCACTGGAGACCTTCGTATGTGCGTACGGGGAGTATGCTGGGGAGTATTTGTCTGTGCTGCTACCATCAGCACAGGCTTATGACCATGTTATGGCTTTTCTTACACTCGGGTGTTTGGTTGGAGTTGAAGGACTCACATTAATCATATTGCCTTTTCAGATGCCTTTAGTGTCAGCTTTTTTAGAGATTTAGGACTCTATACTATTTCCTTGCTGACCTCAAAGCCAGCAAGTGCTCTTCTTTTCTAGCCTGACCTCTCTCGCCTGCTCTTCCTGTAAGCTCATCACCGTAGCCTGAGGTGGGAGAAGCCTGACAAGGGGCTGCCCTGGAATTGGTGTCAAGTTATTAAATAGAACAAGGAAAGAGCTTTCGATGGGAGTGACACCCCTGTGAATCTGCCCTGGGGCACCACCTCTCTGCCTACGCCTTCATGTTATCAGCCTGAGGACCAGGAGCTCCATAGTAGATGCTGCTAATGTCACACCTCATGTAGGACAGAATGAAGTGCTGCTGCCATCCTGTTGGGTTTGTGTTTCACTCATCAGAGAGCCCAGAAGTGATTTAACATGATGGGATGAGATGAGCTTTCATCACTAGGAAGCCTACAAATGTTTGTGGTTATAATTAGGAAATGTTCTAACTCTCCTATTAACCTGATTGATGTGAAGTCTTGCTAAGGCAGAAAACGGATTTTTTTCCCCAAGTGACTGCAACAGAAGAACCACTTAGTTTGTAATGGGAGTGATAAGGAGTGCAAATTCCTGGTGATCCCTTTAACCAATGAACAAATGGTTTGATGCATTCTCAAAGGTTTGTAGTGATGGAAGAAGCCTCAGGTCATAGAATTGTACAATGGGTTGGAAGGGACTTTTAAAGGTCATCTAGGCCAACCCCCCTCTCCCCCCAGTCAGCAGGGACACATGCAACTGGAGCAGGTTGGTCAGAGCCCCAAATAACTTGACCTGAAATGGTTCCAGGGATGGGGCATCTCCCACTTCTCTGGGTAACCTGGGCCACAGCCTCACCACCCTCACTGTGGAGAATTTCTTCCTTCTCTCCAGTGTAAATCTCCCTCTTTCAGTTTAAACTCATCAGCCCTTGTCCTGTCACAAAAGACCCTGCTTAAATTCTGTCTTCAGCTTTTCTGCTGGTCCCTTTTAAGCACTGAAAAGCCTCAATAAGGTGAGGATGGGGGGGGGGACATTTTTTATCTTAGGTAAGACCACAGCACAGAGTCTGGGTGGACAGCCCCTATGGAACCGTTGTGCTCTGTCCCAATACAGGGCTGTTTTGATGACCCAAAGCAAAGTTTACTGACGCTGTGCCAGCTTTACCAGCTATCAAATCTAGGACATGGCTGTCCTTCTAAAAGGACAAGACCATTTTAAAACTGACAGCAGAAGAACTGCATGAAAAAACAGTTGATACTGGTGTGTTCTTAAAGGTATACAATTCTGGACCTGGGCTGATACTTGTACAATGCTGAGCTGTCCTTGCCACTTTTGGGTCAAAGCTATTTCCGACCTCACTGTAACACATTCCATGTCTCCGTGAAGATGTGCCTTCACTGACCTAGCAGAGTAAATCAAGAAATCAGTTCTTTTTAATGCAATTGTGGCAGAAAATGGCTGCTTTTCAGGAATAAAATGGCTTTTGCTGAAGGTTTCACCAGTACAAGTGCCCCAGTAGCTGTAGCTGTGCTGTGCAGCTCTTCACAAAGCAAAGTTTCTGACCCAAAGAAGAGCTTTTGCATCCAAGAGCTTTTTTTTTCCTCCAGCTGCATTCACTGCTGTCATAGAGGCTCTTAGCTCTCCATGCAAACCTTGCTGTCTGTACCATGAATTAAACTCCTATGTCCAAAAGGACTTGCTGTTGACCTTAAAACCTTGAAGAGCAGGCAGACTGAAGAAGATGTATAGAACTCAGGTGGATCATATTTTACTTCTACACAAAGAAAGTTCTGTAATATAATCAAAAGCTAAAAAATTAGTGCTAAGTGGATGCAATAGAGCCAGAATGAGAGTTATTGGACAGCACTTTGTGCCATGATTATTTATGTATTAGCTAAAGCCATATTAAAGTCACCCTCACTAAACATACAACAGTTTGTATTTTGACAGCACTTCATAAACACTAACGAATTAAGCTGAAGTAAACACTTCTTTAATATCAACCTTTCCTAAGCTGATCTGCAAAGGCATATTAAAGGCAATGAGAGGCACATTGCAGTTCAAGCACATAAAAAACCATCATTGCCCCTCCAGAGCTTGAGGGGGGGAAAAAATGCACCTTCCATCTGCTGCAGTCCCATTAGCAAAGTACCACAAGTGGCTTTTATGTGTCCTGTCATTTGGACATTATATTAATGCAGAGAAGGAGAAGGGTCAGGATGAAAACACAGCTCAAAAGGACCTTGCAAAGCTCAATGAATTTGGGCTTAGAGTGATAAAGGAAGAAAATTATACCCCGGGGTAATCTCATAGAATTAGAGAATCATAGAATCATTTTGGTTGGAAAAGACCTTTAAAATCATTGAGTCTCACCCTTAACCCAGCACTGCCTTGTATCTTATTGGTGAGTTGTCAAAATTCAGTATTGCCACCTTCAGGGCTGATAGTCACATGAAAATATCCCAAGCTATGAACTGATATGCAACAGCAGCAAAGCAATGGGTGGTGGGCAGCGAAGACAGTGTGCCCCAAAACATGACGGGGTGTGTTGATGACAATAAGGAGGACTACTTGCTAACCATGTGGTTTCTGAAGAAGCAGGGTTTGGGATGAGCAGTGCTGTCACTCTGTGTTTAATGGGAGTGATTCACCCTTCATTGGGTGAATGAAAGCTGGTGAGGGACTGAGGGATTTTTTAGGATGTTGGGTAGTGATAGGACCAAGGGACATGGAGTAAAACTAGAAGTAGGTAGTTTCAGGTTGGAGATTAGACAGAAGTTCTTCACCATGAGGGTGGTGAGACACTGGAACAAGTTGCCCAGGAGGTGGTGGAAGCCTCATCCCTGACGGTCTTTAAAGCCAGACTGGATGGGGCTCTGAGCAACCTGATCTAGTGTAAGGTGTCTCTGTCCATGGGAGGGGGGTTGTAACTAGGTGATCCTTGAGGTCCTTTCCTGCCCTGACAATTCTATGATTCATTGGAAGTTGATGGTCCTGTGTCCGTGCCATGGGTGGCATCATGGGTCACTTCCAGCAGGGGACTAAGTTTGGCAGTGCTCAAATGTGAAGCAAAGTACTTACAGGGCAACTTTTTAAAGACTTTTTTGCATAGGAGTGCTACTTTTCTGAGTTTTGACCAAGCAAAACTCAAACATCTGAGGGTTTTTTTTTTGCTGAATTTGCATAAATTCCTGAATGCAGACTTAATTCCCCCCAAAATACAGACAAAAAAACTTCCTTAGCATCTTAATAGTCCCTTTGGAAAAGCTGGCCAAGTCAGACAGTAACGTTCAGTAAATCCTTGTTATCTATGCTTGCTTTACTAATGAGCCTGAGTATCATATTTAAATCCCTGTAGCTGCATCTCATATATTGGCTGGCGTGAAAATGAAACATTCCCATTGGGCATTTGGAGTATATCACAGATAGCAGCTCCACTGTACTCCTGAAGTGAGTGTCCTCTTATTCGCAGGTTGCAGGCTTTTGCAGGGTCACCATGATGAAGAGAAGGGTGCAGGCCAGTGGAAGACAACATTTCAAACCCAAACTGTTACGGCTATTGCAGAGTAACTGAGATACTGTATATTTACACACATCTGTCTTGAAAATACTCCTTTAGCAAAGGTTGTTTGATTAAGGGCTTTCCTCCTTGGAGCAGGGCAAAGACAAATTAGAAGAGCAAGAGGAAAGGGGAAAAAAGAGGGGATGGAAGAATAAAATGGGACATTTCCAATATAGGCAAATTAATGGCTGTGGGTATTGGTCAGGAGCAGACTGATGCAATTGCATTTTGCAGGGGAGATTTTTTAATTATATGATCCATTTTCTTGTGATCAAATTCGTGCTGTGTTATGCAGGGTGTTTTTAACCACATTTTCCTGAAGGATTATTTATAGTAGGCTCAAACTTCACATGTGCATGTTTACTGAGTAAAGCTCTCCTTCCTTGATGTGTTTTGCTGCTTTTCCAGGCTGGGTTAAGAGGAACAGATTGTTATTTGTAGATTTATGGAGGTCTGTGTCCCTTGAGGTCATTAGTAAAATCAACACTCAGACTTACGCTGAGGCTGCATTTGGGTAGCTGTGTTTGGTCCTCCCCATCCTGAGCAGGGGCTGGGACTGCCGTGGGGAAGCCAATAGGATTTTAGAGGAAAAAAAATACAGACAACTTAAAAGTTAATCATATTTCTCACTTCTAACCTCTGAGACTACTGAATGAGTTGAAGGAAACAGCAAGATGAAGAGCTGCTCCCCAGTGCTGGTGGGGAAGGTGTGCTTCCAAGTGAATTGTTGGTTTGGAAATCACAGGCTCTCTTTGTATGCAGGAGATTTTATGTCCTGCTGCCTCATTATCTCTGTAACTTATTATAGTTTTATGTCTATGTTGTGCTACGAATGGACTGCCTATAATCCCCCTTTTATGGACTCAATCTGGCTGGTGATAAATGCTTACGGAGTCAGCTTAGCATCTTTTTGGTGGTAGAGGCACAGTGTGAGCTGAGAACACCCCTCCTGTCTTTATATTCAAATCCCTTCTATTCCAATCTGACTTTAAAAAAGTGTTGACATCTCTGTATGAAATACAGCTGTATGTTTGCTTCTGGAAAGATCCTCACCAGCTGTCATAGCTGCAGCCTTCTGTACACACACAGCCAGGATCGCATTAACATCCCCTTTGGTACATGGAAGTTAAGTCTCTAAAGCTGGAATTTGGGGATTTTGGTAGCTTAGGTACCAAGTTCAGCTTGGTTCAGGTTTGGGCCACTCATTCCCAGAATTATAGTGAGGTGCTGGAGTAGATTCAGAGAAGGGCAACAGAGGTGGTGAAGGGTCTAGAGCACAAATCTTGTGAGGGGCAGCTGAGGAAACTGGGGTTGTTCAGCCTGGAGAAAAAGAGGCTGAGAGGAGACCTTCTGGCACTCTACAACTCCCTGAAAGGAGCCTGGACTGAAGTGGAAGTTGGTCTCTTCTCCCTAGTGTGAAGGGATAGGACAAGTGGAAATGGCCTCAAGTTGCAAGTTGGAGATGAGGAAAAATTTATTTTCCTGCAAGAGTGGTCAGGAGCTGGAACAGTCTGCCCAGAGAGGTGGCGGAGTCACCACCCCCCAAGGTGTTCAAAACACACGTAGACATGGCACTTTGGTACATGGTTTAGTGGCTGTGGCAGGTGTTAGGTCAGCAGCTGGACTCAATGATCTTAAGGGTCTTTTCTAACCCAAGCAATTCTGTGATGGAGGGAGGCTGGATGAATTTTAGGAGCTGCCTTCTCAAACATTCTGTGAAATAACTATTACGACTTCCCATCACCTGTACACACAAGGCAGTTAATTTGTTTTCAGTGAACATTTGTACGAGTGAATTATTCACCCATCTGCAATATTTATCTTTAAAATGACTAGACAATTCAGCTCTGTGTGGAGATGTGCCTCCCTCTGAATTCATAAATCCATGATCACTGGCAGGACATTTTCTGCAGGGGCTGATGATCTATTTATTCTCCCTTTCCTCTCTCCAAGGGTTGGCCCAGGCCCTCTTGCTTTGACATGAACTGCAAACAAACAACTTGTGTAATATTTTACTACTTCCTAGTTTGAATGTGAAGTTCCTCAACTGTGGCCTGTCAGGTCTTTCCCATGATTATAAGGCAATGATTTTTTGTGTGATTCTTTTTTACCTTGCGCACAGCAGATATAATGAGCAGAAGGGATTATGTGATGAACTGAAATTACTGAGCTAAATGAGGAGTTGAATATGCAAATTCGGTGCCTTTGCAGCTATTAATGGTCAGCTCTGAGTCTGCTAGCAAGAGCTAACTTTTGGAAGAAGGTGTTAATTTTCTTTTTCAGAGGTCAAAGAATCAAAGAATGGCTTGAGTTGGAAGGGACCTTAAAGATCATCCAGTTCCAATCCCCCTTGCCTTGGGCAGAGACACCTCACACTAGATCAGATTGCTCAAGGCATCATCCAGCCTGGCTTTAAACTCTTCCAGGGATGAGGTGTCTACAGCTTCTGGGCAACTCATTTCAGTGTCTCACCACCCTTGTAGTAAATAACTTGTTCCTAATGCCCAATCTAGTTTTGTCACCACAGGCTCTTACAAATAGTCCCTTTCCAGCTCTTCTGTAGGTAACTTCAGGTCCTGGAAGGTGTCCCCAGAGGTGTCCCCAAAGCTTTCACTACTTGCACAATGCCTTCCCAGAGCCTCCACTACTCCAGGCTGAATAGACTCAGCTTTTTCAGCCTGTCCTTGCAGGAGAGGTGCTCCATTCCTCTAGTCATCTTTGTGGCCCTCCTTTGGACCCTCTCCAACAGTCTGGTATCCTTCTTGTTTCGGGAGCTCCAGAAGCCGATGCAGTACTCCAGGTGGGGTCTCACAAAAGCAGAGTAGATCAGGAGAATCACTTCCCTTGACCTGCAGGCTACACATCTTTTTGTGCAGCCTAGGGTTCGGTTGGCTTTTGGGGCTGCCAGTGCACATAGTGCAGATGCTCAGAGCTCCTGCACTCTGGGGCAGCACAATGAGAGCACAAAGTCATAAAAACATCAGTCTGGCAACTGAAAGTCATCCCATCAAAATTGGCCTGGATTGCCCCAGTGGTTGGGATTGCTCCAGGACTGGGATTGCCCTGATAGTGTCACTCCCCCTGATCAGGAAGCTACTGGGATTGATCTGTATTTTGATGGCCAATGCTATTCCTGGAGGAGAATGAGAAGAGTATTAGTGGCAATTGATAGTTGTCTAAACTAATGATTCAGAAAATTGTTCCAACAGCTTCATCTTAAGTGAGTCTGGGTTTTAAAGAACAGTGAGGATCTTACTTAAATGACACTCCTTCATAGCCATTAACAAAGCCATTCTTTGTCAGGGAAGATCCAATATGATGAGCATGAGGGACTCCATCTTAGCAGTCTGGAGATTTGGGGCTTGAGCTCAGCTTGTATGAACTAGAGCAGTTCCAGTCAGCTGAGCAGTAATTTCCATAACCTTGGGAAATAATCCTGAATATCCATAGTTTTGAAGAGCAAATCTGCTGAAGCATTTACTTAAGAAAATGTATTCTTTGGCTAGACCAACATTTACTGACGTGCACTGATATATGCTCTGTGAAGGACAGGTTTTACTAGAGGCTACCAAATGTTTGTCATGCTTTTGTCTAATTGCTGCTAGCAGCAAGCAAAGAACCAAACCTGAATTTCTCTCCTAAGAGCCTCTTTCATCACATAATTCCTTCAACCCTTACCTGCAAAAGAAGAGGATGCTTCTCAGTGACAAGAGAGTTCTCTTCATCTGCAAAGGAAAGGTTGCATTTGCCTTGGCTTTAAATTATCCTGAAGTGACTCATGAATCTTACCCTGAAAGTGAAGTGCTTCACTACATTAAAGGTTCTTGTGAAGAAAGCAGCTAAAATAACCTATTCCCACTGATCTGAGGCTTTCAGTTCTGCTAATGCATGTGTACCCTTTAATAGTGTCTTCATGCAGAAGAGATTGTTTTACACTTGAACTTTAGAGCCTGAAAGTGAGAACAGTGAAGCTGCAGTTAGAGCCCAAGAGCAGAAATTAGTAGGTCCATAGGAGACCGTGAAGATGATCAGAGGGCTGGACCATCCCCCTTATGAGGACAGCCTGCAAAAGTTGGAGAAGAGAAGGCTCTGGAGAGACCTTAGAGCAGACTTCCAGTACATGAAGGGGGCTACAAGAAAAGCAGGGAGGGACTTTCGACAGGTGATAGGATGAGGGATGATGGTTTTAAGATGGAAGAGGGGAGATTTAGACTGGAGAGTAGGAAGAAATTCTTGACAGTGAGGGTGGTGAGACACTGGAACAAGTTACCCAAGGAGGTCATGAATCCCCCCTCCCTGGAGGTGTTCAAGGCCAGGTTGGATGTGGCCTTGAGCTACCTGATCTAATGGAAGGCGTCCCTGTCCATGCTGGGAGTGTTGGAGCTAGATGATGTTTGACATCCCTTCCAACCTAAGCCATTCTATGATTCTGTACCTACCCTGATCTTGAACTGTTAAGCAACTGAAAAATAACCTGATACAGAGCAGGTAAGGCTTCTCCTGGTACTGAAGGCATCTGCCTAGTCAAGGAAGAGTCTAAATCAAAGTTATCCTAGATCAGCTAGACACCAGCTCTCTAACCTGTAATTTTGTTATCTGAGCTATTATCTGCGGTGTGCCCCCATCCATGCTGTTCTAATTAGAAGGATAACTAACAAGCAGCATGACACCACTAACAGGGAGACTGAAATTTTAGTTGAATGCACAAATTAGCTTTGAAGTTCCCTGCAGTCCTAAAGATTTTTATGGTAATTTTCCATTTCTGCATAGGCATATTTGCATTTTGCAAAACACTTTAGCTCTAATCATTTGTCAGATAATGCCAATCTGTTGTCAGAAGGGTAGCACCACCAACTTAGATTGTAGTATTACTGTGTTCATTGTCTTTAATGGGCATCTGGGAGCTGGGAACCCAACATGAATATTATAGAGCAGAAAAGGCATTGAGGCATCAGTCTGACCCAGTAAATCACGCAGACCAAGCCTCCAAAGTGCTGTAGACAACAAGCAGAAAGATAAAATCTGACCAAAATACTTTGTGGAGCATTGCTTACTTCCCACTCTTGTTTATCCATTGTCCTTTGCTTGCACAGAATATGCTGATTTGGTAGTGTAACTGCTGGGTCTGACAACAGTTAGAGGTGTCTAAAGGTACTTACCACAAGTATCAGCAGTTTGAACAGCTCTTCCTATGGTTACTGCTAGTGGCAAACAAAAGGACAAACTGAGAGTAAGTTCAGAGCATAAATTCTCTGGATGTCTCCTCTCCTTGGCCACGTCCTGTTTTCATTAGGGCAGCTGGCAGAATGGTTTTGCTTCTTGGTTCTTCTGCTGTGTTGAAATGCAGGTTCTGTTCTCAAGCAGTTAATCTGGTGCCTTTTATTTATTTGTCAGACTGGGGGGGGTTTGGTGCTGTGCAGTGTCACTGCTCCCTTGAGGTATCACCTTCTCGACCTCATGTCATGCATTTTCTTTGCTTTTCCAAGGTATCCTTATGGACACCGTCTCACCTCTTAGTCTGCTTGCACATCAGCTCACCAAGCAAACCTTGCTGAGGGTCCACTTTTACAGGGCAGTAGCAGACCTTTATCCCAATGCCCCAGTAGATTGCTACAGCTATGCCACCAGCATAACACATGTGCATGTGGCTCAAGATGTGCCTTTTGTGTCCTCTCCTGCCTGGCAGCTTCACTTTTACCTCTCCAGCTTTCTACTGCTCCTCTCTTTGAAGACCCAGCTAGATCATTCGTTCTAGCTGTGTTTTTCTTTGCAGAAGTCTCTTTCTAGATCTCTAGATCTGGTTCCAACCTGCCTCTCTCCAAATGAAATACAATTGAACTGTTTCCTTGCCTTCCAATGCCTCTTTCTCACCCCTCCTCTGCTGGCCTCCTCTCTGCTGCTGTGGCAGAAAAGTGTCTCCTGGCCCCTTCTTGCAGCTCTAGCTCTGTTTGTCAGCTGCACATTTCACTGCCTTGCTCTTCAGGATGTTTGCAGATCATGGGACAATTCACACAAACTCAGAATTCCTCCTTCCACAGACCTCACTGGACTTTACCCAGCTGTTGTCACAGCTGTGGCCCCATTTGTTGGCCAATTCCTTGTCCAGTTGATTATTTCACTAGCCCTGCTGTTCCAACAGCCTTATTGAAGTTCATGTACATCATATCTCCAATCTCACTCATGCTCTCTCCTGCTGTCTCTTTTTCAGAGATATGAATCAAACATTACCATTGATCAGAATTTAATGTTAAGCACAAAGGAAAACCTGCTGTCCTGTCATATGAAATATTAATAAAACATTAATGAGGGCAAAGGAGTAGGTTGTAAATACAATGGCCAGTTCATCTCTTCCCTCCTGCTCCAACAGAATATTAAGACATGTCTGTGTCATGTAATGGTCTGGGTTTCAGCTACACTGAAATTTGGATTTGATTTCGAAGTCCAGAATTGGAAGAGTCAGGGATTGAGTGAGAGACCTGAGGTGCCTTTATCCTCAAATAGTAGTGCTCTGAATTTTAATGTCAACCATTTTATCAAAGCTGAGCATGTTAATCACTCTCAAATGCTGTGCTTCATTTAGCTGGACATTTCCTCATGTTCTGTGTGTTTCCCATGAAATAAGTCAGATTTGATTGGACTCGATGATCTTAAAGGTCTTTTCCAACCTTAATGATTCTATGGTTCTGTGATTTCCAGTGGTGCAGACTGGTGCTCAGAAAGCAGCAGCTAAGCTCAACCGGGCAAAGGGACTTTGAGACATAAGTCCCTGTTTGATTTTGGATAGACATGGGCTTACTGGGGGCTGCTCATCAGGAAACTCTGAGGTACAACTTGAATGCTCAAAGCATTTTCTTGTTGTTCTCCTATTGTCCAGGTAATTAGCATGAGAGTGTGGTGAGGGATGAAATAATGAACTCAGGTGTAAAGAAAGAAAATGTTGGGAAGTTAAATGCCATGAAATCTGTTTGGAGGGTTTGGAAATGTGGAAACCAAAATGATCTGTAAAACTCTACTTTCATCTGATTCATAAGCAGGGCAGAGAGATCACATCTGAGAGGCAGTGAGGCAGTCTCACTCTGTTGGGTGAAGGTAATCATGAACAGAGCTCAGGGAAAATAGAAGGGTAGGGAAAAAAAGAAAAATAGAGGAGATACAGGATGAGAAGAATAGAAGACCCAAAGAGAGGATGGAGAACACAAACATAATGAAAATTGCATTTATAAAGGAAGAGGAGACCTCAGAGTGCTCTGTCTGTTATGAAATTAGTTTGTTCAGTACAGATAGACAAAGGCATGTCTGAATGTGCTCTTGGTGTGTTGGGTTTGACGCTTTCTTGAGTTACACTTGGCTTTGATGTGGTTGATGCAGGTATGTGTGAGGGAGGAAGCTGTACTCAGAGAACAATTGGCAACTAATAGCAGGGTATGAGAAAATAAGAAAAATAGGGCTTGAAAGATTATAAGAGCCATCTAATCTGGACATTTATCATTAGACTTCAAACATCTGATTATTCTAGGAGAAAAGAAAACCAAGAAAAAAAAAAAGCTCTTTTAGCCTAGGTTTGTTTTTTATCATGAACTTTGAAGATGCTTCAGTGTTTACCAGTACCTGCTGATTGTTTGATCTTCAAGTTAAGTGTAGCCCCTGCTAGATTTATGAGCTGCTGAGAGAAAGAAAAACAAGAGTTATATTTCTACCACCCTACAGAGTAACTAGAGATGCTGCAGTCTTCTAAATCATTATTGCTTATTAGGGAAACTTTTGTTTTCACTGCTGCTGGATGACAGTTCGTTTTAATTTTGCTTCCTGAGGATCCTCTCCATCAATGCCCTGCAGTCTGGGTAAGTGGGAACATAAAGCAATAGACACATAATCAATATTAATTCAGGAGTGTGTCAGGTTTTTTCCTCCTTTTGTAACAGATACTTATCAGGATGTTATGACTTGGCAGTATGGAGCCATTGAGCTTCCAAAGAGAGGACCTTGAGGGTCTCAAGGGGATTTACAGCAGTGTCCTTTGGGCCATGGTTGCGTTGTGTGCTCAGCTACAAACTCACGTTAAATACCAATGTTGTGATCTTGCTTTTTATTAGCAGCAGTCACTGCAGTTATTTCCCAGACTTAGAGAAATACAAATGCTTCACAAGAAATTTGTTGAGGAGCTTCTTGGTAGCATGGGTTCATCTCATTTTGTTTTACTTCATTTTAGGGGGGACTGAAGGTAGAGAAAAATCACAGAATCATAGAACTGTTTTAGTTGGAAAGACCTCTGAGATCATCAAATCCAATCACCAACCTAAGGCCAAATATTGGAGAAGGGTTTTGATGCTGGTTTTTACATAGATCTGAAGTAGTTTGTCACTGTGAACCTAGGATCAGGACTAGACTTTGCAACGATCACAGCAGAGGTATTAGAGCAAACTTTACAGGCAGATCAAGCAGATGTTGCTGGGGTTTTATTGAGGTTTCTCCCCACATGTAAGAGTTAAGTAGAAGAAATCCTAGGGATGTGGGAGAGAAGAGCTGATCAGTATGACACTGGTGTCTCTGCAGGATGCTATATATACTGGCTATCCTGAAGACTGAGTTATGAACAGTATCCTATTTAAAGACAAGAATATGGGATTGGATGTGGATTTGAAGCAGGTAACATTGGAAGGACTCCAAGGGTAACTTGCTGTGCAAAGAGGAATGAGCCAAGATGATTTTAGGGGCAACATCTCAGGAGACCAAAGGGGGAAAAGACTGCAATGCAGATAACAGGAGAAAACCTTCCAGTCTCCTATAGAGCACTAATCTAAACAGTCAGCTTTATCAACAGAGGTTTGAGCTCAGGTTGGGCTTTATTTCTGACTTGGCAATTTTAATTTTTGTTTCCTAAATCTTGAACAAGTCATTTTGCTTTGCCTCAGTTTCCCATGCTTGGGAAGGCATTCGTGGTACTGTCTCCTTCTATAGTGAATGTGTTTCACAAAAGTATAATAAAAGTTCAGCAATATTTGTTGCATCCAGGGAAAGCCTTTTTCAGTTTCTTTGCCCAGAATGAATGATTATGCCAGAGAAGCATAGAGTGTTTTGACTGGAAGGGACCTTTAAAGCTCATCTAGTTCAAGCCCACCAGGAATATCTGCAACTAGAGCAGGTTGCTCAGAGCCTCAGACAAACCTGAACTGGAATGGTTCATAGAATCAACCAGGTTAGAAAAGACCTCCAAGATCATCCAGCCCAACTTAGCACCCAGCCCTAGCCAATCAACTAGATCATGGCTCTAAGTGCCTTATCCAGGCTTTGCTTCAACACCTCCAGGGATGGCAACTCCACTGCTTCCCTGGGCAGCCCATTCCAATGCCAATCACTCTCTCTGGCAACAACTTCCTCCTAACATCCAGCCTAGACCTCTCCTGGCACAGCTCGAGACTGTGTCCCCTTGTTCTGTTGCTGCTTGCCTGGGAGAAGAGACCAACCCCACCTGGCTACAGCCTCTCTTCAGGTAGTTGTAGATGGCAATGAGATCTTCCCTGAGCCTCCTCTTCCCCAGACTGCACACCCCCAGCTCCTTCAGCCTCTCCTCACAGGGCTGTGCTCCAGACCTCTCTGTCACCCTTCTCTGGACATGTTCCAGTATCTCAGCATTTCTCTTGAATTGTGGAGCCCAGAACTGGACATGGTACTCAAGGTGTAGCCTTGAGTTCCAGGCATGAGGCATCTCCTACCTCTCTGGGCAACCTGGATCATGGTCTCACCACCCTTAGAGTAAAAAAAATTGCTGTTATCATAACCAGTGGGGGGAAAGGGTCCATCATCCAAGGAGACTCACCACTGAGCATCTCTCTTGTCAGTCCTAAGAGAACGGCAAGCTGAAAGACTGCTGTGCTGATCTGCCTTCTGTGTCCTGTGCCTCTGAGAGGGAGGGTCAATCTGGCACCTTTAACCAGGATATCTATAAAAAGTGGGGGAAATGCTGAATCATCATCCTCAGGTGCTTGTGAAGTGTTCTTGTTAAAGACTGTTTGCAATGGTCCGTAGCTTTAGTCTGCTAAGAGTAATTCTGTTCATCCTCCTGGCTGCCCAGCCGATGAGCAAAATGACTGACAGGAGAAATATTCCAAAACAGGGGATATTAAGCAAGCACTCTGATGACTGATGTCTGCTGTTCTCCCAGTGGAGTTATCACTCATGTGATTTAAGTTGACTTCAGTGACATTTTTGCCCTTGAGGATTTCTCTCCTTTGCAGAACTGTGTGCACTCCAATTGAAGTTTTGTAAAGAGGCATGCAGGGAGGATCTTCCCGCTGCAGGGCTACATTTCCATCAGGGGCACAGGCATCAGTCAAGCAGGGCTTTTCCAGTGACAGCAAATGTCACAAGTGTCCCAAGATTTGAGCTAGTTCTCTGCTGGCCACTTGATCATAGAATCATGGAATGGTTTGAGCTGGAAGGGATCTTTCAAAGTCATCTATCCCAATCCCTCTTCCATCAGCAGGGACATCTTGGGGGTTGGACTAGGTGACCTTTGGAGGTCCCTTCCAATCCAGACCATTCTATGATTCTGTGATCTGCAATTATAGCAGGTTGCTCAAAGCCCCAAACAACCTGACCTGGAATGGTTCCAGGGATGAGGCATCTCCCACCTCTCTGGACAACCCAGGCTGTGTCTCACCACTCTTGGTCTGAATCTCCCTTTTCTAGTTTAAACCATCAGCTCTTGTCCTGTCACAACAGGCCCTGCTCAAAACTCTGTCCCCAGCATTCTTATTTGTCCCCTTTAGGAACTGAAAAGCCACAAGAAAGTTTTCCTGGAGGCTTTTCTTCTCCAGGATGCACAACCCCAACTCTCTCATCCTGTTCCTGTAGGAGAAGAACCCGATGTCAATCTGTAGAGCCTTCTGCTGGCCTGGAGTTGCTGTGTTTAAGAGTCCATGGCATCTTCCCAGGCTCAGCAGCAGTTTTTGACAAAGGGGAGTCAGACAGACTTCACAGGTTAAGGCAGTGGTTAGAAACTGGGGAAAATCTCTAGCTCCAAAATAAGCTTCCCTCCAAAACCCTGCTGGGTTTCAGACATGCTGGCTGGAATGGCATCTGTGGAGGTTTAAGTGTAGGGTGGCTGACATATACATCAAAGCATGTTAAATAGATGGGTAAAGTGAGCTTATAGAGCATCAAATGAGAAAGACGTGATGTAACAGCTTCATTATCATATTGATGTCTTCCTAATTGCCCTCTGCTGAGATCACTGGCAAGCCCATGATGGATTTCTCTATAATAGGATCATGTTGGATTTGATCTTAAGTCTTTTTGAATAGGAAGCCAAAGCAAAAGGTGAGACTGAAAGAAGATCAAGAAAATTATTGCTTGAATTTGATATCAGAAATATTTTCTCTTGAAAAAAGCTTTTTTCCTGTAAATGTGCAATTTTCTAGAGTCCATCTGGGTGTTTATGTAACATGCTGTGGGAGCAGGAACTGAACAGCAAGAACTTCACAGGTTAGGTTGGCCATGGGCTATCAAAGCAGCAGTTGTATATTGGGAAGTGATTTGTGGCAGGATACGAGAGAAAGAAATATACCTGCAGCATAGGTTATAATATTGATTTAAATCATATTGGTATAAGGTCTCAGAGGTCATCTCCAGTGCTGAAGTAATTTTGGCTTCTGTACACAGTGTTTGTTTTAGTCATTGGTTGTTTTGAGTGAGAGTTGTCAGAACAAAATATGTACAGTTCCATATTTGGAGATGATCAGCTGTTGACAGAACCATAGAACTGGTTTTGTTGGAAAAGATCTCTGACATCATTGAGTCCAACCATCAAGACCATGTCCAGTCTAACAATTAAACCCTGTTCCAAAGTGCCATGTTACCTCCAGGGACAGTGACTCCACCACAACACTGGGCAGCCTGTTCTGATGCCTGACCACCCTTGCAGGAAAGAATTTTTTCCTGATCTCCAACCTAAACCTGCCATAGCACAACTTCAGACCATTTCTTCTCATTCTATCACCTGATACTAAGGAGAAGAGACCAACCCTTGCCTCAGTCCAGCCTCCTCTCCGGGAGTTGTAGAGAGCAATGAGGTTTCCCTCAGCTTCCTTATCTCCAAACTAAACAACCCCAGTTCTTACAGCCACTCCTCACCAGCCCTGTTCTCCAGGCCCTTCACCAGCTTTGTTGCCCTTCTCTGGACCCACTGCAGCACCTCAATGTCCTTCTAGGAGCAAGGATCCAAGCCCAGCCCTTTGGCAAACAGCCAAGGAAAAGGAGTTGGTCTGCATCCCACCATGATAAAGGGTGACACAAAGTTCTGGGTAGGATTCTTCTAGGCTTCTTCTTGCCCTACTGCTCTTGTCAGAGAGTGATGGGCAGCTCTTGCTGGCTCAAAGTGCTGCTGACAAGATGGAAGGTGTATTAGGAGCACTCCTTTCTCCTGGGCATGAAATTATTCCGACAGTCGCTAAGGAAATGTATTCCAGTAATCTACTGCCACTTCTTGTGTAGTGCAGAGAAGTGGAGATTGTTTGTGAGAAAAATAACATCTGCATTAATACTGTGCAACATCAAGCCCTAGCCACTTACTTCATTCAGCAGTCAGAAAAGCAAATTGCTGTAATTAATGGATGTACTACTTTCTGTATGTGTGCATGCTAGCATTCTAGAGACACTGACACTGAGTTCACAGAACCCCAGCATGGTCGGGGGGTTGAAGATCACCATCAACCCTTCTGCTAAAGCAGGGTCCCCCACAGCAAGCTGCCCAGGATCACAATGTCCAGCTGGGTTTGGAACCTCTTCAGAGAAGGTAACTCTTCAACCACTCTGGACAACCTGCTGCACATCACCAGCATCCTCACAACGAAGAATTTCTTTCTCATATTCAAATGGAACCTCCTGGATTCCAGTGTGTGCCTATTGCCACTTGTCCTGTCACTGGAGCAGCATCTGGCCCCATCCTCTTGTCTCCCACAGTTTAGTTCTTGTTGAGCTGCTCTTTTCCAGGTCAAATAGCCCCAGGGCTCTCAGCCTTTCCTCCTAAGAGAAATGCTCCAGGCTTCTCAGCAGCTTTAACTTTTGTTGGACTCTCTCCAGTAGTTCCCTGTCTCTCTTCATCTGGGGAGCCCAGAACTGGACCCCATACTCCAGATGTGGCCTCATGAGGGCAGAGTAGAGGAGAACTTCTCTTGACCTGCTGGTCACACTGTTATGTGGTGCATCCCAGGAGACCATTGGCCTTTTTGGCCATGGGAGCACATTGCTGACACATGGTGAATGTCCATCAGGACTCTCCACAGAGTGCCTCTCCACAGAGCTACTTGCAGGCAGGTCAATTCCTGGCCTGTGTTGGTGGAGGAGGTTACTGCTCTCCAGAGGGAAAGCCCTCCACTTGTCTTTGTTGCACTTCCTTAGGTTCCTCTCTGGCCAGCACTCCAGCTTGTCCAGGTCTAGCTTTTCACACAAAAGAAAGGGCACCTCTAAGAAGTCATGATTTCAGTTGTATGCTCATGCTTTGGTTTGCACTGTGAGTCTCACAGCAGCAGAACTGAACATAGCTCACTCTCAGGCCCTTGACCATCAGCCTCAAGTGATTCTCCCTCCTTGTGAAGAAGTTGTTTCAGACAAATTGACAGGTGTAGAGAGGACTGTGGCCCTGATACTGTTCCCCATTAAAAGCACTCCATCTAGGTATGTAGTATAGCTACTCAGAGAGGTCTTTGCCGAAGTGGTTTGTTTCTGGGACAGTGAATGATGACTAAAGAAAATGAATAGTGGAAGTTAGAAGAACCATACTGAGGAGGCTCACTGAAGGCTTTTTTGTTCAACATTAGTCTTACTCACAGCTGTGGTAAGCATGATGATTGTCAGGAAGATGTGCAGAGTTCCTGCTTTGGGAACTATCACTCACAGTTAGCAAATAATCCAACAGCTGATGGATTGCTGCCCATGCCAGCTTGCTGCAGACAGCCCAGAGCTGCTTTTGCAAGGTCTGCCTGGGATGCTGAAGGACTTCAACAGCTGAACTTTGCAGTCTATGCTTCCAGTGCAGCATCTCAAAGTGCTTCCAGGGTGGGTAGCAAAGTTAAAAACGCCCTGGCATAAACCCGCCAAGCTTTATCCTCCCCATAAATTTGTCCAAGGACTGGGAGTGTTTTAAGGCACATCAAGCCAAAGAAGTTTTAGAGTGCACTGGGAAAGAGCCATACTGCTGGGATTTACAGCCAGGAACGTTCACCTGGACAATAAGAATCCTGGTGCATTGAGCTGAAAAATATGCTGCAGTGGCTGGTATTGGCTTGTTTGTAATAAAACACTAGCCTGGTACATTTTATTGGGTTTGCAGCCATTTATTGTTGTGTTTTCAGAAATACAGTATGTAAGCAAAACCAGTAAAAGCCTTTATTACACAGTAATTGCTCAGGAAGAGAAGGGCCTTTCAGAAGAGGTATCTCTTAAAAGTATTCAGTGGGTTTCATGTATTAGGAGACAAAATGGAGGAGATGGTTGAAAACCAGGCTGAGATCTCCACTGTCTTTAGTGGGGCTGGATGGAAAGGTTTTTTCTCAAGGCCTTGGGCAGTTGTTCATGGTTGTTAGCAGTGGGATACCAAATGAGCCAGGAATGCAAAGCAGAAGTACATGATTTACCATTAGTTCTGTATCAAGTTTTTATTAGTTATGTTATTAAACAGTTTCAGCTGTTCAGTGGAAGAACAGAGCAAATTAGAGGATACCTCTGAGGCCAGTGAAAGCAGCAATCTAGCTAACAAATATTACCTTGATGTGGCCAGTTGTGCTTCTCATGGAGCAAAGCTGGAGGTGAGTAGATTCACACAGACTGTGTGGAGGAAGTTCTTCACCATGAGAGTGGTGAGAGCCTGGAATGGGTTGCCCAGGGAGGTGGTTGAGGTCCCATTTCTGAAGGTGTTTAAGGCCAGGATGGATGAGGCTGTGGCCAGCCTGATCAAGGGTAGGGTGTCCCTGCCCATGGCAGTGGGGTTGGAACTAGATGATCTTTGTGCTCCCTTCCAACCCTGACTGATTCTGTGATTCCTACCCCTTCTTTTGGACGTTTCTCTCATCAAATAGGCTTGTTTAAATTCAAGTCTGGGCTTTGCAGTACCTTACCACCTTGTTCACATCTTCTCATCTGGGCAGTCACATTAACACAGTACCTATGACAAAAGAAACAGTCCATGTGTATGTGTGTAAGATGGGGGCTTGGATTTCAGCATTTGCACAGTGCATCTTGCAAATGGTGAATGCATGATTAATGTCAGCCTCATAGGATTAAGACTGAGGAATCATAGCATTGTTTCAGTTGGAAAAGACCTCTTAGATGATCAAGTCCAAAGATAAGGAGATACTGTTGAAAGAAAATCCCAAGTCAGGATGGTTTAGAACAAAGCTGAGTTTACCATGGTTTACACTGGGAATTTTACAAGAAATCTCAAAAAATGGGCAAAATAGATGGCAAAATGTGGCATGAAAATAATTAGAGACCAGGTAGGCATAGAAAGGTTTTGTTTTCCTTTGTCCATTGATAAATAATTTGTCAGTCTTCAAGTGCTCTGGAGTAGCTCAGCACTAGCGTTCAGCGTGTTTAGAAGAGCAGTGTCACCACTTTGCCTTCTGCTGCTCAGCTTATACACACACAAGCACCTAGAAAGCAGTGGCCTTTCCAGGGGACAAAGCAGCTTTATAGTATAGAGTCACAGAACCACAGACTAGTTTGGGTTGGAAGTGACCTTTAAAGGTGATCTAGTCCAACCCCCTGCAGTCAGCAGTGATCTGTATTGTTCCTCTTTCCCAGAACCTCGAACTAGACTCTCCTTTATATTTCCATGTAGGTAAGAACAGACACACAAACGCCACCCAAAACCAAATAAACAAAAAGCCCTACCATGTTTCCTGACCTGCCAGGGGTGGAAGTCAGAGATACAGAACAATCATAGACCATGATCCCTGGCTTTGGACATGCAAGTCTGGACTGGAGAAGATGAGACCTTCTTGCTCTCTACAGCTAACTGAAAGGAGGTTGGAGATTGGCTTCTTCTCCCAAGCATCAAATGGGAGGGCAGGAGGAAAAGTTCTCAGGTGGCACCAGGAGAAGTTTAAGTTGGATATGTAGAAAAATTCCTTTACTGAAAGAATGGCCAAGCCCTGGAACAGGCTGCCCAGGGCAGTAGTGGAGTCACCATCTCTAGACACGTTAAACAAACGTGTAGATATGACATTTAGGGACATGGGTTTGTGGGCATGGTGGCATTGGGTTGAAGGCTGGACTTGGCCTTAGAGGTCTTTTCCAACCTTAATGGTTCTATGACTATCAGCTATAGAAGGATTACCTCTGCCCAAAGGAAGCCAAATTCCTTCAACACACATCAAGTTCCCTAACTTTCATCCTGTCCTGAATCTGTAAGGAGGAGTGTTCTGTGCACACTGGGTTCCACCTGCAGCCTTTCAGCAGCTTGAACTGTTTGCTGTATCCCATGTCCTATTTAGCCTTTCCATTCAGCTGCCTGTAATTGAGCAGCTCTTTCCAGCACACCCGCTACAGCTTCATCCTTATACTGCAGGAACCAATTCCAAGCTATTATTGCACTGCTTAATGATCCTGTTCAGGCTGTTTTGGAAGAATAGTCCTCAGCGTCTCACCCCAGGGATTTAAATAGGCTCGTACATCAAGGCCAAGCCTTGATAATTCCTTTATTTCTGGTGGCATTTTAAATCACATGGAAACCAGGAGCTTCTTCTGAGCAAGGAAATGACTTCCTGCCATCAGGCAGCACCTATCACCAACCAAGAACACTCCAAATTTATATCCTTAACTCTGATGCTTGCTCAGAGCTAATGAATTGGGCTGGGACAAACAAATCACTGCTTCTAATGTTAAATTCCTCATCAAAGGATTTACTTGCAGCAATGTGTTTTAGCAGTAAGAGGTTGGTTGTTGGGTTGTTTTTTTGTTTTCCTGTGGGCTTGCTTAGTTTACAAGCCCAAATTCAGTTCCACATTGCTATTTCAGACTGTTCCTCAAAACTCTTGCCCCTAATCCAGGCTTGGTAAACTCTTCCCTATGTGCCCATACACTCTGATTTCTCCCCTCTCCCTTTTGATTTCCTCAGCCTGTGAGTTAAGGCCTCATGTCAGCATGCAGCAAAACACTTTAAACCTTTCAAATCAAATTAGGAACTTTTCTTTTAAATAAATAATCTGCATTATGGCAATAATGAACAATTGCTCTCTACAACTACCTGAAAGGAGGTTGGAATGAGGTGTGCATTTGGCTCCTCTTAAATAACTGGCAACAGAACAAGAGGAAATGGCCTCAAGTTGCACCAGAAGAGGTTTAGGTTGAATATTAGGAAAAAAAAGTGTTTGCTGCAAGAGTGATCAGGCATTGGAGCAGGCTGCCAAGAGAGCTGGTGGAGTCCCCACCCCGAAGGAGTTAAAAAAATAGGTACACGTGGCACTTTGGGACATGGTTTAGTGAGCGTGGTGGTGTTGGGTTGATGGCTGAACTTGATGACCTTAGAGGTCTTTTCCAACCTTAAAGCTTCTATTATAATTCTAAGACACTGGTCAGGCCACACTTTGAGTACTGTGTCCAGTTTTGGGCTCCTCAATTCAAGAGAGACGTTGAGGTGCTGGAAGGTGTCCAGAGAAGAGCAACAAAGCTGGTGAGCGGCCTAGAGCACAGCCCTGTGAGGAGAGGCTGAGGGAGCTGGGGGTGTGCAGCCTGGGGAACAGGAGGCTCAGGGCTGACCTCATTGCTGTCTACAGCTACCTGAAGGGAGGTTGTAGCCAGGTGGGAGTTGGTCTCTTCTCCCAGGCAAGCAGCAACAGAAGAAGGGGACAGAGTCTCAAGTTGTGCCAGGGGACGTTCAGGCTGGGTGTTAGGAGGAAGCTGTTGGCAGAGAGAGTGATTGGCATTGGAATGGGCTGCCCAGGGAGGTGGTGGAGTTGCTGTCCCTGGAGGTGTTTAAGAAAAGACTGGTTGGGGCATTTAGTGCCATGGTCTGGTTAATTGGCTAGGGCTGGGTGATAGTTTGGACTGGCTGATTTTGGAGGTCTCTTCCAACCTGGTTGATTCTATGATTCATTTCAATAATCATACTCCTGTTGCTTTGTTCAGCAGATATTAGCTCCCATTTTGGGAGCTCCTTTATGCACTGCTGAGATCACCCTTGAAAAATGAGAGATTTTCTGACCTTCTTTCCTTGTCAAAGGGTTTTTCACAGAGCATGATTGTTCCACAGAATGATTGTTGGTAGCAGTCTTGAACTCCAGGTACTTCCAGCTGAACTTACTGTGAAGTTCTTTATTTCCAAAATGTGAAATTCTCTTGACCCTTGTTGAATGCCATCTGAAATCGTTCTAGGAGGATTTCTCTGTAGATATTGTGGTATAAATAGAAGTTTATCAGAAAAGCAGGAGAGGATGATACAGCTCTTTCCTTGGACACATCTTTATGGGATTCACAGCTTTCCTTGCACTGGGGCAGGAGGACTGTGCCTGAAGAATTAAATTATCTCCTCAAAAGACTCAGGTTGAAGGCATGAGAAGGAAGAATCAATGCCCAGTGGTTCTCATTGAATCAAGGAATCGGATTCAGATTTTACTTAGGAAGTAACAAAGAGGTGACAACAGTCTAAATAAGTATGAGATTCTAACATGAGATTTATTACCCAGTGCAAATGTTCTAACATATTACTCAATATTATACACATAATTGGAAATGAACTCACTGATCTACCTTGTTTATGAAGTTCTCTTAAAAATACTCAGCATCAGAACTACAAAGAGTTGTGCTCTGTTCTTAATGAGAGGAGAGTTTTTGTCAATCTTCCTGCTTCCTGATTAAAGTCTGTGATTAACTCAGTATCTGTTTTGGATTTTGCTATTTTAAGACTTACAAATAGTACAGATCCTTCAAAATGGCTCATTAGAAACTGTTGAAGCCATAAATCACAGTACTCCTGTGGTTTTAGGACAGTAAAATGAAGAGGGTTGGAGGCAGTTCAACAGCAGATCCAGCCTTGCTACTAATGTTGACTTAATTGGTTCATGCTTGGTCTTTGGCCCTACTTACTAATTCCTCCTGTCATTGTCACTTTTAAAGACTAGTGCTTAATTTTAAACTGTAAATAAAATGTTCAAGAGTTGAAGGGTGCATCTCAAAAAGGGCTGGACAGAACATAAGAGATAAATATATTTCATTGGGTTGTTATTTTTCTATATAGTCTGAGATTTGGAGTTTGCTTTCTCTCCCTTGCTCTCCCTTGCTTGCTTATTTCTCCCTCTTTCTGTCCCTCTGGCCTTGACTGCTTCTCTGCGTTGAGAACTATTTAGGCTGGTAAGAATGTTGAATGGGAACAGAAAAGAGATATTATTGTCTTAGCTGGTGACAGCCCTCTGGACATTTTGGGTTTGTACAGGATGAGGGGCCTGGAACTTTGGTCGAGGGAGATTAGCTGGGCTATTGTCTAGTTGCATATATATATGTATTTGCATTTATTACCTTTTCTATTTAACCAACTTTCTAAATAATAATTTCATTTTACTTCCAAATTTCTGAGTAGTGTAGTAATTTACCTTTGGCACTTAAATCTCAAACTGTAAGTGGTGTAAACCCACCACAGTATTCGTGACATAAGCTCCTTGTGCTGCTTAATGTCATGCATTTAGTCTTGCCTTGCAGCGCAGGGATAATGTCCTAGAAGCAAGCACAGATCAGACAGCCACATCGTATCAGCAAAGAGGGTTTATGATCTCCACTTCTAAGCAGTGAACATCTCCTAAAGAATTTCAGACCACAGATTGAAACCAGAAATAAGCAGACTTACAAAAGGAGATAGAATCATCACAGTATCACAGTATCATCAGGGTTGGAAGAGACCTCACAGATCATCAAGTCCAACCCCTTACCACAGAGCTCAAGGCCAGACCATGGCACCAAGTGCCACGTCCAATCCTGCCTTGAACAGCCCCAGGGACGGCGACTCCACCACCTCCCCGGGCAGCCCATTCCAGTGTCCAATGACTCTCTCAATGAAGAACTTTCTCCTCACCTCCAGCCTAAATTTCCCCTGGAGCAGCCTGAGGCTGTGTCCTCTTGTTCTGGTGCTGGCCACCTGAGAGAAGAGAGCAACCTCCTCCTGGCCACAACCACCCCTCAGGTAGTTGTAGACAGCAATAAGGTCACCCCTGAGCCTCCTCTTCTCCAGGCTAACCAATCCCAGATCCCTCAGCCTCTCCTCGTAGGGCTGTGCTTAAGACCTCTCACCAGATTGCCCTTCTCTGGACACGCTCAAGCATCTCAATGTCCCTCCTAAACTGGGGGGCCCAGAACTGAACACAGTACTCAAGAATCATAGAACTGTGTTGGCTAGAAGAGACTTTTAAGATCGTCAAGTCTATCTGTTAACCCAACACCATTATAACACCACTAAACCATGTCCCTAAGCACCACATCTACTGTGCATCTAGATGCACTTAAGGAGTGGGTTTTGGGAAGCAGGAGGAATTAGTAAGGGATGTGAATGAACAGCTAAAGGCCTCTCTGGGTGCTTCCTTACCACAGGGAGCTTTCTGGCCCATAGATATGAACAAGGGCCTCACTACCACGTTTTACTGATGTGGAAGGAGATGGTGGGGCTGAGCTGTGGTGGCCAGAGCAGCACTTTCATGGCTGTGAGTGGAGTCTCAGTTATTGGGTTGCTCTGGTAGATGTCTCTGATTACTGCAGGGAGGTTGGACTAAATGACTTTTAAAGGTCCCTTCCAACCCAAATCATTCTGTAAGTTCCCTGAGGGCTGAACTTCACTCCGATGGTCATTTCAGTGTTCAGGTCCCTGAAATGAGAACACAATACAGTTTCCTTCTGAACTCTGCTGCAAGTGGACCAGCAAGTTATAAAGCACATTCCTGTACTGCTAAGAGCATCAACTTCATAAACACTTCCAGGGATGAGGTGTCTACAACTTCATTGGGCAACTTGTTCCAGTGTCTCACAACCCTCATAGTAAAGAGTTTCTTCCTAATGTCCAATCTAACTCTACCCTGCTCTGATTTTGAACCATTGCCTCTTGTCCTATCACTACAGGCCTTTATAAAAAGTGTCTCTTCAGTTCTTCTGTAGCTCCCTTCAGGTACTGGAAGGCTGCTCTAAAGTTTCCCTGAAGACTTCTCTTCCCCAGGCTGAACAGACTCAACTCCCTCAGTCTGTCCTCATAGGATAGGTGCTCCAGCCCTCAGGTCATCTTCATGGCCCTCTTTTGGAGCCCCTCAAACAGATCCATGTCCTTCTTGTGTTGAGGGCTCCAGAGCTGGATGCATCCTGTTGTCACATAATATCCCTCTGCAGCCTTGCTCTGTCCCCCACATTTCCAAATCTTTCTTAGTGGTGAGCTAAGTAATGGTCAGGGTTGTTGTGTCACTGCGGGTGTTTGTCACACTGGTGTGTGGTGATGATTAACACACTGAAGTCATTCCACTGTGCTGCCATTCCTGATGCTAGCTCTTGAATTCAAGTACAGCTTGGGTCTTTCTTTGTAGGCAAGTTGATTGAGAAGATTTAACCATACACCATATTCAAATTGCTTTTATGCTTGAAGAGATTTTCAAGAAATCAATGCACTCATTGAGTGAAATAATTAATACATGAACCAGCTGCCCTTTTAGAGAGAGAAGAAATGCTCCTTGCCAAGACCAAGGTACTAATATTACAGTCAGTAACGTACTTTTTAAAAGGTGAATTCTTCACCATTGGTATTTGAGTAGGACACAAAATTAGGCATGCTGAGCTGTATTTATTAGCAGAAAACTGATTATTATTACTGACCAATCTGCTTTTTAATGATTCAGTGAACATGTTGGTTTTTATCGTAATGAGTACCGGGCTCTTAATCAGGTGATCTGACAAGTGTGCAATTTGCCTGGAAAATTATGCTGGCCTGAAAGTGGTTTTGTGAGGAATAAAAAAAGGAAAAAAAGAACCTATAAAATGTGGGCACTTAGAGGAGAAAGAGAGACGAGAAACTGAAGGAACAACCCCAGAATCACAGAATGCACTGGGTTGGAAGGGCGCTCTAGAGGTCATCTAGTCCAACCCCTCTACAGTATGCAGGGATGTCCTCGACTAGTCCAGGTTGCTCAGAGCCCCATCAACCCTAATTCTGCATATCTCCAGAGTGTCTTTGAGGCACTTATTTGTCTATTGTCTGTATGCAGATATTTGGCCAAAATCTGCATTTAGTATGAGGGTGCCCAGCTCAAGGGGAATTTTAGGTCTGCTTCTGCTGTTTCCCATGGAGGTCAAAGGAGCAGCAGCATTTACAAACAAGATAATAGTGCTATGAAAAAAAACACTGAACATCAGATGGCTGAGGTCACCCTGTGGCAGTATGTTTACATTCCTTCAGTTAAAAATGAAATCTCAAGTCCCATTTTGAGTGCATAGTTTTCTTATTCTTTACCCACTCAAGTCATTCTATAAACCAGATCTGTTTTCTGATACTTTTGTCCTCTTGTTTCACACTCCTGAAAGATGCCTTTCTCTTCATCCAGGATTCTGGGCTGAAGGAATGATGGTGGGTTGTGTGAGCTGTTGTTCACACACAGTCTGAACAGCCAGTGTAAGCAGCCTCTTACTGTGAGGATGTCTATGAAATGAAATAGCTGACATACATCTGGCATACAACGTGGCTCCTTGAAAGGAGGTTGGAGAGAGGTGGAGGTTGATCTCTTCTTCCAAATAACAAGTAATAGGACAAGAAGAAACTGACTCAATTTGTGTCAGGAGAGGTTTAGATTGGATTTTAGTAACAGTTTCTTCCCCAAAAGGATTGTCAAACCCTGCAATAGGCTGCCCAGGGCACTGGTGGAGATCTGTCCCTGAAGGGGTTTGAAAGACATTTAAAAATAATACTGAGGACATGGTTTAAACATAATACTGAGGAACATGGTTTAGTGGTGACCTAGCAGTGCTGGGTTAACAGTTGGATTTGATGATCTTAAAGGTCTCTTCCAAACAAAACACTTCCACGATTCTACTTTTTTTACTACTTCCCTCTATTTTCTCCCCCTTCCCAGCCAATATACAGAGTAATTGATTAGAATGTCAAAGTACCAGATGTGGGGATTTGATTTGCTTTGGAACGAAGTCATCAAACAGGACAGACAATGGATGCAAGGCATGAAAGAACTCCTCTTTTTTATGCTCTTGAAGGGCAAATTGAAGCAAGGAGGTGATTTCAGCTCTAGTCTCATAAATACCCTTACTTGGTTTCTTCCTAGGTCTAGTGTTATTTTTATTTGTGTGCTGACCTCATACAAAAAGGGTGTGTGAAGCTCATTGAGAGTAAGCACCAGCAGTGAATCAATATATGTGAACTAACTCCAGAAGTAAAAGTGCATTGGAGAGAAGCAATATTGAGTTATTTTGATCTGCAACACCAGAGCCTTGAGCATCATTCAGAAATACAAAGATGGTCTTTTATCTACTTTCTAAAGTGGAAGGATTCCTTGCCTCTTTGCTTTTTGTCATCAAAAGCTGTCCATGATTGCATGGTATTTTGTATTGTCTTCTGCAAAACTTCAAAATGACTGTTTAGATTGAATGCCTGAAGTGAGCACTAGGTAAGTAAAAGCATATTCTATTTCCTTGCCAGACCTTGGAGACAGATGTGTCACTCAATAACATCTTTTCTCTATATTACAATCACAAGGAGCTTTAGTGCTTTTGTTCCACAATGATGAAAATTACTCTTTTTTCTTTGATTTTTTAACCTGTCTTAAAAGCCACTTTGTGGTATGAAATTTGTTATAGAGAAAGTGTAAAGTTGAAGCTTGTAGTTACATACAAGCTGGCCATTGCCACCTGCAGTTGACCTTCTGAAGAAGTAAATAGAGCTCTGAAACATTCACCATAATCTCCATCCTCACAGATAAAAGTCTCACTGCTGCTAGTTATCCATTTGTTCATTACAGTAAAACCTGAGCAATTATCAAAAGCTAGGTTATGTTATGCCAGGAATTACATTAAATCACAGAATACTAGGGACTGGAAGGGACCTCTAGAGATCACCTAACCCACCCACCCCTGCTAAAGCAGGGGCACCTGCAACAGTTTGCCCAGGAGTGTAGTGTTTGACCAGGGGAGCTTGGAACTTCTCCAGAGAAGGAGACACCACAACCTCTCTGGGCAGCCTGCTCCAGAGCTCCTGCACCCTCACAGCAAAGAACTTTTTCCTCCTGCTCACATGGAACCTGCTAGGTTCCAGTTTGTGCCCATTGCCCCTTGTCCTGTCACTGAGCACCACTGAAAAGAGTCTGCCCCAATCCTCTTGCCCTCAGCCTTCTAGCTCTTGCTGAGCATTGAGAAGTTCCTCTATCAGGCTGCTCTTCTCCAGTCGAAACAGCTCCAGACCACTCAGCCTTTCCTCTTCATAGAAGTGCTCCAGGCCACTCAGCTGAGAGTGTAGCCACTGCTGGACTCTCTCCAGTAGTTCCCTGTCTCTCTTGAGCTGTGGAGATCACATAGCCCTCCAGAAGTGGAGGGGGTGCTCACAGGCTAAAAGGACATGACAGCCTTGTGCCAAGGCTAGGAGATCAGAACTGCAGACAGCCCTCCAGATGTGGCAGAGCAGATGCTGACAGGCTAAAAGGACAGGAGAGCTTTGTGGCAAGGCTAGAAGCATAACTGTGTCTTTCAGTAATCTCCCAGAAACCAATGGATTTTTTAAGAGTGCTGGAATGCAGTCTTCAAATGTTACTATTCTCTGTACAACTCAAGATCTTCTGACTCTTCACATCTCTATTTTCTGGACAAAAGCAAATCAGTAACACAGCAAGCATTCCTACATACACAGTCCAGCTAGCAAACAGCTGCTGGCCCTACGGTGAGAAACCAGGGCTTTCTAGCACAGGTTTAAATCACACCAGGAATTACTACCATGACTGACTGGCCTTTTCATGAAATGTTCTCAGTGTATTTACAGCTGCAGAGGGTGGATGCTTTTATTGAGCAGCCTGATCTAGTTGGCTCTGCTCACTGCAGGAGGTTGGGCTTGATGACCTTTAAACATCCTTTCCAACCCAAACCAGCCTGTGGTTCTATTGCAGTAGTCGTTACACATTATCTGACTTCATCAAGCTTTCAGCAGGGACTCTGCTTAGGACTGGCCATGGAGGGATCTCAGAGAATCATAGAAAGGTATGGGTTGGAAGGCACCCCAGCCATGGACAGGGACACCTTCCATGAGACCGGGGTCTCAAGATCTCATCCAAACTGGCTTTGAACACTTCCAGGGAGGGGGTATCCACAACCTCCTCAGGCAACTTGTTCAAGTGTTGTCACCACCCTCACTGTCAGGAATTTCTTCCTAATATCCAGTCTAAAGTCTACCCTCTTCCCTCTTAAATCCATTCCTTCTCATCCTGTGACTAAAAGTCCTTGTGAAAAGTCCCTCCCCAGCTTTCTTTTGGGCCCCTTCAGGTACTGGAAGGCATTTCTAAGTCTCCTTAGAGCCTTCTCTTCTCCAAACTTAAAGACTAACTTACCCCTGACTTGGACACTGGTGCAGTCCTCTTCAGCTTGATTCCTTTCTGAGTATTTCTCACCTTTATAGCTGCAGTTTAGTTCATTGCAATCAACAACAAGGATGAGGCCACCAAAAACATGCATTCATCAAGCTGGTTTGCTCAGGTAGCACATTTCAATATATGAAAGTGCTTCAATACTGTAAAACATTAAAAAAAAACAAACCTGAAGTTAGAATGCTTTTAGCCTTGGGATGTGAAAGATTCCAAATGAATCATCATCTAGGGTAGGCCATATGAGCTCATGCTTTGCATTATTTATCATGCAGATCAGCTATCATTCTTTCCAGTGCCACAGTTTTAGACATTTGTTGTTTTGATGTGTCCTCAATGGAACAGCTTTCCAGTAGCAACAAACTGGGACCCAGCAGAGTGCCTCAGCAGCAAGAGTGGCTTGGGTTTATATAATAATGGGGTTGATAATCTGGAAGCATTGTAGTAAGCTAGTGGAAATAAATAGGAATCAAAAGAAGGGACTTGGAGACCTAATAATTCTGTTTATACAGAGTTGGTAAGCAGGAAGATTATGAGAATGAGGAGACTTTTAACAAGCTGTTTGCATTGCTTTCCCTGCAGAAGACACGGATGGCTGAGGACATTGTGTGTATGACTCTTAGAGATGCTAAGCATGTTTTGTTCTGTGTTGCACTTGTACTTTGAAAACTTCTCTCTGTAGTGAAAGGTTTTGTGACAAAGTTCATATTCATTGTATTTTGCCAACCTAACAACTTCTCCTTGAACAGGAGTCTATTATGGCAATTAAGAGTGGCTGGTAGCCATGGTAATAATCACTTTTCTTGACCTATCAAAGGTGTTCTGCTTCCCACAGGAATTGCATACCTCAGCTTTTTGGATAATTTACATGTTTCTGAATGAAATGATGCAATGAGATTATTGTACTCTAGAAAGCACAGGGTATAAATCAGGGAAAGTTGTGATTCCAGACAGAACAAAATATGGTCCTTGGATGTATACATTTGTCACTGAAATCAATGCTGATTTGCTCACCTAAGGACAGATTTTGTCCCATGCACCACCTGGAAAAAAAGGAGCTGATGAAGAAAGGATGAGACTTGCATGGACATGAAAAGGCTGATGTCCTCTGACATAAAAATGAGATGCAAAAAGTTCATAATTTAAAGCTGCCCCAAGACATAATAAATAATTCAATCCTCAATTAGATGCAGTTTCTCCTTAACATAAAACTATTTCTCTGGTTTGGGGTAAAAATCAGTCCATAGACCCTTATCATATATGCAGGAGTGAGTGTGTGAGATAGATAGATAGATAGATAGATAGATAGATAGATAGATAGATAGATAGATAGATAGATAGATGTAAATCTTCATGTCAGTGTGATGATTTACTTTGAAGGAAGGCCAAGAGCATCCTACCCTGTCCATCAGGAACAAGGAGGTGATCATGCACCTGTACTCAGAACTGATGAAACTGCCTTGAATATTGTGTCTAGTTTTGGGCACCATGGTATAAGTGGCTGTAGCTGGTACAGAGAAGGGCAACAAAACTGGTGAGGGGTTTGGAGACCATGTCTCATGAGGAGAGGCTGGGGGAGCTGGGATTGTTTAGTCTGAAGAAGAGGAGGGTGAGGGGAAACCTTATTGCTCTCTATATCAACATGGAAGGAGGTTGGATTGAGGGCATTGTTGGCCACTTTTCCCAAGTAACTAACAACAGGACAAGAGAAAATGGCCTCAAGCTGCACCAAAGGAAGTTTAGGTTTGATCAAGGTGCCTTCCAACCCCTAGCATTCTGTGACTCTTTGATTCTCTGATTCAGTGATATTAGGAATATTTCTTTACTGAAAGAGTAGGAGAGCATTAGAACAGGCTGCCCAGGGAGATGGTGGAGCCCTCCTCCCTGGAACTGGTCAAGAAATGATCTGATGTGATCCTTCAGGATGTGGTCTAGTGGTCATGGAGATAATTGTGGGCAGCAGATTGCACCTGATAGTCTTAGAAATCTTTCCCAACTTTAATGATTCTATGATTTACCAAGACTTGAGTTTTGTCCATGAAGGGTCATTTTGTTGGGTCATCTATACTATATGACCTACAATAACCCAAGCAGTAAAAGAAAGGTTTTCAAGCGAGACTTCGTTTGATTAACTCCCATATTCTGTGTGTTTGGTACAGATGCAGGAGGCAGTGCCAATATGAGACTTAACTAGAACAGTAAAGCTGAATGCATCCTTTGCCAGTAGCCTTAATTCACCCTCACTTGCTCTTCTTAGGACTGTCACTAATAGGCAATGACTACTTCTTAATTATTATTATTTAAGTTTAATGGCTGATTATTATTGCTTAATGGTAGGAATACATTTAGCTGCAGTTGGCTAGAGAAATCACTTTGCATTTCAGGCTTCTGAATGGGAATGTTTGCAAATGTTTTGCCTGGCACATTTATTTGGGAAGAATTGAAACCTGCATTTCATGAGCACAGTTTCTGAGTCATTTCAATTCCTTTTCTACAAACACATCAATGACTCCAGGAAAGGCAGTGAACTTTTCTCAGATATGAGCAAAAATAATTTAAAATTTGGAAGAATATAGGCTTATTGCTTTGCTTCATTGCTTCTTCAGTTTTATTTGAAATAGGAAAATGTATATTGAATTAGGTAATAGAAGCTGTATTGAAAAGTCTTTGTCATGCAGCAGATGCAGAAGAGCAAGTTGAGCCAATGTGCCTTGGCTCATCCCATCTAATTTTCACAGAATCCCAGCATGGTGGGGGAGTGGAAGGGTGTTCTGAAGATCATCCAGTCCAACCCCTCTGCTAAAGCAGGGCCACCCACAGTACTCTACCCAGCATCACAATATAAAGGTAGGTTTGGAGTCTCCAGAGAAGGAGACTCTAGAACCTCTTAGGGCAGCCTGCTCCAGGGCTCCATCACTGTCACAGCAAAGAATTTTCTCCTCCTTTTCACATGGAACCTGCTGAGTTCCAGTCTGTGCCTGTTGCCCCTTGTCCTATCTCTGGGCACAGATGACGGTAGTCTGTCTCCATCTTCTTGTTCCCCACCCCTTTCTCTTGCTGAGCACTGAGGAGATTCCCTATTCAGGCTGAACAGCTAAAGGTTTCTCAGCCTTTCCTTCTCACAGAGCTGCTTCAGCTCTCTCAGCATCTTTGTAGCTTCCACTGCTCTCTCTCTGATAGTTTCTTGTCTCTCTGTAGAGAAGGAATTGGTACTACTGGTACTGTACTACTATACAGTACTACTGCTACTATAGACAACTGGACCTGGTACTCCAGAGCTGGCCTCATTAGAGCAGAGTTAGTTTGGGGATGTAACTGAGACACACAGCTGAACTTCAGTTTTGGCATTTGCCAGAATCACCCTGTGATGTGTTTCTCCCTGCTAGGACAGAAATGGCATATTATTGTCTCCCTTCCAAGCGGCTGTGTCCTAAGATGTTCAATTTCCTTTTCCCCAAACCAGAAGACTCAGCTCTATGGTAAAAAGAAAACCAGCATACATTACCCAGGTTTGGTCTCAATAAGTGAGTGAGTTCTGCTCCTACAGAGAGGCTCAAGCAATTAAATTTGTGAACTCTTCCATGGAAGACTTCTAATGCTGATAATTTGCTTTTAGGTTTTTTTCCTTACCCCACCTCAGCTTCTCTCAGACCCAGGCAGGCAGGATTGACTTCCACTAGTCCATGGTGCCTCTGGGACTGCCAATGGACTTGTTAAATGGTGATAATAATTTTTAGGCTGTTTGCCACACATTTGTTATGAAATGAAGAAACTCTCTTCACATGAACTGTCAGATAGAAATTACTTTTAGTCACAATCAATCTAAATTTCAACTGGAGACTTCAAGGTGAAGACTCTGAACTTTGCTACTTATTAAAGGCCCATGAAACCATCCCAGCTTTTTTATTGTTAGCTAGAGCTGTATTTCTGCACTCCTGTGCTGCAGAAAGTATTGTTTACATGCCCAAACCCCACAGCATTGAATCCTGCATTTCAGAGAACTACCTCATTCAAACTTCACATTTAATTGCTTCAGGCCAAATTCTCCCCTCCCTCTCCTAATCAAAGCAATGAAAGCTTTAAATAAACTCTAGGGAAAGTTTCTGGCCTCATGGCAGTGAAACCCTAAAAAGTGATCCAAAAATTATGTATTTGTAACATTTCATTAGGCTTAAAATTACCTCTGCTCTCCTCATGTGAACGTTTAGAATTTATCAAGCCAATGGCAGTTCCGTTATGCTCATTAGAATTTATTCCCCTTTAAACCATTGGAGCACGGAGCCCACAAACTGAGGTTTTGTGAACTTGAAAGACTTCTGGTGGAAGGAGCTTGAGTAAGAGACAGGAAGCCTCATCCATAAGTGCTACCTGGTTCCATACATAAGCTTCTACACTGTGCATTGCATCTGAATATTTCTCTTGAATGTCTTTTGCTTACGCTTCATTTTTAATTAAGCAACCCGAAACAAGACCTTTACCTCCTGCTGAGTTTAATGACCCTTTTAATACCAGCAGAGCTGGCCACCTTCTCTCTCCCCACCATTCCCTTGTAGCTCTGGAGTGTTAAACGCCTGATAAAAATGACTTTTTGGCACGGTCCACAAATTAAGCCAACGGCACACAGAAGCAGTATACTCATCCAGCATGAAATCAAAATCTAATCAAGGCAGATTATGTTAGATTAGCTAAGCAAGTAAACAATTAGCCAAGTTAATGTTACCTACCCTGTCCTTCAGAAGCTGGCAGTTAAGGAATTTGTCTTCCCAGACATGTTTAGTTCCAGCTTGTGTTGGTGACATTGCAAGTTGCTGAATGTTTTTTTCACACTAGCTGCTCCCACCAGTCTGTGAGGTTTAGAATCATAGAATGGTAGGGGTCAGAAGGAATCTCCAGAAATCATTGAGTTCAAACCCCCTCCCAAAGCAGGATCATCCAAGGCAGGTCCCACAGGAACACATCCAGACAGAACTTGAAAGTCTCTAGAGAAGGAGACTCCACAACCTATCCAGGCAGCCTGCTCCAAGGCAGCACCCTTTACAATAAGGAAGTTCTTCTTCGTGCTGAGGTGGAACTTCTTGTGCTCCAGTTTGTATCCATTGCCCCTTGTCCTATCACAGGACACCACTAAAAAGAGACTGGCTCCTTCTTCAGTCCCACTCTTTAGATACCAATGAGATGTTCCCTCAGTCTTCTCTTTTCCAGGTTAAGCAGCCCCAGGTCTCTCAGCCTTTCCTCTTAAGAGAGGCCTCTCTTGGACACTCTTTAGTATATCACTGTCACTAGCTCTGTTGTGAGACATGAACACGAAAATGAAGGAGATGTTGGTAGGATGAGAGGGCCAGCTAACTGGGAATGAACTGTGGGGTTTGAGGTGAACCCCTGATGCAGACTAAGGCATTGTACTCAAGTTTGAGTTGTTGCACATAGCAGCCTCTCACCAGGCTGGTTCATGTGGGATTACGCAGGATTATGACACTTCTTTTAGGGTTGAGGAGCCAGATCCCCATGTATCACCACCCCACTTTCTCAGGGGCTCTAACAAACTCGGGAGGGCAAAGCTGCTGTAACCTAACATTCAAAGCAAGTTGTGGATGCCCTCTCCCTGGATGTGTTCAAAGCCAGGTTGGACTTATCTAGTGGAAAGTGTCCCTACCCATGGCAGGGGGTTGGAAGTAGATGATCTTTAAGGTCCCTTCCAATCCAAACCATTCTATGATTCTATGAAAAATAAAACCTAAGTGGTTGGGTTTGTTTTTAATGTAGTTGGTAGGAGTGGGTTGGGAGGTGTGCTGCTATTATTTTTACTGATGGATGTATGAAGTGTCCAATTCCTTCCCTTGAAATCCCCGTACTGGTCCTTAAGGTCACAAGGAAAATGACATTAGCAGCTGGGATTCTGGGACAGAAAAACCTTCTCCATTGCTCTGCCCTTTGCTTCAGGTCTCATCAAACTCAGGGCTCCATGTGTGTGGGCTGATGATCTTTGAAAGGGTTGTTGTGTACACTGAGGTCTTTCTACAATATTGCATTTCACTTCTGATTTACTCTGCTGTGCTTCCAGTTCTCTTTGGATTAAGGCGAGCACACCAACAAAAATAATTAATTTAGCAATATTAGACCAGTTTCAGAGCATCTGTTTGCTAATATCACTGTTACCAAGCTACAGGGAAACTGTGAGATTCACATTAAAGCTCTCACAGTGTTGTAGGCATTCAATTGAGTTTATTTGCCAGGTTAATTCCCTAAAAACAAACATAATCCATTTTTAGCTGCTGCTTTTACAGAATTGTTGATGAGATAGAATTCATCCAGTGGTCATATCTAAAATCTATCTCTTGCCACTAACACAACCTGTTTCAACTACTTCCATTCTAAGTCTTGCCAGTGACACACCTACCTATACATCAGTTGTCTTCATTACCTGCAACATTTGACATCACCTCAGGTTTTTTCATGTTGTCATGTTTTTTTCCTTATTATTATATGCTAAATTCCATGTTCAACTGTATCATGGCCACTAAAAGTTTTAACTGACAAATTGTAGTAGTGTTTAACTCTGATCAGTGACTTCCACACCAGGGCAGCTAATCACATGTTTTTCAGTGGAGTAAATGGAAATCACAGACTTTGAGATATTTGTCATAGGAGCTGCAGTTGTGGTTCCAGCCCTACCTGCTTTTTGTGATGATGAAAGTTGCTGAAAATGTGGAGCTTCTTCCTGTTAAATTAAACTTGATCAGGTCATGACTTCTTAGGACCACCCACTATCAGCCATTTCTTTGGCTTGGATTTCCTTACAGCTTCCAGAATTTGCTCAGATTTTGGGGTTTGGTTGGATTTCTTTCTCTGGTGTTGGGGACAGATGATGGGTGTCTGTCACAAACTGACAGGGCTTGGAAGGGACCTCTGGAGATCATCCAGTCCAATGCCTCTACCAGAGCAGGCTGCACAGAGCACTGTCCAGATGGGTTTTGGATTACTCCAGAAACAGAGAATCCACCATCTCTGGGCAGTCTCTTCCCTTGCTCCACCATCCTCACAGTAAAGAATTCCCTCCTCATGTTTAGATGGAACTTACGTTCAAATCTGTGCTCGTTACCACTTGTCCTGCAGCTGGGCATCACTGAAAAAAGACTGGCCCCATCCTCTTGACAGGTACCCTTTTAAATATTTAAAAGCATTGATGAGACTCCCCTCTTAGTCTTCTCTAAACAGCCCCAAGTCCCTCGTCCTTTCTTCGTAAGAGAGATGTTCCATCCTTTAGTCATCTTTGTAGCACTTTTCTGTACCTGTCCAAGCACTTTCCAGTGCTTGAATCAGGGAACCTACAACTGGACCAATATTCCAGATGAGGGCAGAGCATTGGTGAAGGAGAAGCTCCCTCTACCTGCTGGTCACACTCTTCATGATGCACCCCAGAATGAACTGTAACTTCACTCTCCCAACATTCCCATCCCTGAACAGCTTGGAGCACACAGAGTAAGACTATCCTCTGCCATATCTATTTATGGTGGTTGTTAGAGCCTTTGCTGTTGAATGAGATTTGGTGGCAGGGGCGAGCACAAGTATGTGGTCCTTATCTTATATAGTGTCACAATCCATAGTCTCATGAACTGTGTGGTGTGGGGTTTTCACTTCTCTTGGCAGAGAAGATCCTGCTGCTGTAGTGAAAAGTTTGTCTTCTGAGCAGAGAAATGCAGAAGGTCAAACACAGCTTTGTGAATGGGTATTTCTACTTTAACAAATCAGTTGCATTCCTTTTTGATCTTCAAAGGCTTTGCTGAACCCTTCCTTGTTCCTTTAGGGCTTTGGTGGGGTTTAATTGTTTTAATTTTTTTTTGTTTGGTTTGATGTGGGATTTTTTTTGTTTGTTGGGTTTTTGAGGAGGTTTTCTGTTTGGTTTGTTTGTTTGTTGGGTTTTTGTTTTGTTTTGTTTTGTTTTACAAAGAAACTTATTAGCAATTCTGATAAATAAATTGTTAACATCTTCTAATTTAAGGCCAAAATCTGCTGGTATTTAGGTGTTTTCAGATGGCAAATGCAGGAGGGAGTGGAAGAAGTAAATTAGCACCAACATGTACTGAAGAATTTTTGGGTCTTCTCTTCCCAACCCAGAGGAATCATAAAATCACAGAGTGGTTTGGGTTGGAAGGGACCTTTAAAGTTTATCTAGTCCAACCCCGCTGCAGTCAGCAGAGATACCTGCAACTAGAGAAGGTTGCTCAAAGCCCCAAACAAGCTGACTTGGAATGGTTCCAGGGATGGGGCATCTCCTGCCTCTTTGGGCAGTCTGGGCTAAAATCTGACCACCCTCTGTATAAAATATTTCTTCCTTAGCTATTCCTTAAATCTACCTAAAAGAGGGTAGATTTAGACTAAATATGAGGAAGAATGACCATGGAATCATCAAGGATTGAACAAGGATCTTTTTCCTTCATGTTGTAACTCACATACAGAATGCCCTATTTCAGAAAAACTATGGAATCTTGCCACAGCCTCCAGACTCTTTTCCCATATTTTATAATTTCATTCCAGATTTTCAAAGGGATCTTTTGTTGAAAACATTTCCAAAGCAATCTGTCCTCTCTTCCTTTAAGTGGAGCAGAGGAGAAGCTATCCTTGGAACGACTCACCCACAGGGCATCTGCAGCTCCTGGGATGCTCTTTATCTCCTCTCCAGACCATCACTTGCATCATGCTTTTGGTACCCACTCAGCTGTCTTTGCTCACACCGAGGGATCTTACTCAGTGAACAATCTGTTTGAAATATGAGTCTAATCCCAGGGTAATGCACTGTTCCTCTTAGAATTAACTTTAGCTGATCCCTACAGTATGAATTTTTTAGCAGGACAGTCTAATCTGTCTGTGAGATCTTGACACCAGGGTCCACGAGGAAAATGGAAATGTCTGAAACTTGCCATGTAAATGCAAACCCATGAGGCTGTGTCATGGTCACACACACTGTGCACAGAGGGCCAAATCCTGCCAAGCACAACTGAGTTTTGCTTCCAAGAAAGGAAAGTGGTTAGCAACATCTGGACACTTAATTAATTAAAATAATTTATTATTTCACTCTGGACATGGAATCCAGAGTATGAGATCAGTTTGCATTTAACAGTTGCTGAAGCCATAAACAGGTAACTCAAAGTGTGAAGAGAATGGTTACTGGACTGAGAGGAAGGGAGATTGAGGTGGATCACATGCTATTCTGGCAAGAATGGAGCTTCTGAGACTGACAGTTTCAATGATGCTCAGCTTATTTGTTGTTTTTTTTTCAGGTGGATGCCCTTCTACAGCTTGATCCTGGCCTTGCTGCCTCACCCATGCTCATTTATTTTGATGGAGTTCACTTTGATTTATGGATTTGCTGCGATGGAAAGTTGGAGTGTACCAAATTAAGATGGGTTTAATGGACAAAAAGGTGTGGATTAACAGACAGAAGAGTCATGGCCACCTGAGACAGACAGGTACTTCCTTTCTCCAGAACATTTCTATGATGTTTCCTGACACATATTATGGAACAAAACTGATTAGATCAGTTTCTGATCTAGAGCAGATGCTTTTTGCATCCCGAAAGTCAAAGGACCTCTGCTGGCAGGTTGCTGTGACCCATCCAAACTCCAGTAAGTAAGTAACTGTGAAAGTTTGTGCACTCTGATTCACTTCAAACAATGTGTTGTGTGGTGACAGCATGGAACAAAAGCCTATCAACAATCAAGGGGTTGTGGTTAAAAAGAATTAATGGCTCTTGCTATAAAATTGGGTCTCTGGGTCTTCATTCATCCCCTTCAGAACCAGTTCAAAGCTATCCAAGGTAATAAAAGACCTTGCTAAAATAAAAGACCTATCCTAGCTAATAAAAAACCTGACAGAGTTACTTGTGTGTCATTTTCCAGGGAGCTGTAACTACCACGTTATGGCCAGTTCATTGAGAACTAAATACAGAGCCCAAACAACTGACGAAGCTCTGGAAGAAAAATGAATCATGACTGGATCAGATACAGACACAAAAGTGCTGTGCTAGAGGTTAAAACCATTCCAAGAGCTGAATGCCTTTTTTGCTGCACAGAAAAGGATGTGACAATGAGTTTCATTTAAAGACTGAATTCATTTGCCATGGGAACAATGAGGTTTTGCTTTTTTTTAATCAAAACGCAGACAAGTAATTTCTTAGGCAAGCAAAGCTCTTGAGTTATGCTAGGGAAGATACGGTGTGGGTAAACAGTCTTTGTTGTAATACAGCTATAAAATATTATAATATACATATACATGAAATAAAGAAGTGATTGAACTTGTCATGTAATTGTATTATCAGATTTGTAGCTTGTGAAAATGTCAGGGGAAATAACACAGTGTATAGGATGGGTCAGTTTATTAATTGTGGGTAATTTTGGAGTCAACTCCAGGCAGTGCTATTGTATTTCTTGTTTAGAAGTGCTCACCAAGTTGTTTGGATGAAAAATTGTCAGACAGCTGATTAGGTTTTTAACAGTCTGCCTCAACACAAGGGGGAACTTCTTTACTGTAAGGGTCCCAGAGCACTGGCACAGGCTTCCCAGAGAGGTCGTGGAGTCTCCTTCTCTGGAGACTTTCAAGGCCTGTCTGGATGTGTTCCTCTGTGATCTGTGTTAGATAGTGTTGTCCTGCTCCAGCAGGGGGGTTGGACCTGATGATCTCTTTGGGTCCCTTCCAGCCCCTAACATCCTATGATCCTATGATTTTGAGTGCCTCCTGGCTTTGATGATTTCCAGTGACTGGTCTCTGGGGTCAGTCTCTTCTTCCTAGTATCAGAGGAAATGGCCTGAACTTGTGCCAGGGGAGGTTTAGGTTGGAAATGAGGAAAAATTTCTTCACTGAAACTGTTGTCAGACACTGGAAGAGGCTGCCTAGGGAGTTGGAAGAGTCACTATCCCTGGAGGTGTTTAGGAAACGTGTGGACACGGCACTTTGGGATATTGTTCAATGGCCATGGTGGTCTCAGGTTGATGATTGGATCATTGGATCTTGGAGGGCTTTTCCAACCAATTCAACGACTCCAACTCTATGATTTGTACCTGTGGGAGAGTAACATCTCACATCTGGCCAGTCTGAGCTTTTTGATGATCCCTCTAAATACTTGTAACCTCCCTAATAACAAGAGAAAAGGATTAATTCATTCCTGGATATCTTTGTAGTTCTTGTCTGCTTTCCCTTTCACGCCAGCTCTGTTTCAGTTGGCTTTACTCTCTTAGTGTTGAATCATAGTTTGGCCAGTCCAAGTAGGGAGCTTTATCTGAATAATAATTTAGAACTCAAATTAACAGGTTGGCCAGAGAGGTGGTTGATGTCCATCCCTGGAACCATTCCAAGTCAGGTCATTCAGAGCTCTGAGCAGCCTGCTCTAGTTGCAGATTACTTCCTGACTGCAGGGGTCTCACACTGGGTGAGCTTTAGAGATCACTTCCAACCCAAACCATTCTCTGATTCAAAATCCCTGTAACAGCACCTGTAAACCAGCTGCCCCACATAAAGCCTCATCCATGTTCCTTTGCTTTCTAGGTGATGCAGGAATGATTGAAATGGCCAGAAACGTTTTGGAGAGAACTTGGCCATCTGATATGTGGAGATCAACTGCTAGCTGCTATAGAGGCTGCACATAGTCTCCGGTAGGAACTGCAGGAGTAGATTCCAGGTGGAATCTGGAGCACAGAAGACACCAGATTGTCAAATTAATTTCAAGGTCAGTTGTGTTTTCTGTAATCTTGTCACTTCTTTAAATGAATGATAGGAGCTAATCTCAAGCTCTTCCTCCTTCCCCAGAACCTCTCTACATGGAGCTAACACAGCTCCCTATAAAGCTCACATACATCCAGAACAGAGCAATTGATCTCTTATGAGAGGCAAAAAGAAATTTGGGGCATGGAAAATGAGGCAGGAGGAAAATGAAGTGTTTATCCACTTCCCATAGGAATGATGCTGTAAAAATAGGTTTTGTCCTGCTCACAGAAGTCTTTTATTTCAAGTTTCATCAGGTTCATGCCTTGACTCATGCCTCGACCCCTAGAAGCATAAAGACCTCTAAGCTTGCTGCTCTTTATCTTGTTTAGGTTTCAAAGGTTGTTTTAGGTTTAAAGCTCTACTTATTTGCAGAGGCTTGTTTGTATGTTGCTCAGGAATCCTGAAACAAACTATTTCCTGGTTTTCACTTTTCAGTTTGGGATTTGAGGCAGTGAGAGAATGTTTAAATGCAGATAGTAAATGGTCCCTATGTGCCCTCGAGGAGACACGATTGCAAAATCCTCATTGCCATGTGAGAGGCAAAAAAAAAAGAGAAAGAAAATATTCAGCTCTTCATTTTATTCATAGACAGGAACACATTGTCTTCAATATTAGCTGTGGGGCAGGCTTGTCCCTTGAGATGTGAACATGCTGACAATGAGGAGTTTTGAACAGGTTCCCACACATTAGGGAATTGCAGAACACATGAAGAAGGTGAGATGAGAATAGGGACTAGAGGTGTCCCTGTTCTCTATTTCTTCTTGTTTAAAATGCATCAATATTAAAAAAGAAAAAAGGGGGGAAAAGGAATGGAATAGGGAAGGATTTTATAGCCCTGTCAAAGAAAAAGGAGAAATAAGATATATACAGCCTGCAGTTGATGCTAACTTTTTCCTTTTCCACCTGACTCCTGAGCTAATAGGAATAATAACCATTCTGCCTGCCCACTGACCCCAAAAATATGTGTTATTGTGCTAATCCTCTTCTACTGGTATTGACTGCTGGCCTCTATGGGTTTGCCTTGCAGAGTCAGAAATAAATTATCCATCAGAATCAATGAAACTCCAAGCTGTGGTTTGCACAGATGTAGCCCTGTCACCCATACTTGCAGGTGAGAAGTGCTTGCAGAGTACTTCCACGCTTCATCTCATGCTCCAGTACTGCATCCAGTTCTGGCACACCCAACACAAGAAGGACACTGAATTATTGAAGTGGGTCCAGAGGAGGCCATGACAATGATTAGAGGGCTGGAGCACCTCACCTGTGGGGACAGGCTGAGAGAGTTGGGGCTGTTCATCCTGGAGAAGAGAAGGCTCCAGGGAGACCTTAGTGCAGCCTTCCAATACCTAGGGATGGCCCCATAAGAAAGCTGGTGAGGAACTTTTTACAAGGGCTTAGAGTGAGAGGATGAGAGGGAATGGATTGAAGCTTGAGGGGGGCAGATTTATACTGGAGATTAGGAAGAAATTCTTGACAGTGAGGGTGGAGAGACATTGGAACAAGTTGCCTGGGGAAGTTGTGCATGTTCCCTTCCTGGAAGTGCTCAAGGCCAGGCTGGACAAGGTCTTGAGCAACATGGTCTAGTGGAAGATGTTCCTGCCCGTGGTGGGAGGGTTGAGCTTTAAGGTCCCTTCCAATCCAAACCATTCTATGATCTCTTGTATGAGTGTGCAAACCAGCCTTAGGAGAAACCCACTCATAAGCAGATGGTCACTTTGGGATCATTGCTATTTCTTACAGTACTGCTGGATTAGACAAATTAAGGTATCTTCAAAATCAGCTTTGTTTTTGCAGGTGGAAACAAAAAGTTCATTGAGGGATTGTGGTGCTTATGTCTAAGTGACACCAAGGTTACTGAACTCCTCCAAAGCTCAAATTAACCTGAGAAAGCACAACTCCTTCAGAGCTTGTGCTGTGCCTCACACACCTTCACTTTCAGGTAGTTTAGTTCAGGTCCTGATAGTTCTCTGACTCCAGGACTGCTGTTGTGAGTGCAAGAAGGACTAAGTCACCTAATGACCAACTGTTCCACAACGTTGAGACATCCTCTGGTACCATAAAATCCACAGAAGTATATACATACTGAGAGTGTGAATTAAGTTGTAGAAGTGATTCAGGAGTTCCACAGCAGCACTAGTGGTATTTAAAGCCAAGTTAAGTAACCTCGGGCTGAGGAGCTGCATGTTCAAGGGAGAAAACTCTTGAAGATGCTGAGATGGGATGTTGGGAATCTCTCCTAAAGCAGCAGGAATCACCTAGAGCATCGTCACCTAGAACACGTGCAGACATCAGTAATAAGGGTCTCCCTACTGAACTCATCAGGAGTCTTCCTAAGGGTAAAAGTGAAATAATAGACTTTTTATATGTGTCCATTTAATATCACGGCAGCAGCTGTTCATCATGACACCCCATGTGTGATTCTCAACAGAACTTCTGCTTCTAGGCAGAAAGAAACTCTTTAAATCTTTTTTTGTTTTGGAGTCTGAGCACCTGCTTTTCTCTTCCAGTTAGAAGTCAGCAGGGTATTTGTTACTTTCAGTAGCTTTAGAATATCCATAGTCTGGTCTGACTGCCTGAAAGCCATCATGGAACCAGTTGTTTGCATTCACTGAATGATGCTGCTTTCTCTACAGGCTGAGGTCAAAAGCTATTTATGAAACCACAGAACTAGCTTAGGGGGACAGGACTCCTGCAGGTTACCAAACCCAACCTCTCACTCAAGGCAGGGTGTGTTGGAGCTGGTTGCTCAGAGCTTCATCTGGTCAAATTTTAAATATTCTGGAAAAAAAAAATCCCCCAGCCTCTCTGGGTCCCTGATGTAGCTTTTAACTTCCCTCAAAGTGATTTTTTCCCACCCTTCTTTCTAACCAGAACACACTCTGCACCCCTGGCCATACACATTTGTTCTGTGTCCACAAGGACCATCTGGGTTCATCTCATTGCCTTGCCTTTCTGTAGCTGGAAGAGCAGTGAGGTCCCCTCCTGAGCCTTTTCCTCTTAAGGCTGAACAAACTCATTTAGAGAAGCCTTTATCCTCCCATTTATGGAGTTAGAGCATAACAAGTGCCATTAGCACAGCAGAGCTATAGAGAAATCTGCTTTTTTCATTCATTGTAATTTTTCCTCCATCTGTGTTTGCAAATAGCTATGGTAGGAAGCCACAATTGTGCCATTTCCTTTCCTACAAAGCTTCTGTTGGCTTCCATGCAAGCTGCACACTTGCAGTTAAGGTGGCCTATTATGTGTTGCCTTTTTCTGTGGCCTGTTTTGACTCCTTCTAACCTAGAGAAACCCCCAGTAGTGTGACTCTGCCTCTCCTAAAGACAGAAGAAATTAAACTGAAGTCTATCCTGAGGACTTGATTAGGAGGCAAGTGAAAAGTTTTTTCAAGAGAAAGGATAGTAAAGGAGATGATATTTATCTCATGGACCTGTTGAAACAATGATGCAAGGGCTGGAAGCTGTCGGTGTGAGGTCAGGCTGAGAGAGTTGGGGTTCTTTAGCCTGGAGGAGAGAAGGCTCCAGGAGACCTTCTGGTGGCCTTTCAGTATTTAAAGGGGCCAGTCAGAAGGCTGGGCACAGGGTTTTTAGCAGGGCCTGTTGTGAAAGAATGAGGGCTGATGGTTTGAAATTAAAAGGAGAAGATTCAGAATGGAGAAAAGGAAGATACTTTTCCCACTGAGAGTGGTGAGACTCTGGCCCAGGTTACCCAGAGAGGTGGAACATTCTCTGTCTCTGGAACCGTTCATGTTTGCAGCTCTGAACAACCTGCTCTAGTTGCAGATGTCCCTGCTGACTACAGTGGGGTTGGACTAGATGACCTTTAAAGCTCATTCCAATCCAGCCCATCCTGTGATTCAAAGATGCACCTCAGCATCTTGCAGGGGCTGTAAAGCACCCACTGCTTTGGGTAGTGCATCTGGGAGGGACGCGAGATCTGCAGCAGCCTCAGCTGTGCTCACACAGGTGTCCTGCACCACTGCTAAGCCAACACCACAGGTGCCAAAGACACTGTTACTGGGACACAAGTTCACAGTGCAAATAAATACTTCGTTCTGTGGTGAGTTTTGCAGCTGTCTGCTCTGGTCTGCAGTGCTGCAGCTCTTTAAACTGCCTTCAGTGTCCCTCTATGAGCTGTGCATTGCAGTGCAGATGTACTCGGTGTAATACCACACAAAACCCTGCAAAGCCAACATCTGCTCCCCTTAAACATGGTAGAAATGTTGTTATTGGTTCCACTGGGGCTGGTAGCTCATTTATTCCTTTTGATTTTATTTTTTTTCCTACAAGAAATAAAAGTCACTCAAGTGACTGAGTGACCCAAGGAGCTAGTCAAAGCTCTGGCCCAAAGCTTTTGTTGGTGTGAGCAATTATGTGGCTGCTAGTGTGGCTTTCACAGATTTCAAGCTTTCTCCCAGGTCACTATTTATTATTTTCAGAATGGAAAATTCAAAGATTTGAAAGCCCCCTAATAGATTGAGAGAGACAATGCCTTATAAAAATGTTATTGCTATTGACTTTGTGGAAGATTTGATTACAATGAATTGGCAGGGAAATGATTTAATACTAACCATTGACAGTTCTAATATCCAAGAGTAATTCTGCACAATAAGAGAGAGGAGGGGGGAATAAAAAGCATTTTCTTTTACTGCTGGAGAGACTTGCTAAAGGAACAGGCTGTTTAGGGAGGTGGTGGAGTTGCTGTCTCTGGAGGTGTTCAAGAAAAGAGTGAATGAGACACTTAGTGTCATGGTCTAGTTGATTGGATAGGACTGGACTGGATGATCTTGGTTGGATAGGTTGGACTGGATGGATAGGGTGGACTGGCTGATCTTGGAGGCCTCTTCCAACCTGGTTGATTCTATGATTCTAAAGGAGAACAGAGAGTCAGAAGAGTAGCTGCTGAGTGACATGTTTTTAACAGTAACACAAGTACAACCAGAACTGTTTGTGCTGGATTAGTTACAGCAGAAAATTTATAGAACCATGGAGTTATTTCAGTTGGAAAAGCCCTCTAAGATCATCCAGTCAACACCATCAACCCAACACCACCATGGCCACTAAACCACATCCTCAGGTGCTATGTCCACACTTTTCTTGAACACCTCCAGGGACAGTGACTCCACGTCCCTGGGAAGCCTGTTCTCATGCCTGACCACTGACCATTTGGCCAGACAGGAAACATAAAGAAGGAAAAACAATTCCATAAGCAAATGAAATGGATGTAAAATTGATTTTTCACTCCTTTAAACATTTTATCAACAACTTTGGCAAGTGAATGGCCATAAATAAGGCAAACCAACCCAAAATCAGTCTACATAAGGTCTCCAGATAGACTTGTTGAAGCGTTCAGCACCTTGATTTCTCACTGCTGTGCGTTTGAGCCTTCAGTGTGAGAAATTTCAGCTACTGGCTCAAACTCTGGTCCCAGAATTTCTCTGTCAAACTCAATTATTTCCCCACTCCTGGTCAGCAGGAGCAGGGAGGTCATTCTGCCCCTGTACTCTGCACTGGTTAGACCACACCTTGAGTGTTGTGTTCAGTTCTGGGCCCCCCAGTTTGAAAGGGATGCTGAGATGCTTGAGCGTGTCCAGAGAAGGGCGACGAGGCTGGGGAGAGGCCTTGAGCACAGCCCTATGGGGAGAGGCTGAGGGAGCTGGGATTGGTTAGCCTGGAGAGGAGAAGGCTCAGGGGTGACCTTATTGCTGTCTACAACTACCTGAGGGGTGGCTGTGGCCAGGAGGAGGTTGCTCTCTTCTCTCAGGTGGCCAGTGCCAGAACAAGAGGACACAGCCTCAGGCTGCGCCAGGGGAGATTTAGGCTTGAGGTGAGGAGAAAGTTCTTCACTGAGAGAGTGATTGGACACTGGAATGGGCTGCCCGGGGAGGTGGTGGAGTCGCCGTCTCTGGGGCACTTCAAGGCAAGGTTGGACGTGGCACTTGGTGCCATGGTCTGGCCTTGAGCTCTGTGGTAAAGGGTTGGACTTGATGATCTGTGAGGTCTCTTCCAACCCTAATGATACTGTGATACTGTGATACTTTCTCCATTTGTATGGCCCTGCCTATGGCCCCAGAGAGGGTTTTAAAAGCTGCTCTGTCAGGTCACCTCAAGACTGTGTCACAGCCCATCCAAAGAGCTGCTCACCAAACCCCACAAACCTTAGCATGATTTCAAACAGTGACTCTTTATCTTTGAAATACAGCATTACCGAGTCTAATGTCCTCTGCTTTTATTAGCTGTTCTTGAGGGGTGCTTAGCTGGCAAGTGCAGCATCTGCCATCAGCTCATTGCAGCATTAACAGCTTCAGCACAAACTTCCTAGTCTGTGCACAAGGAGTGTTTTATGGGGCTGGTGCCTGGTGGTGGGGTTTGCTGTTCCCAGCATGCTGGCTCCTCCAGGACCCACAGTAGTATTCAGGATGTGACCCTGAGCCAGAAATGTGCCCATTGTGGCCAAGAAGGGTGCATGAAGAATAGTGTGGCCAGCGGGTTGAAGAGGTTCTCCTCCTCCACTGCTCTGCCCTAGCGAGGTCACACATGGAGTACTGGGTCCAGTACTAGGTTTCCCAGTTCGTGAGAGGCAAGGAACTACCAGAGGGAGTACAGAGAAGGCTACAAGGATGCTGAGGGATCTGTGAGGAGGAAAGGCTGAGAGACCTGCGGCTGTTGAGCCTGTATAAAGAGCAGCCCAAAAGGGGATCTGGTCAATGCTACCCAGCAACAGGACAAGGGGCAAGAGGCACAAAGTGGAACCCAAGAGGTTCCATTTGAAGATGAGAAAAAGCTTTGCTGTGACATTGCTGGAGCCCTGGAGTAGGCTGCCCGCAGAGGTTGTGGAGTCTCATTCTCTGGAAAGATTCCAAACCCACTTGGACATTGTGCTCCTGGGCAAGCTGCCATGGGTGGCCCTGGTTTAATAAGGGGAGTTGGACTGGATGATCTATAGAGATCTCTTCTAACTCCATCATGCTGGGATTCTGGGATTTTTCCAGAGTAAATGAGAGGATGGGACCTCAATTCCAGGGAAAAGCTCCTGTTGTGCTTCACAGAAAACTCTTCCTGTGTGTCTGGCAGGTATAAACCCTGAGTTGGAGCCTGCTTTTGCAGAGGGGACAGTGCACAGCTAGTCACATTAATTTCCCATGAGGAGAAAATTCCAGTAGAAGTGGTCTCTACTGTGTGTAAAACACTTGGTACCAGTGACATTTGCCTCTTCTCTTAGTGATAAAATATATTTATTCGTGAGGTAGATCTTAGTCTATCTTAGAGCAGTGTTTTTAGTTTTTCACAGCAGCATTTATAATGATGGAAAGCATAGGCTGGAGAGGACATCTTTCTGTAGCAATGAACAAAAAAAAGACTAACTTTTCAGCATTACCGTATATCAATAGCCAATTATTTCCCTATGGATGGGTTCTGGCTGGCTGCTAATGGACTGACAATGAGATATGTCTTCTAGGAGAGGAACCATCATTTTAAAGATGGAGTGGCTGGCCTTTTAATTTTAAGGTATTACCAAAATCACACCTTTCACCTTTAAAAATTGTAAATGATCACAGTCTCGTTCTAAATCATTGAATTGCTGCTTGAACCAAGCCCAGCTCACGCTTTGCAGGGGTCTGTCTTTCTTAGCACTGATGGGGCCATTTCAATTTCTTAATTTTTCTTGAGGAACAACATCCTCCTTGCTTGCACTCTTCCTCCCAGCCATGCTGCCCATCTGTCTGCAGAGGCAATTTAAGGAATCTGTAGCAAATTCACCCTTGTTCATGTCTTGAATGCAATATAAAGCATAGATGTGCACAGGTGTAAGGCAAAAACTATTCAGTGATGAGATCACAGAATCAACCAGCTTGGAAGAGACCTCCAAGATCAGCCAGTCCAACCTAGCACCCAGGCTTAGCCAATCAACCAGACCATGGCACTAAGTGCCTCATCCAGGCTTCTCTCAAACACCTCCAGGAAGGACTCCATCACCTCCCTGGGCAGCCCATTCCAATGCCAATCATTCTCTCTGACAACAACTTCCTCCTAACATCCAGCCTAGACCTGCCTGGCACAACTTGTGACTGTGTCCCCTTGTTCTGTTGCTTGTTGCCTGGCAGAAGAGAGCAAACCCCACCTTGCTACAGCCTCCCTTCAGGTAGTTGTGGACAGCAATGAGCTCTGTCCTGAGTCTCCTCTTCTGTAGGCTGCACACCCCCAGCTCCCTCAGCCTCTCCTCATAGGGTTTGTGTTTCAGGCCCCTCCCCAGCTTTGTCACCCTTCTCTGGACACCTTACAGTATCTCAGTATCTCTCTTGAATTGAGGAGCTCAGAACTGGACACAGCACTCAAGATGCAGCCTGACCAGTGTTGAGTACATGGGAAGAATATCCTCCCTTGTCCTGCTGACCACACTGTTCCTCATCCAGATCAGGATGCCATTGGCTCTCCTGGCCACCTGGGCACACTGCTGGCTCATGTTCAGTACTATCCACCAGTACCCGCAGGTCCCTTTCTTCCTGGCTACTCTCAGCCACTCAGTCCCCAGCCTGTAGCACTGCTTGGGGTTGTGGCCAAAGCGTAGAACCCTGCACTTGGCCTTGTTAAATCTCATCCCATTGGCCTCTGCCCACCCCTCCAGCCTGTCAAGGTCCCTCTGCAGAGATCTCCTACCCTCCAACAGATCGACATCTGAGTGTTTCAGATGGGACAGGTTTGATTTTCTTGCTGGTTTGTATTTCACTTTGGTGCACACACTTTGATCTTTATCTGTTTCATTCATCTGCCTCTTTCTCTCCCACATGGGGACACTTCATGGTGTGGATCAGGAGTCCTGTACTTCTGACCAACTGCCTGCTCCCCTGCTGTGCCAGCTCTGCTAGAGCTCCTCACTTTGCACATCCTCTAGAAAAGAAGCTTGAAAGAAAGATCACCCTACAAACGTGCACCAGGACCTTCCAATGACTTGGCTGTAAATATGAATAGCCAAGGACCTTCAGAAAAAAAGGATCTAAACACTTTGTTAGTATTAAAGCCTGACTTAGTTGAAGATGTTCAAGTGGTTGAAACTAGATGATGTTTAAGGTGCCTTCTAACCCAAACTGTTCTATGATTCTCTGATTATTATCCACGCCTGTAGATCAAACTGCTGCCTTGCTTTTGCTAAACGCTGTCCACTGTCTTTTCTTTCCTATGGAGCTGGGAGAAGACAGGCACAAAATATTCAGGAATGGGTGAATTGAGGAAAATAGGTGCCATTCCCAAAGTTCTGTCTTTGGACATGGGACATGTTCCTGCTGGTCCCACTGTTAGCCTTGGGTGTTTGGTTTCTCAGGGCAATGGAGACGGAGGGAGTGCCATATCAATTTCCATTCAGATATCTGAGGCTATTTCTTTGAACCCTCCACATGTCCCCTCCTCAGCCAGTTCCTCTGACAACTGCTAAGAAAGAAGAAATGTGCTTTGAGTTCCTGTGACATTTCTTATTCCAAACTTTGCCCAGTGGTTGATGGCTCCTTCCTCACAGTGACATATTGATTGTGGGTACACGTAGGGCAAGCCTGATTGTGTTCAGTATTTTGAGCTCATCATCTGTTATCCCGTTCTCATTGTCATCCAAGCCCCAGACACTATCAAATTGGAAGCAGTAGTGTAGAAAATTACGAACAAATCAAAAAAGACTACAGCTGTGAAATGAATCAAAGCACTGTTTCTACGTTTAGTGTTTCCTTTGGTATAAACCATCTTTCACTATTTATTTATTTATTGTTGGGGCTTATAGCTCAGAAATAAGGACAAGGCACTGTGATCCAGCATCTCTTCCTCTTAATCTCCTCCTCTGTAAGTTTACAAAACCCACCTGGACATTGTGATCCTGGGTCAACTGCTGTGGGCGACCCTGCTTTAGCAGGGAGGCTGGACTGGATGATCTCCAGAAGTCCCCTCCAATGCCCAGCATGCTAGGATTCTGTGATTCTGTGATCTGAAGACACTTTCCAAACAGAGCAAGCACTTACTAAAACATGATGAAGACAAAAAATGGTGGTTGTCAAGTGCAATACCTTCCTAAAACTGGACCTTGGCCCTTTTTGACCACCCACAGGGCATGTTGCTGCTGCAAAGGCTCATCCATAGGCTGGTACTGACATGGGAGAATGGTGCCCACAAAAGACTCTTGCAGTTGTTGCCCTTGGTCTTTTCCATCTGCTGCATCCTAGCTGCAGTGATGTGGTTAGAAGAGCTTGACCCTGAGCTCTTCAGGACAGCCCCTTGCTGTGCTGATCATAGAACCACAGAATTATTTGGGTTGGAAAAGCCTTCATTGAGTCCAACCATCAACTCACCACCACCATGGCCATTAAGTCATGTCCCCAAGTTCTGTGTCCACACATTTCTTGAACACCTTCAGGGATGGTGACTACAACACTTCCCTGGGCAGCCTGTTCCAATCCCTGACCATTCTTTCAGTAAAAAAAATGTTCCTAATCTCCAACCCAAACTTTCCCTGGCACAATTTCAGGCCATTTCCTCTTATTCTGTCACCTGATACTATGGAGAAGAGACCAACCCTCACTTCACTCCAACCTCCCTTCTGGTAGCTGCAGAGGGCAATGAAGTCTCCCTTCAGCCTCCTTTTCTCCAGGCTAAACAATCCCAGTTCCCTCAGATGCTCCTCAAATCATCTGTTCTCCAGACCCTTCACCAGTTTTGTTGCCCTGCTACGGCTGTACCCTGTACCTCCCTCTCCTGCTGTACCCTGAGAGCAGGCTTTAAATCCATGTGTGTTTGTATGGAGATGACCACATTAAACTTAAGCAGAAATAAATGGTAATTTAACTGGCACAGACACACAAGGCTGACAGAATCTCTGAAGGTTTGCGGCTGCTATTAAATTTGTTCCTCCTTATTAATTTGTGACCAAGAGGATAATGAAAAACTCTGAAGTTGACATAAAAAGTAAGAGATATACAGTTGGCGTGGATAATTTTATGCACTGTCAAAATGAAAGGCTTTGCTAAGTGTATGTAGGCAAAGATACACACTGCCATCTTAATAAGCAATTAAAAGAAGGACTCCTAATAATTGAATCATGACTCCTGTCACATTGGCAGTTGTTTAATATCTCCAGTTTCGTTTGAATCGAGGTTTGAGTTCCTCGTTTAATCAGGTCTGATTTAGGCTCTTGGCTCAAATAACTAAAAGTGATGAGCATGAATCTTGTTGTCCTATTACCTCCTCAGCATCTTGTTTCTAGTGAATGCAATGTTCTTTCACAAGCTCTTCTTTAATTACTGCATTTAGCTGGCAAGACTGACCAAGGGGGTGGATGATCTGCTGTCATTCAAAGTTTGACTTTTCAAAGAAGAAACCTTATCTTTCTCTTCTGAACATCACTCGTTAGATTTTGGAGGTACTTCAGATGGTTCAGGCGGTTACCAGTAAATTCCTTCGCTGGTAGAAACCAGGGAGCCTTGGCTGTGTGCATTGCTCTGTTGTGGTGGGGTTTTTGGAATAATAATAATAACAACAAAAATCTCACTGAAAGGAGACCATCTGCTCTTCAAAACTCTTTCCCTTAAACTAACTGCCGTGGTCACCCTTGAATGCCGCCGTATCTTCAGTGACACAGAGCTCTGCCTTGCCAATCTGGTGTTTAAAATGTCTCATCAGATCCCTGATGTGACATCAGTCAAAGCTGACAATAGGTTGCACATTTCCAGCTCCTCTCACTGAAGTACACAAGACCAGGACTGGTGCAGATCTCTCCTACATCACAGTCCTTGTATTTGCCCATCTCACATTAAAGATATTATCCCTTGCAGTTTCAGCTCCTATAATCTTCCAGAGATTTCTGGTTGTAACTTTTTTCATTTTTTTCCCTTAACTGAGGGAAGCAGAGAATGCTTAATTGTCATTTCAGTGAACAGATTATCCAGTATTCTCATGAAAAAAACATAAATTGCAAAGTCGTTTCCCCCCTTTGTCTGCAGGAGAATCTTTCCGTCCCCAAGTCTGTCTTTAAGATAATCCATTTTTCTTTTCCTTCTGACTCCAATCACTGTTTTTTGGGCCTCTTCAATTCCCAGTTCAAAAGAAAACAACAATTATTCTGCTTCAAACTCATCCAGCCCTGAAGATGAGGAATTTATCAGTTTTCCATCACTCTAGAGCAAGCAGCAGTTTATTTCTCCAGGTCTGTAAGAGCTGTTTGCTTTGCCCAGCTTTGCTGAGTGGGTGAACCAGAATCAGAGGGGGTATCACACTTCCTCCCCCAGTATCCTTTCAAAACCCCCTTTTGGTATGCAGCCAGCCTTCCATGGGACTTTTAAGAGGTCTCAGGACAGATGGAAAGTATTTGAAGAGGGGAGTGGAAGTGGCTGGAGATGGAGGGTGCAAGGAAAAGTGCCTGCCAGTTGCTTTTTATCAATAATATTTTCAAAAGGCTGCAGAACATGAAAAGATTTTGAATCAAAATATGAGAAAGTTGCATAGGACCTAAGTGTGCAAGAGAAGACACTAAAATTGACTCTTGAGCCAAAGGTGGGGAAAATGACATTTGGGCGCTCTAAGATACGGGTCAGGAACATGGCCATGTTTGGCACCTGATAACTGGTGCAGGTGCAGATGGGCACTTCACATGAGCCAAACTGCCCAGCACATCCAGTGCAGAGGGTGAAGATGCTGTCAAGAACAAGGTGCTGGGGTTTGGTCACAGGTGTGAAAGTCACAGGACCCAGCGTTGATGGTGTAGGAGGTGAGCAACCTTAAGGACTGACAAAGGACCAGGCAGTCCTCCATTGTGGTCTGGTGAGGCTGTGCACAGCTGATGGCATAGGGAAGTGGAAGCAGTCTTATGGCACAGCCACATCATGCTCTCCCCTTTGTCTTGGTACTGGTGTAATGCAGAAACTCTCCACCCTGTGCATTCTTGATTTCTACAGCTTCCTGAGAGGAGGCTGAAGCCAGGTGAGAATTGGTCTCGTCTCCCCAGTAACAAGTGACAGGACAAATAAAAGTGGCCTCAAGTTGCACCAGCGGAGGTTCAGGTTGGACACTAGAAGAAAATTCTTCACTGAAAGGGTTCTTAAGGACTGGCACAGGCTCCCAAGGTTGGTGGTCAAACCCCCACCCCTGGAAGTGTTTAGAAGAGGCAGAGATGTGGTGCTGGTGGACATGGTTTAGCACCAGACTTGGCAGAGTTAGAGAATGGTTGCATTCAATGACCTTAAAGGTCTTTCCCAAACAAAACAATTCTATGATACCAAATGAGCAAAACTCTGCCTACAGCTACAAATGCACGATGGCAGATATCAGCCAGGCAAGCTGTTGCTGCTGAAGAATCATGACTGCTTCCCTGCCTGGCATCCTCCAGCATGTAGCATGTGTGGATATAAATAAGTCAGGGCTATGCGGATACTTCAGACGTCTGCTAATGCATCTTGTGTTTATGTCTGTCTTTAAGAGATACAGACGGATCACTAAATACCTCAGATTGGCAGCACAGACATGTTTCCATTGAATAAATGGTGTGGGGAAGCAGCACAACCTTTCTTTCTTCCCTTCAGGAAATGGGGAAGAGTTGTCTCCGCTGATATTATTTCCAATTTTCTTTTCCCTCAGGAAAGAGAAAAAGATCTTTCTGAAGACAATGTATTTGTCTCTGATTAGATTTCAGCTTTATATTTATTTTTTTAAACCCCTCAGACCTCTTAAACCTGTGGGCCAGCTGTGAAAAGCACTCATTTCTTATCCTAGGACACTCTGAAAGACAATTTTTACATCGCCCGTGTACAGTTTGCAGTGGATGCTTCTTGTTTTATTAAATTTGTGATTTCTTTACTAATCCAATCCTTAAATCAGAGATTTCAGTTCAATTTGCTTGTATAGAAGGAAACTAGGAGAAAAAAAAGTCTCTTCAAGCCTTTGTGCACACTTTGGGTGGAATGAGCTCCATATTTTCTAAATACAGAAAATATTTCAGAGGTGTTGAACTTAACAGGCAAGAACTGAAGGTGTTCTGCAAGGCTGAAAGACCTGGGGCTGTTTAACCTAGACAATAGCAGCCTGAGAAGGAATTTTCTCAATGCTGATCAACAGCAAAGGATGGGGCTCAAGAGGATGGGGCCAGACTCCTCTCAGTAGTGCCCAGTGACAGCATAAGGGGCAGCAGGCACAAACCGGAACCCAGGAGGTTCCACCTGAACAGAAGGAGCAACTACTTTGGGGTGAGGGTGCTGGAGTCCTGGAGCAGGCTGCCCAGGGAGGTTATGGAGTCTCCTTCTCTGCAGAAACTCCAAAACCACTTGGATGTGATGGTGCTGGGCAAGCTGCTGCGGGTGCTCCTGTTTAGTAGGGGGGTTGCACTGGATGATCTCCAGAGGTCCCTTCTGACCTCCACTATAATGGGATTTTGTGAAAAGATCTGGAAAACTGAACTGTCTGATCACTTGGCATTCCCTGCAAAGAAAAGCAAAAACTGAATTAAAATAAGGGCTGAGTGATGAGAGAGCCTCTTCTGTTATCTCATGCCTAATTCTACAGAATGATTCTTTAATGGGCAAGTTTTGGTTTGTTTCCTAGACTTGGACCTAGTTTCAAGAGCAGTCTGCATGTTTCTAAACGTCTGAACTAGAGGGTCTGTCCTTTTCACGCCAAAGCCAATGACAAAGCCAATTTAATTCAGCAGGATCCAGCTGTAAGATTCTTTATAGGAAGAACCCCCCCAGATTGGCATGTTTTATCGGGTCTTTTAGACTGCTCATCTCCTTCTGTTGTAAATTCCAAGCATTACAATGTGTCCAGTTTGCACCTAATCCTCCTCGTAGCCTTTGAAATCAAACCCCATAAATCCTCTCTGCTCCGCAGCCTGCATGTGCCTTCTCCTGTAAACATCCATCCCTTCTTAAAAAATAAATGAGAAATGGCTCTATTGATTTTTTTTGGAAACCAGATGTGATGTTGAAGAGGAGAATGAATTCCAGTGTTCTCCATTCTGTAGGATAAGTGGAAACAGAAGCACTTCACGAACCGGCACGCTCCTGTGTTTTGTAGGTGCAGGCTTGTGGTGGGTTACCAAGTCTCACCAGGGGCAGTTTGGTGCCCCATGGACAGAGAGAATTGTTTCAGTTGGAAAAGATCTCTAAGATCATCAAGTCCAACCAAGCACTGCCAGGTCACCATTAAACTACGTTCCTCAGCATGACATCTGCAGGGCTTTGAAACTGCTCCAGGGATGGAGACTTCATCACTTCCCTGTTCCAGGGCTTGACAGCCTTTTTTGGTGGGAAGAAGCTGCTCCTCGTGGCTAATCTAAACCTTTCCTGGTGCAGCTCGAGGCCACTCCCTCTTGTCGTATTCCTTGTTACTGGAGTACAGACCAACCCCCTTCTGGCTCCAGCCTCCTTTCAAGGGGCACTCGAATAATAAGGGCACCCCTGATTTGTAGCCATATCTCAGTGGTTTGGTGGTCTCATCTCAGCGCCAACACAGCCTGCATCTCAGTCACCAGCGCAGATCATTGCATCATAGAATGGTTTTGGTTGGAAGGGACCTTTAAGACCATCAAGTCCAACCGTTAACCCAGCACGGCCAGGTCACGACTAAACCACGTCCGTCAGCACCCCATCTACACGGCTTCTCAATCCCTCCAGGGATGGAGACTCCAATATTGCCCTGGCCAGCCTATTCCAGGGCTTGACAACCCGTCTGGGGATCAACACCCCCGGATCTCTAGCGCTGTCCCCCATTCCAGACCTTCCAACAGCTCCACGCTCCTACCACCCCCCAGAGCGGCTGTCCCACGGACCCCTACACCGCTCACACCCAAGCTGTGCCCGAAGGGGCGGCCTCGCTGCCACTGCACTGCCCCTTGCCACAGCCGCAAGTGCCGCCGTGTGCGGGGGTCGCGGCCCCTCCCGCTCCGTGCCCCAGCCGAAGCCCCGTCGGGCCGGGGGCGGGGCGCGCTGCCCGCACAGGTGGCGGCGATTGGTGGAATATGCAAATGCGGCGGTGACGTCAGGCGGCCCCGGCCCCAGAGAGCAGAAATAGGGGCGGCCCGGCCCGCTGCGCGGTCTGCCTCAGCGCCGAGCGCGGTCCGGCTCCCGGGCTCCGCCGCAGGTGAGTGCTGCTGGGGAGCGTCCCGCAGCAGCTGCCTCCTGTCCCGTACCGCTGTGTGTCAGTGTTTCTCGAGGGTGGTGGGGGGGGGGAGGTTCCGCTGTGCTCCGCGCTGCCCCGCGTCTCGCTCGGTTCTGGAGCAGCTCCGCGCTGTCCCCGCCGCCGCTGTTTGCCTCCGTCCTGCGTGCGCTCCGCGCGGCTCGGGAGTTTGCGGTTGCCGTTGCTACTGTTGTCACCTCCCGAGAACCTTCGGCGGCTCGCTCTGCGCTCTCGGGTTGGGCGCGGTAACAGGTGTGTGCCCTCAGCGCGTTGGGACGGGGGTGGATGATGTCAGTGTATCCGCACCTGTGTTCCGCAGTGTGCGGAGCAAGAGGTGGAGATGGAGCTGTGGATTGCATGTGACTCCCTCCATCGGGGCGTGGAGGGACCAGAGTTTTGGGGCTGCTGCCGTCGGTGGCTAGCGGAGCCGGAGCCACCGCGATCGCGAGTGGGGCCGGTACTTCTCCCCGCGGCCCCTGGGTGGCGCCGGCGGCCGCTACGGGCCCCGCGGAGCGTTCGTCGGGCCCCAGCGCTGCTCGCGGTGTTTCCCGCGGCGTGGGAAACTTGCAGCCTCCGGTGCCTCCGGCCGCGGCGGACTGCTGGGGTTTGCAGCTGGGAGTAAGAGGTTTGTGTTGTTCTTAAGCTTCCTTCCTGGCTTGTCCAAAATGCTTCGACATGGAGAGTGAAACGGCTTTGGCGGTGCCGAATGGTGCGTGTTCAGCGAAAGGTGCTGGAAGGGCTGGTTGGGAACTTCTCTGGGCACAAACCTGAGAGCAAAGCTGTAATTGAAATATACCAAAGGGTCATGAAGGCAACCTTGAAAACAAGAGTTAAACATCTGTGAGGTTTAGGAGTTTCTCGGCTGTCGTTCAGCTCTGCTGAATTAATGTTCCATAAATTTCTTTTGGTAAAATGGAAATATCTTGGGAGAACTTCACTCTTAAGTATTTTTTTTGTTCTAGTGAAATGTCTGGTTTGTACCTAAACATTGCAGGTGGTTCCCAGGTGTTCTTAATACGTGAAAAGTTTAGGTATTTATGGGAGGTACTGCAGGTAACAGCTGAAATGATTTGACTTCATTATGTCTCCCTGAAAGGTTACCTTAGAATGAAATTTCTCAACAGGGCTGAAAACAAGGGTTAAACACTTGTGAGGTTTAGGAGCTTCTTAGCAGCCCTTCAACCCTGCTGGAGTCATGTTACTTAGATTTCTCCTGGGGATGTAGAAGTATCTTGGGAGAATTTAAAGATCAAACAATATAAGTATTCTTCTGCTCAAGTGAAATGCCTGGTTTGTACTTAAACGTTACAGCTGACTCCCAGGAGTTCTTAATGAATCAAAACGTGAAGTATTGGTTGGAGATACAGCAGGTAGTGGCTGAAATTATTTGGCTTCATTATGCCTCTCTGAAAGGTTATCTTAGAAGGAAATTTCCTCTTAATTTTGTAACACTTGTAGCACTCAAGAAATTATGGGCATCAAAATCATTTTGCCAGCCACAGAAATGCTGTTTAGATAAGGCTGAAGCAATTGAAACAGCTGATGGTAGAAGAGCTGAAGACCAGATTCTTATCTGGTGTTAAATGAGCCAATTTATATCAAGGTAAGGGTTTGGTCTGAATGCCTTCTTTTTGCTATAGCAACAGTCATAGCTTCAGGTAATTAATTCAACCTTTCTCTTTCTAATCTGAAGCTTGTTGGAAATTATTAAAAGCTATTGTGAATTGTTAATTCCTCGGTGCCAAACCCCCCACACAATTTAAGTAGCCCTGAAAGCAAACCCTGTAGCTGCTTTTGGCAGATTGTTTTATGTTATTACAGCAACCATAAATCGAATCCTTAAAGCTTCTGTGTTGTGGAGGAAAAAGTTGTAGGATTTCTGGCAGCAATCTGTCTGACAGCTCATACTGCAGGTCACAGAGGTGCTTTAAACGATTTGTAGTGTTCTCTTCTCAAATGGCCAGTGTGGTTAGTCTCTTTCCTTTCTCAAGGTGACCCTTTTTGCTTGAGCAATTTTAAAGCCTGTACCTTAAAACTTGTACCCTGCATCTTTGGCTTGCATCTGCTTGCTGTTACTCCTCTTCATTCTGAGGTGTTGCACTAATATCCTTTTGGCTTGAGATTCTCCATGTGTGTTGGGGTTTGCTCAAACCCACCTGAACTTTGGGTGTTAAAACAGCTGTTGCATCTGGGCTTCTTCACATAATGCTGCATAGTGTGGTCTTGCTCTGCTTGTGGAAGTATCTCATAGAGTGGAAGGGATTGGAAGGGACTTCTGCCAAAGCAGGATCACCTCTTGGTAACGCCAAGACCAGCTACAGGGAAGGGGAGGCTCTAATGCTGCTCTAGCTCAGAGGGAGAAATAACCTTTGGGTAAACTTTCAGGCTTTATATAATATTTTTAACATAGAGCCAAACTTACCTCAGAAGGAATTCCCTTCGAACCAAAGAAAAGGTGTCACAGATGGATGTGATGCTCAACTTTGTTTGCTTTAAAACAGTCTGGTTTAATTCCAGCCTCTGCATTACACTTTACTTATTTCTGCTTTATAAATTGAAATCTCCCTCTCTGGTCACACTAAGAGCAGGCTTGTGATACCCTCCTAACTCCACCCCTCAACTCAAGATACTTCTAAGTGTTCAGCCACAAATGATGTTCTTTTACTTTTTATTTAGAGTACAATTGCAATTGGCTGTTTTATGCTGACATTTCCACACACCAGTTTTTATTTATCAGGGTGGTGATTTACAGGCTCACATCCTGCAAATACGTCTCTTGTTCCAGCAAGGAAAGGAAATTGGTAGTAAAATCTATCTGAGTTTACAGTGCTGGTCCAGATCAATCAATTAAATGTTTTCTGTTGCCCTCAGGGAACTCTACCTTGCAATCCCTAGCTCTATTGCATGAGGCAACTGCAGACTAGATACTGCAAGGAGCCTTCCACTCTTTTCAGGGTAAGGCAATGCTGAGCTATGATTTAGGACACCAAAATGCTGTACATCTTCAGAGTTAACCCTCACTTGATATTTATGATGTGTATTTGTTGCTTAGTTTGGGCTGTTCATACGTATAACGTATATTAGTGTGTGCTGCTTCTCACTGTGAGTGAAAGCAATTAGTGTGCTGTCAGTCAGCAGGCAATAAAAATAAGTAATTTCTAAACTGACTAGAGAAAGATGTTCTGTAAATTGCATTTATTAAACAAACAGTTTCTAGCAGGTGAAGGAGTGCTAAAGGCGTCCTAAGCCAAACACCATCATGTCTTCTAGCAGTTTATTTACTAAATATACATTAAACAGCCTAGTCCCCTGTTCTGCTCCAGGATTGCAATTTCAAGCAGCATATGAGTCAGAGGTCTCTAGAACTGCAAAGTGAAATAGTTGTATTTGCTGTGATGGCATCAACTGAGCATACAAAACACCTCTATTAAACGTGAGGAACAGTATTGCTGTGCAGGAGCAATTCATAAGGTAGCAGTGTACTTGTCGCTTATTGATAGAGTGACTTGGGTTTATTAAACATTTATTTGTAGCCCCAGTAATGTTACATCTGAAGTTTCTAATTGGAATTTAGAAAGCCTAATAAATTTTGATTTTATCCTGAGCGTTCTCAGTTCAGGGTGTTTAGCACTGAGAAACAGCAATGCCTGAACTCGATGGGGTGTGGTGGCTGGAGGCTTGGCTCCATCTGTGCATGGTGTCTTTAAGGAGATTCATAGAACAGTTTGGGTAGGAAGGGATCTCAAAGATCATCCGGTTTCAGCCCCCTTGCCATGAACATCCCACTAGCCCAGTTTGCTCGAGGCTGCATCCAGCCTGGCTTTGAACATCTCTAGGGAGGGGACATCCATGACATTCCTGGGCAGCCTGTTCCAGTGTCTCACCACCCTCACTGTGAAGAATTTCTTCCTGATATTCAATTTAAATCTGCCCTCCTCAAGCTTCAATTTGTTGCTCCTTGTTCTGTCACTACAAGCCCTTGTAAAATGGTCCATCTGAGCTTTTCTTGTAGACCTTCTCAGTACCTCTTGTAGGTACTGGAAGGTTGCTCTAAGGTCTCCCAAAGCCTTCTCTTTTCCAAGCTAAACAGACCCAACTCTCTCAGCCTGTCCCTCTAAGGGAAATGCTCTTTGTGGTCTCCTCTGGACCCACTCCATCAGTTCAGTGTCCTTGTGCTGGAGGCACCAGAACCAGACATATTACTCCAGGTGAGTTATCACAGGAGCAGGATAGAGAGGGAGAACCACTTCACTTGTCCTGCTGATCACACTCTTTTTGATGCAGCCCAGATCATATAGCTGAGACCAAAGGTCAGTGCTGGTGTAAATGGTCATGGCTCCAGAATGTGTAGTTGTACACCAAGTCTTGGATGTACCCTGCAGCAAATACATGGCATGAAAGCACTGTAAAATGAGTCCCATCATGACAAGAGATGTCATGGTGACTTAATTCAGCTAGGCTTAATTTTGCCATTAGCAGGTATCTCGCCTTGTTAATGTGTATTGCTCCAACCGAGCGGCAGCCTGTCACTTGTCTGCCGTAGAAATGCCATTGCTTGCTTCATTAAGTGGCTGTTATGCTTCATTACAGGCCTGTGTTAGCATCCTCTGAAAGGTCAAAGCTTCCCTCAACTATCACCAAAAGGCTACCAGGTCTGAAGGCTCTTTTGGTATTTTTTATTGTGAAAAGGAATGATGCAATTTAGTGTCCTGTCCCCCTAAAAAAGTTGTATGAAGTACAGAGCTCTCTCGGCTGAGCTTCCTGGGCACTGGCTCTAGGCTATACATGCATGAAACACTTGGTAGCTCTATATATGCCAACACTCTGAGGAACTGCATTGGTTTAATTTCCAAATCCATTAAACACACAAGGCAAGAACTGTGCTCAAAGTGGTTGCAGTTGTAATGCAGATGCAAGCCCTTGCTTGCATCTTCCCATTTCACAGCTGATATGGGGCTGTGGTGGGGCACTGAAGTAAAATGGTCCTGCTATTGAGTAGGGTAAGTCTGGGGGGGATTGGAAGTGTCTGTGGTTGGGTCAAAGGCAAATAAGTGCAGAAATAGTTCAGCAGTGGTGCTTGCCTATGCTGGTTGGAGAAACATATCAGCCCTCTTCAGCACAGAAGTTGTTGCTACTCTTGCAAGTTTTAGTGGGTTTGGTGACCATCTTGGGGAGCAATGACTGTTCCTGTGTTTTGGGTGTCAGCTGTCGACCCTGCGTGGTCAGACCTGCAAACCTGATTACAGCTCAAGGGGGTGGCAGTGGATGTATCTGCTCAAGGCAGTGTCATCCTTTGGATCGAGTGAATTAATGATGTTTTTCTGTCACATTGGTGCAAGCCTTCAGTAGTCAAAGATGTGAACATAGGTGCCTAGGGCTCTTCTGAAGATCTGCTGAAGGTACAAGTGTGAGTCCCTGACTGAGTGTTCCTGCACTGCTAGGGTTTTGGGATGGGATGAAGTCGCTCTTTGTCTCCTGTCATACCATAATGGCATGTTTTGATGTGGTTTGCTTTTGACCTCAGTGGTTAGACTTAGAAATCCTAGGGCTCTGATTCTGCAAGTGCTGTGTGGGAACAGACTGGTCACAGCATGTTCTATGGAGGGTAGTTTTGCCATAAAGGCTCCACAAATCTGTTCCAGTATAGGAATTCATTGCCAGTGTGCTGGTGGGACAAAGCAGGACAATCTGTGTTGTTGGCATGCTGTGGGAATCGGCAAAGCTCCACCAGCGCTGACCGAGCCTAGATGGGTGCTGTCAGCTGATGCTTCTTCTGTGTTTTGAAGCTGAGCTGGGTTTTGTTGTGAAATGATTGTTTCATGACTGTTGTCTTGCTTTCCACAGACCTGAAACGATGAAATCAAGCTGCTTTTGGTTGTGTCTCGTATTGCTTGGGGTATTCCCATCAGTCACGAGGGGATGGATGGACGTGGACAGGAGCAGAAGTCTATATTCAGATGTGGGCAGGTTGCATCAAGAGGTACTGTACACCAGCTGCTGCTCCAGCTCTTGTTTCTATTTTGGTTCTGTGTTCAGGCTCTCCATGCTGTGGAAAGAGAAAACAAGTGACGGTTTCTCCATCTGTATGTGTATTAAACACCTGTGGAGAGGACCAGTGAAGGAATAGTGAAACAGAAGCTCTGATACTTTAAGTATACTGACATGTTCTGGGAGTCACATTGAATCTGGCCACTGTGGAGATGCTGTCTTTGATCCGGAGACTTCATTATATGTTGTGTCCTAGGGCTGCTGGGACCCACAGAACTAAATGTAATAAGCAAATGTTCTCCTGGTTCTTCATTTGGGTCATTGGACCTTCAGGAATAATGTGAAAATGTTCTTTTGCTGCCTAAACAAAAGGGAAGATTTAGTCACAGGTGGTGCTAAGAGAACTAGCAAAGTTACTCTCTCCTGACTTTCTGATGACAAACCCTTGTGAGGTGCAATGTAGATGGCAAAGGGGGAACAGGAAAGCATGGTGGCTGTAGTGAGTGTTCTTCATCTGGCTGCAGAAGACCCCTTGTGCCAGGTTTGTGAGTAGATGGGAGTTGTGTATTAAAGCAGGATGGCAACACACTCTTCAATGTTTAGTCAGTCCCTGGGCTTGTGGGAGTGGAGAAGCAATTGAACCTGTCCTCAGTGATAAAGGTGACAGTGTTGCCTTTCGTTGCAGTGATGTGGATTAAGCAAGACTAGGACAGTGATTCAGGGCTGGGTGATAGTTTGGACTGAATAATTTTGGAGGTCTCTTCCGACCTGGTTGATTCTACGATTCTCCCTCTGTACTCAGCACTGGTGAGGCTGCAGTTTTGGGTCTTGCACTACAATGTCATTGAGGGGTTGAAACATGTCCAGAGAAGGGTCACAAAGGTGGTGAAGATTCTGGAGAACAGGTCTTGTGTGGAACAGCTGAGGGAACTGAAGAAAAGGAGGCTGAGGGGAGACCTGTCTCTCTTGGACTACCTGAGAGGAGGTTGAAGTGAGGTGGGGTTAGTCTCTTCACCCCAGGAAAAATCTATAGGACAAGAGGAAATGGCCTCAAGTTGTGCCAGGGGAGGTTTAACTTAGATATGAAGAGCAATTTCTTCCTCAAATGGGTTGTCAAGGCCTGGACCACGCTGCCGAAGGCAGTGGTGGAGTCCCTATCCTTGGAGGAATTAAAGAGCCATGCAGATGCAGTGACTTGGCAGTGCTATGTTCATGGCTGGACTTGATCTTAAAGATTTCTTCCAACAGAAATGATGATCTGATTCTAAGCAGATCCCCATTTGGTGCAGGCAGCTATCAGGGGCAGGGGCTTTCTGAAGCACAGCTTGCAGTGTGACTTGCAAGCTTGTGGCTGGGCTCTGCTTTTCATGTGACTGAGTCTGAGGCATAAGAATAAAGCCATAAAAATCTAAAACTGTGACTTCCATGAAAAGAAAATGATGAATGCTGAAACAATTTTAGTTATTTAATTAGTTCCTGATTATCACAGGCTTGCTAAATGATTGCTGAAATGCCTGAAAGTGGGAGCTGCTGGGGGAGGCAAAGGGAAGGAGACTTTGGTATTTTTTAACTGCCATTGCCTGGAACACTTAAATGCTGGCAGTCACATTAGTCAGTGCCAGGCTAATGATGAGTCCTTGATAGATTCATGCTGAAAGTGGATCTATTTAAGCCTCAGGATTTTGTTCTAGTTGGAGAATCCCATTTCTCCCAATCACATCCCATCTGCAAATACCCACAGTTGCATATGTGATTTCAGTGAAGCAGTTTAAGCCAATTCAAAAGATGCTTTTTGCAGCTTAGCAGGACTCAAGAATCATTGCAGTGAAGCTGAAGATTCTGGGGTTTTGAGTTCTGCCTTTTTCCTTCAGGTATCCATCTTGGTTCAGTGAAAACAGATAAAAAGAATTCCCCTTCACACATCTACTGTTACTCTGTTGTGTGGACTTGAGTAGTACTCTGGCAGTTTGGTAACACCTGCTTGTGTGTTATTTCAGATCACTTTTGCTTTTTAATTAAAAATAATTAAATACCTTGCAGGCTTTTGCATTCAGAAACCTCATTCTTCACTAATGTATTAGTTTGGGTTCTTAGAGAAAAGTCACTCTGAGGAATTTAATTCATTACTTAAATGTTTTACTTGAACATAAATTTCAGAACTGTTTTACTACTTGAAGGACATTAATTCATTTGATCTTCCTCTAAAACCCATAAAGTTATTGCACCAATTACTTGATTTTTGCTTGAGGTTGAAAGGATCTAAGCTAGGGATGCATTTGTTCAAATGTGCATAGAATTTAACAGGGGTGAGTATGAACTTTTGGAATGTAGGAAGAATGCAGCTAAATAGCTTCAAATGATGTCAGTTTTGATGCAGGCTTTTTTAAAAGGTAATTGCAGAGAAAGCTTGCTCCACAAGAAGCTTTGTTCATGCAGTGGCACCAAACACCCAGATGAAATCTGGAAGCCCTGAACATAGCTTTTAGGTAGGTCAGGGAAACTGAGATAACTGATGTTTTCTTTCCAAAGGTGTTCATTTTGTCTTCAACAAAGCAGTTCAGCCACAATGCTTGTTGAATAATAAAAACCACCTCAAATCCACTTCTAGTGACATTAGGCTTTGTTCAGCTTCAAGCTCCTTACTCATGAGAAGTTTGCTAGTTACTGAATTTGTGGTTTGATTAATATGTAATTCCATTAGCACGTGTTGAAGCCATTCCATCACAAATAGGAAAGCTCCCAGCAATTCACTAAAATTGCTTTTAAAAAGTGCAAAGGGTTGATTTACAGGTCAAATAATTTGAAGTGTGCTCTGATTTAAAATTCCTATGAACTTCATCAAAGCAAATACTTGGGTATGGGTCACTGACCCTCACTAATACTTGTTCTGATCTACATAGGAACAAGTTTACTCAATCAAAAACATTGCTTAATTTATGTTCAGATTGCTAAATCGATTTCTTCATGGTCTGTGGTAGAATTATTGCAGCTGTGCTTTGCATTTATAAAGGAAAAATAAGTTTTGAGGCTGTAGACTGCAATACTCAGAGCTGCGTGAGAAATGAACTCTAACGAAGCCATAGTGCATGTTTTCTTCTTGCCCATGCTTCCACTTCTCAGTTCCACAGACAATGTTCCTAAGACATTTTTCTGACATGCATTTAATCCTGACTGGTTAATAAACATGTGCATGCAATCTGGAATTCCTTGGGTATAGAAGGAACCAAAATAGAAAACCTAATTAGAAGGGACAGTGTTAGTACTGGAAAACTGTTGAAGCTTCTGAATGCTGCACATGGACTTCTGTGGGGCTAGGAAGTGCAAATTCCCAGAGCTGAACCATCATGGGACTATTTCCTACTGAGAGCAATGTGCCAAAATACCTAAATATATGTAGGTCACTGCTCTGGGGTCGTGTTTCTGGACAGGTTTTGCCTCTTTAGAGAGATAGGTTCCATCCTAAAGATGGACATTTTGGAAGTGACCACAGTTCTTGGGCAGCTATGTGCTGGCTTAGAAAGGCTTTGAGTTGCTCATGAAGCACCACACAGTATCACCTGAGGTCATCTTTGTTTTCTAGAACAGAATACTCAAAATGTAGCTCTTCAGGTCATTGGTAGTGGCTGGGAAAGGAGTTGCCAGCATGTGCGGAAGAGAGGCATAATCTGGATCTGAAATAACCCTGGAGTCCAAATTTGAAGGAGAATATGGCCAGGAGATTCTGATGGAGAGCTGGTGGTGGTATTCCCATTACCTACAAGGTAATCCACAGTAGTAGCTCAGGCTGATTTTATTCCATCTACTGGAGCATTTTGCAGAAGGATCTTCCTTAGTGTTGAAGTTTGACAGGTAGCATTCCTTCTGTTCTTTGCTCTCTGAGAAACCGCTTTTGTGTATGTGCCAAATCCAGGCTGGCTTTGCCATGGTTCCTGGGGCAAGTTTCTTAATCCATGGTGCAGCAGAGCAGTGCTGTAGGTTGTTATCAGCTCCTCCAGGAGTGGTTCTCCCATCTGCTGCAGGGAGCTCCTCAAACACAAGTCGGCACAGTGCTGTGTCTTGGAAATTAAATCCCATATTGTGTTTTCTGGGGCACTGCTGGCAGGTAGCCTGAGCAATATTGTCCTGGATGGGTAGTGTGAAAGTAGAGAATGGTCCTGTGTTGTGGTACATGTATATTTTTGAGCTGGATTGTTGAAGTAAATATTTGGACTTCACCAATAGCTCCTGAGTGGTTACAGTACAGACTGTCAGGTGTTCTCATGTCTGCTCTGAGGCTACAGAGCCAGCACTGCTCTGTACTTTTGTAGAAATACCTAACTGCTTTCATTTGTTGTTCATGCCATGCTCTGTTTTTGCCACCTATCCTGCTGTGTAAGAAGTCTCATGAGACACCAGAAACATGTGTGCACAGCACCCTACACTCCTGTGAGAAGAGCTGTGTCCCTGGGGATGCTCCTGAAGTGTGGAGCTAACAAACAGTGCTCTGAGTGCTCATGAGTACAGTGGCTCTTGAAGATCCTCAGGTCAGCACTCTGTGTGCTGCAAGATGGTCACACCTCACAGATATACCTTAACCTAACATCTTAACACCTAACTGTGTACAACTACCTGAAGAGAGGCTGTGGCCAGGTGGAGTTGGTCTCTTCTGCCAGGCAACCAGCAATAGAACAAGGGGACACAGTCTCAAGTTGTGCCGGGGGAAGTCTAGGCTGGATGTTAGGAGGAAGTTCTTGCCAGAGAGAGTGATTGGCATTGGAATGGGCTGCCCAGGGAGGTGGTGGAGTTGTCATCCCTGAAGATGTTCAAGAAAAACCTGGATGAGGCACTTGGTGCCATGGTCTAGTTGACTGGCTAGGGCTGGGTGCTAGATTGGACTGGATGATCTTGGAGGTCTCTTCCAACCTGACTGATTTTATGAACACATTAAATTCTATGAGCTGCTCCCTGTAAGGATCAAGAAACTGGAATGCGGTAGTGTATCTAATTTGGGCTGTGGCAGCGGTTTGAGGGTAAACTAGATAAGTAAGCTGTGCCAATGTTATTTCAGTTCCTTAATAGTTTGGGTTTTTTTACCCTTTATTTTGTTACCTTATCTGGATTATGCCTTAAATTACATTGCCAGCCTCAAGAGGCACAAACTTGAACCCAAGAGGTACTGCTTGCGAGGAAACACTTCTTTGATGTGAGAGTGCTGAAGCTCTGGAACAGGCTACCCAGAGAGGTTGAGGAGTCTCCTCCTCGTGAGAAATTCCAAACCCACCTGGACATTGTGATCCTGGCTAAGCTGCTGTAGACACCCCAGCTTTAGCATGACAGTTGGATTAGATGGTGCTGGGGTCCCTTCCATCCATTACCATACTGGGATTCTGTGAAAATGTCACATGTAGTTGTACTACACTTACATTTACACTAATAAATGTAGCAAACATGCTCATTTCTTTAAGGTGCTCATTTCTTTCTGGTTTGCACTTGGCAGCTATTGAGTGTATAGGATATCCATCATTTGACTCGTTCATTAGTTCAGGTATTGAGTGTATAGGATATCCATCATTTGACTCGTTCATTAGTTCAGATATTGAGTGTATAGGATATCCATCATTTGACTCGTTCATTAGTTACACTTACATGCCACTTGAACTGCTTAAAATCTCCACTAAGTGTTACCACCACTTCAGACAGCTGCATCATACCAACTCTTCACTGCCATCCTCCACAGGTTAAAGCATCCCTTGCGAGTCCACTCGCAGCCTCAGCTGTGCTTGTCCAGGAGTATCAATTAATGCTGAAATTGCTAATTATCCTCAGATTTTTTAGTGTTCTTTCCCCCACTGCTGCAGCTGAAGACCACAGTTGGTTATTCCAAGCAGCAGATGAGTCATGGGGATGGTTTTGTGCTCCTTCTCCAAGCAAAGTCATATTTCCTCATCTGACAGACTACTAAAGGAGTAGTTGGGGAAGAAAGGTACAAAATTGCAAAGGCTTTTGAGAAGAGCTTTTGCTTGTAATTCAAATAGAGGCATAATTTCAGAGCATAAGCTTGGAATAAGACAGGCACAGTGTATCAATTTTGTGTGCAGCTGAAGATCTAATATCTTGGTATTTATTTTAAGAATTATTGTTAGTAATGTATTCTCTGCCATGTGTATGCTCTTCCTTCTTGTAAGTCAGTTTGGAAAAGAAAGGAAAGAATCAGATTTGAATTAAACTCTCTGCTAGGCTGCAGCCTGCTCTTTTTAATGAAAGTTAAGGAAGATGAGACTTAAATGTATTTTTCCATCACTTTGCTATGTACAGATAATCCACTCCTTGCTACCTGCATTTATGTGGTATCCTTAACAAGCTGTAATTGCTCTTTGTAGACCATCCTAAATCTTAACCAGTTCTATTATCCCTGTGGAGATGAGAAGCTTTTGCTGAGTGCTGATAATCAGAGTTCAAGATGCTGTGGAGTATTTTCATAGTGGATACACATGTTGGGGTCCTTACTCTGCATTCCTCTAAATCCCATCTATCCCTTCCCATGTACTCAGAGAGATTAATAAATGGTGTATCTTATGGGATGTTATCCAGAGAGTTTAATCAATGCTGTATCTTGTGAGATGCTATTATGCTCAGGGTACTAGAAAATGTGAATGTTGGGTTCCTGAAACAATGGCATAAAATTAGAAGACTTTTACTTACTTGGTTGTGATTTAACAGTGAGAATCATAGGATAGAATCCCAGAATTGTTTCAGGTGGAAAATACCTTTAAGGTCATCAAGTCCACCTGTCAACTCAGCACCACCATGGCCATTAAGTGTGTCCCTAAGTGCCATGTCAACAGATTCCTTCAAAACCTCCAGGGATGGTGACTTCACCACCTCCTTGGGCTGACCACTCTTGCATGACAGAAATTGTTCCCAATGTCCAAGCTAAACACCCCCTGCTGCAATTTGAGGCTGTTTCCTCTCATCCCATCGCTAGTTACTTGGACAAAAGTCCTGCCCCCACAGGGTGATTTGTAGTCCAATGATGTCGAACTCACAGAAAGGAGATGGCTGGAAGATCTTTTTAGAGCAAAGAGGCTATCCCAATCCTTGCATTGTGTAAGCAGGTTTCAGGCATAGAACTGCTGGATAAGAATGCTGGCAACCAGGCATTTTAACATGAGACAGTGTCAGGAGTTGTCTGGATGCACGTACAGCACAGCTTAAAGATGGAACCTTTGTGAATGCAGTCCTTACAGATACAAAATCCTGCTTCCTTTAAACTTCTGATAAGATGCAATGTGTGATACCTCTTGGTGGTCCTGCACTGCCCAGCCTGCGGAGGGCTATCAGCTTCTAGCTCATGGCAAACAGGACCAACAACTGCTGCAAGGCTGCCCTCCCTGCAGTTGAAAGTGATTCTTCAGATACTAAAGATCTTGAATGTTGGTGCAGCTGGAGGTAGCTGTGGATGGACCAGGGACTCAGGGTGCCTGACTCTGTGCTGTGGCATGAGCTGGCTGCAGGAATCAAATTTCAGTAGGTTTTCTCATGTCACAATTGAGCAGCTGTGAAAAATCATAGCCGGGTGGGGAAATGCTGCTGTATTCCCAAAGCAGAGAATAAGATCAGAGTAAAACACCTTGCAAATAAAAAGAAATCTAAGGCAATTTTAAGCTGGCTGTGATGTGGTAGAGGGTTACACTTGCTGATAATCTGTTGAGAAGCTGCTTAACCTTTAAAGTCTAAGGTTGACTAGTATTGACTAATTGACAAAATATTGGCTACACACATGTAGCATATTCTCTTTAAAAGGCTGTAGCAGTAGTTTTTAAGGAAGAAATTTTGATTTAAAGTATTTTCTATGATATTGTAGCCTTTCAGTATCTGAAGGGGACCTACAGGAAGGCTGGGGAGGGACTATTGACAAAGTCTTGTAATGACAGGACAAGAGGTAATGGGTTTAAACTGGCAGAGAGGAGATGGAAACTGGATGTTAGGAAGAAGTTCCTTGCAGTGAGGGTGGTGAGACACTGGCACAGGTTGCCCAGGGAGGTGTTCAAGGCCAGGTTGGATGAGGTATTGAGTGACCTGTTCTAGTGTCCCTGACTATGACAGGGGGTTGGAACTGGATGAGCTTTGAGGTCTCTTCCAACCTAAACCATTTTATGATTCTATCAAGCAGGGGCATTCTTGGTGGTTGAGATTAAGGAGGGGGTATGTCTGCAAATCTGGGCCTTCTAAAACAGGCATTCCATGAGCTTCCATATGACAAGGTGGAAATTTATGGAGCTATACCAGGGTTTCTCATCTGAAGTCCAGAAATAGCAGTGAGTGAAATCAGAGATGCAGCAATTACTTCAATTAGCTACCGTATGGGTGAACAGATGATACTGTGCGATGTGAGACATCAGAGCTTCTCCCAGTGTTTATACCAGACAGGACAAATCTCTGTTGCCAGTGTCTATACTGACAGCAAGCTTGCTCCAAACACTAGTGTGAGATAGATATTTTTTAATTTATTTCTTTTCCTTATTCCTGTTCAAAGTATAAAGTAGATGTACTGTGCCTCATTACTAGCATCTTTATTCTGTGTTCATGTTTGTAAGCAGAACCCCCTGACTGTCAGACAAAGCTGCGTACTGGTCAGAACCCTTGCAAATGGTTTAATGGCCATGGTGGTCTCAGGTTGACAGCTGGACTGGATGATTTTAGAGGTCTTTTCCAAAGAAAACATAGAATCATAGAATTCTTTCTAAAATTGAGTCCGACCATCAGGCTAATGCTACCGTGGCCATGAAGTCACGGCCCAAAGTGTCAGGTCTGCGTGCTTCTTGAATGCCTCCAGGGATGGTGACTCCACCACCTCCCTGGGCAGCCTGACCACTCTTGCAGCAAAGAAATTGTTCCTGATGTCCAAACCAAACCTCCCCTGGCAGTTTCAGGCCATTTCTTCTCATTCTGTCTGACTGACCCCCACCTGTCTGCAATCTCCTTTCAGGGACTTACAGAGAGCAGTAAAATCTTCCTTCAGCTTCTTTTCCTCCAGACTAAACAACTCCAGTTCCCTCAGCTTCTACTTGTACAATTCCTTGAAACAAATGTATGATTCTGTGATGCTCCAGACCATATTCAGGATGCTCACACAGCCCTGGACTGGATGTCAGTATAATTTCTATGATCCCTCACTTGAGCCAAAGAAGAGCATGCTCTGAAGGAGAGAAAAACTCTCTGAGATGATAATCTGTTAATAGCAACAGTCACTTCTTTATTAATTTGCTAAAGGACTCAGGGCTGAGTATTCAGAAATTGTACAGCAGTTAGGCTGAGCCTGAGAGCAGGTCCCTGGAGACTTGATGTGTGCAGAGGTAACATCTAATTTTGTGATAGACCCAGCATGAGCCCAGCTGCATGGCCTGAATTTGATTTATGCCTTTGCCCAAGCACTGGAATCTCCACACAGTATCTGTAAGAGAGTTGCTGCAGTTCAGTAATACAGGCAGCTTGTGCATCTGAGATGTGTTCCCTGTTCCATCTGCTGTATTACTTGTTTCTGGGCAAAGTCCCCTATGTTTATGGCCATAAAAAAGGGAACTCTGTTGACTAAATCTACATCAGTATTAAAGGGCAGGAGGCTGAAGACGCTGGAAGGTTATCCTGTGAATTGTTGTGCTTACAGGTGGTTGGTACCTGTTTGGTACCAAACTTGGTGATCATACATGTTAGGCACCCTGTTTGTGGGATCAGAGGTTGCTAACAAAGAGGATGGCTCAGCCATAAATACATCTGTCTGAATACTGTGCTGTGAATGGGGGAAGTTAGGAAAGAGACTCTGTACTGTGAGGATTTACACCTTAAAAGACTACACTGAGCTATTGCTTAGGCCCCTTTCAGATACTGGAAGGCCACTAAAAGGTCTCCTCAAAGCCTTCTCCAGGCTGCAGAGCCCCACCTCTTGTAGTCTGTCCTCATAGCAGAACTGTTGCAGCCCTCTGAGCATCTTTGTGGCCCTCGTTTAGACTTGCTGTTATAGTTCCATGTCCTTCTTGTGTTGGGGGCTCCATAACAGCACACAGTACTCCAGATGGGGTCTGAGGAGAGCAGAGCAAAGGGAGCCACACTTCTCTTGATGCAGCCCAGCACACGGTTGCTGTCTGGGCTGCATGTGCACACTGCAGGCTCATGTTGAGCTTTTCATCAACCCAGACCCCCAGGTCCTTTTCCTCAGGGCTGCTCTCAGCCACTCACCACCCAGCTTGTATCTATGCTTGGGATTGTGCTGACCCAGGTGCAGGACCTTACACGTGGCCTTGTTGAATTTCATGAGGTTGGCCTGGGCCCACGTCTCCAGCCTGTCCAGGTCTCTCTGAATGGCATCCCTACCCTTTAGCAAGTCAACTGTGCCACACAGCTTGGTGTTGTCTGCAAACTTGCTGAGGGTGCACTCGATTCCTCTTTCCACATCACTGACAAAGATGTTCAACAGCACTGGTGCCAGCACTGACCCCTGAGGGATGCCACTTGTCACTGATCTCCAGGTGAACATTGTGCTGTTGATCACCACTCTCTGGGTGCCACCATCCAGCCAATCCCTTATCCAGCAGTGCTCCACCCATCAAGTCTGTGTTTTTCCAGTTTGGTGACCAGGATGTCTTGTGGGACAGAGTCAAATGCCTTACCAGGTCCAGGTAGATGATGTCAGTTGCCCTTCCCCTGTCCACTGTTGCTGTGACTTCATCCTAAAAAGCCACTAAATTTGCCAGGCATGGCTTGCCCTTGGTGAAGCCATTGCTGGTTACCACCAGTCACCTCTGCTTTGTTTTCCATTTGCCTTAGCAGAGCCTTCAGGAGGATCTGCTCCATGATCTTGCCAGACACAGAGGTGAGACTGACTGGTCTGTAGTTCCCAGGCTCATCCTTTTACCCTTCTTGAAGATGGGTGTTACATTTGCCCTTTTCCAGTCAGCAGGGACTTCACCAGTCTGCCATGACCTTTCAAATATGATAGGCAGTGATTTAGCAACTTCATCTGCCAGTTCCTTCAGGACCTGTGGGTGGAGTAATGGTTTCAAACAAAGAGGGTTGATTTAGGTAAGGTATTAGGAAGAAATTCTGTAGTGTAAGGTTGGTGAGGCTGTGGAATAGGCTGCCCAGAGAAGCTGTGGATGCTCCATCCCTGGAGGTATTCAAGACCAGGTTGAATGGTGCCTTAAACCCATTTTATTTCCACTGCTACCAAACAACCTGAAAGTGGTTTTGCTGCTTGGATCCCACACTAATGACTGTCAGTAAATCCATTTGCAGCACGATGGCCACTAAGCACTGTACTACATTGTGTATTCCCCCTGTGTAGTTGTATTTTAACTCTGCACAATGAAGTTCTCCTCCTCCCTTCGTGTTTGCTCTGAGTGGAACCTGATTCTTCATTCCAGAAGTGCTCTGCTCATCCATGGGTCCATGATTCAGCACTAATCAGGAGTCGTATAACACAAACCAGCTATTATGTCTTGGCAGGACATCTAGGTGCTGTCTGCTGAAAGACTGGCATTCCCTTTCTGTAGGAGCAGAAAAGGGCTTTATGTGAACCAGTTGTTAAACTGTGTAAGGTTCACACAGGTGTTTGATGTGTGACACACGGCAGTGATGGGAAGTGGAGTTGTGTGTGCCAGCAGGGAGTGAACTGTACTTCTGATTTTGACTTTTGGTTTTGTCCCTGCTAATCCAGGTAGGATTAGTAGTTGTGCTTGATAACAGTGAGCCTGCTCTCGTGCACTGACACTGGGTTGATTGGTCTTTTGGAGATGTGTTTTTTCAGTAGCTCCGTGTCTGTTGAAAAGCAATAGTGGAGCAAACATGCTGCATTGATTTCCACATAATAATGATTCGGCTCTCCAGATACGGAACAGAAGGACCCTTTGTTCTGCATTCAGTTAACTAACGTTAGCAAGGAGGAAAACCAGCTCTAAAAGCAAACCTAGGCAAATAAAACCGTTGCACCGCATTAGTGAAGTGCTGCTGCAAATGCTATTGGTGAAGAAGCTTTAGAGAAGGAACGAGAAGTCTCAAACAAAATTGTCCCCTCAAAGCATATGATTTATGCACTGATAAAATTAGATGTTTAGTTAAAGGAATTTGCAGTCATTAAACAGTGCCCATGAAATAAGTCTCATTTATAACCATCTGCTTTATGGCTTCTGCAGAAAAGGATTCCTCAGGCAATGCATCTGAGAACCTTAGCGTCATTCTTATCAAAAGAGTTTGATTTTCTACTAGTAAAGCTATTAAAAGCTGTGTGTGCTTTCAGTTTAGTTTTTTACTTCAGAGCAGTATCTTATACTTCAAAGCAGGGGTGACTGCTTTTTGTGATGAGATTGCCCAAGTCATAGCGTGTGGCACGGTGCTGTGCCTGTGGCCAGACTCGCTGGTAATGTCTGTTAGTCTGCTTTATTAGATCACTAATAGAAAGGTCTTGCATTCAGCGTGCCCTCCCAGAGGAAAATTAGCATCATTTCTTCTTTTCTGTGCTGCAGGAAAGAGAAATTATTTGGCTGAGAAAAACGAAGAAAAATGAGTCCTTGCCATTGTTTCACTTCACCAGAGGGATAGACACACAACTGTGTTTTCTACCTGGAGGTGATGGTTCTCTGTGGCTGCTTTTTAAGCCCTGCTTTGTTTGCCATTTCCTCCCCCTGTTTTTCTGTATACGCTCCTGAAACATTGAGTGTTCTTGGTGCCATTGGTCTTTTCACCGTGGAAGGAGTTGTTCTGGGGGATACACACTCCCAAGTACTGAAGTGATGAATCATAGAATGGTTTGGGTTGGAAGAAACCTTAATCCAGTTCCAAGTGCCCTGCCTTGTGCAGGGACACCTCTCGCTAGCCCAGGTCGCTCAAGGCCTCATCTGCCTGGCCTGGCAAAGTTCCAGGGACAGGGCATCCCTGGGCCACCTGTTCTGGTGTCTCACCAGCCTCACTGTCAAGAATTTCCTCCCAGTCTGCAGTCTAAATCTCCAGTTTTTATTCACTCCCTCTCATCCTATCACTTAGAAGCCCTTGTAAATAGTAGACCCCTTCAGATATGCGAAGGCCGCTCTAAGGTGTCCCCAGGGCCTTCTCTTCTCCAGGCTGAGCATCCCCAATGCTCACAGCCTGTCCACACAGGCCATGTGGCCTCCATAGGCTTGAGCTTTGTGATCATCTTCATGGCCCTCCTCTTGGCCTGCTCCAGCAGTTCGATGCCCTTTGACTTGCAGGCTGACCTCATGCTCTCCCACTGCATTTCTGACATCCTTTTCCTCCGAATCCTGCATCTCTGTTTTTCTGGTGATTTACATTTATCAGAGCTTATAATTATAAGGGGGGGGAGAAGAGTGAAGGAAGGGAAACTTTGAAGCCCATCCTTTGTTTTTCACGCCGCCTGTGCGGTTTCTTTCATGGATCTACCAAAGGGGTGTCTAATACAAGCGAGCTGCCACTCGAGGTTTCTTTTTTAGTGGTGTCTGATTGTCTTTTCCTTCGTTTGATCAATGTAATAGTTGTAATTAGTTTTAGTGTTTCTAAGCTTTTGAACTGCAGAGAACTCAAGCAGCTTGTTAAAGTGAGGGACTCCAGGGGAACTTTAAAAGTACTCTTCCCTTTTTGCATATATTACATGAACAGGGCCTTAATGATAGCAGGCTGGATCTGAAGGGGTTTTTTTTTTATCCTGTGACCCACCTCTCAAACTAATATTTTGCAAACCTCAGGGAGGTCTCTGGTGTATAACTGTCTGCACAGCTCGGAGCTTTGCTGCCTAAAAGGATAAATGCTTTGAAGTCTGTGCTAATCCTGAATGCCGGTTTACATATTTCTCAGGCTCACTGAGGTAGCATCCTGTGGGGAATAATGGCTTAGTATTTTTATAAGCAAATACTCTTTCTGTTTATTCTCCACTGTTGACTTCAGGGGTGCCAAGGAGACTGTTTCTGGTGCTCTGAGCCTTTCTGGCTTTGGTGAAAGCTTTCATTTTGAAAAAGCTTGCTGGTCACTTACAGGGAGGAGGAGGAGCAGCATCTGTTGCCTGCAGAACTGTTGACTGGGGGCAAAGTATAAATGGTTGCCATGTTTGGAGCTGGGCTGGGAAATATGTGATGTGGTGTCCTGGGCTGGAGGAATGACTCAGTCTAATCGCAGAGTCATTTAAAGTTGGAAAAGACCTCTAAGATCATCAAGTCCAGCCATAAACCTAACACTGTTTTGCCCATTGAACCATGTCCCAAAGTGACAGATTATTGCAATACCTCCAGGGTTGATGGAGATATTTCACCTCCACTACTTTCCTGGCCAGCCTGTGCCAATGCCTGACCACTCTTTCAGTAAATAAAAGTTTCCTAATATCCAACCTAAACCTCTCCTGGCTCGGCTTGAGGCAATTTGCTCTTGTCCTGTCACTTGTTCCTTGGGAAAACAGGGACCAACCCCCACATCTGGCTCCAACCTCCTTTCAGGGAGTTGTTGAGAGCTGGAAAGTCTCCCCTCAGCCTCCTCTTCTCCAGGCTGAACAAACCCCAGTCCCCTCAGCTGCTCCCCACCAAACCTGTTCTCCAAACCTTTACCAGCTTTGTTGCCTTTCTCTGAACCCCCTCCAGCACATCAATGTCCTTCTTGGAGTAAGTGGGCCAAAACTGAACCCGGTATTTGAGTGGTGGCCTTGTTGGTACTGAGTATCACAGTATCATCAGGGTTGGAAGAGACCTCATAGATCATCAAGTCCAACCCTTTAGGTGAGTATAGGTGGGCAAGGGCAATCACTGCCTTATTTGTGCTGGCCACACTACTGCTGATACAGGTCAGGATGCTCTTTGTGTTCTTGAATGTGTGGGCATGCTCTAGCTCATGTTCAGCCAACTGTTCATCAGCAGCCCCTGTTTCACAGCAAGACTTTGCTGGGGTCCTGGGAGAGGGATGGGAGCAGAAAGGAGCATTTCTGTGGGCAGTGGACGAACAGCTACAAGACTGTTGAATAAAACACCTCATTCTGAATTACCTGATGCTGTCTGATGTACTCAGGTGAGGGTGGTAAAGCCTTCAGGAATGCCTGAGCAGCTACTGGTGTTACTTCCCTGAGCTGATTTGTGTGTTTTCACTTCTGTTTTTTCCTATCTTTCTTCACTTGGAAAATCTCAGTATTTTTCATTGTGCGCTCCAGTGGCAGCTTTTGGTATTTTCAATTCCCCTGTACTGCAGAAAATGATGGAGATACTTCATTAGATGTGTAGCACCATCCTTCTCTTTGTCTGAATGTGGTCTGCAGGGAGGGACTTTATTATTTTAAAAAGGTGGAAAAGCACAAATAAAACTCAAATAAGCATCAGTTGGGTCAGAAAGCTCAGCTGCCTAGGGAGGCCTTGTGTTGTTTTCCTAACAAAAGGAGGGGAGAAACAAACGTTTTTGTTGTTTCATTCTCTGATAAACAAACATCTGAGGACAGGGAGCACTAAGGGAATGAAATGAGGTTAAACAAGGCACATCCACAAGAATAAAAACCTGCCTTAGGAGCTTTTATCTGGGATCTGGAGGGCATGCTCCTCTTCCCTGTGTCTGTGCACTGGGGAGGGCTGCCGTGGTGGTGCTGGGGCCCAATGGCACTTTGCACCAGCAAACTATAACCTCTGTGAGGTCTAAGTTTGCACTCAGAGAGGTTAATGATGTGGCATTATCAGTGGGCACTGTCCAGTTCAAAACAACTTTAGGCAAGATGGTCTTTTAGAGTCCTCTGTGCAGTTTTAATAGTGGTAGCAGGAAGGAGCAGTTCAGATTTGGCATTAGGAAAAAATTTCTTCACTGAAAGCGTTGTGAGGTACTGGAAGGTACTGGAACAGGCTGCCTAGGGCAGCACTGGGGTCACCAGTGATCCTGGGAGGTATTTAAGAGCCAGACAGATGGGGTGTTGAGGGATGTGCTTTAATGGTGACTTGCCAATGCTGTGTTAGACTTGATGATCTTAAAGGTTTCCTCCAACCAAAAGGATGCTCTGATTCTGGGTAACTGGAAGGATGGAAATGATACCTAATTAACTCATAAATAATGTTGCTGCTTGGAATTAAATATTTATTCCTCTGGAGTCTCACCATTAGTATAAGTGGATTGTGTTGTCTGGGAATGCAGTGCCCTTTGAGACTTGATGCAATGTCCTTTAGAAATTTCTTTATTAGAGATGATAGTGACAGTTTGGAAGAAATGGGGCAAATGATGTAGGTGTGCAACAATCGAGATGAACCCTCGGCTCTAAGCATGAGTAGGGTGGTGCCTTTGAAATTATTCAGCTCTTGGAGCAAGTCCTTGCTAAAAATATCTGTAATGGCTCCTCCCTCCTCAACCCTAAATCCTTGGTGTAGTGAAATAACCCTTCTAGCTGCTCCTTTTATCATCAATAGAGGGGGAGAAAAATCCACTTTAGAGAGATTGTGCTCTACCATGTAACTTATCACAGCATGATGAATCATTTTAGGTGATGTATTGTTCCATTAAATATCTGTGGACAAATTGAAATGTATGCTTGTAATTACTGCTCAGTTATTGTGTAGGGCTTCATAGATGCTTCTCTGGGACAATGACTAATGTTTTTAGAGGTTTCTGTTCATGCTGCCTTTCTTGTATAGAAAGAAAAAAAAAACACAAAAAAAATTCTCTTTTCCCTTATAGGACTCCAGAAGGTTTGAAGTTACAAGAAGAAAAGGTAGGAAAAAATAGTTTTCTTTCAATGCATGTGTTGCTGTTGAGTATTCTTGCAGTAACTGTTTAAAACAAGCATGAATTTACACCCTTGAAAGAGTGTGCTGCTGTGGGATTTCAAAGAGTGCCTCCTCGTGCTTGCCTGATGGTTCTCACTGTTGCAAATTGGAGATTTGTTTTTTTTTCTGCCATGGAAAGTTGCTCTTTCAGCACAGAACTGCATGATGGTATTGGGCATGCAAGTCAAGGTTTGGTTAGTGCTGGTAGAGGGTCTAAACTCTGACCCTGGAGCATTTGAGATGGTCCAGACAAGGCTTTCCATGTGTCAGCACACTGCAAATCCACCCAAAGGTGCAGCAATATTAAATGTGAGTTGTGGTGGTGCCCTAAGCTCAGATTCTGCTCCTGTAAATTCTTTTGCATTAGTAACTAATTGGCTGCTGCTGTGAGTGGTTCTTTGATGGTTCTCAGCAGCTGGGGGAGAATTGGCCATCAAAGAGCTCGTTCTGGTGATCATTAATTTTGATTTTGTTCAGCAGATGTTTTCTGGATCAGACAGTTGCTTGCCTCATCTGTCTTGGTAGAATGTGAAGCGGGTGGTACTGTCTTGTTCCACAGATTAATGCACTCCCCTGTTCTATTCTAGCAGCTTCTTTAATTGCTTCAGGCATTTTGAATATTGCAAAGAGGTGGTAGCTACCACTGTTTTACTACATAAATAAGAAAGGTCAGGTCCAAGGGTAACTTGTCATCCGAGCAGATTTCTCTTTCAGACTGAGGCAACAGAAAGACTTGACTAAATTAAATGTAAAATCATAGAACTGTTGAGGGTGGAAGAGACCTTTGAACCTCCAGCTGCTCATTTAGAGCTCACAATCCCATCACTGCTGCTAAGCTACCACCTCTAAACCATGTCCCTCAGCACTACATTGATTAAATACCTCCAGGGATGATGACTCCTTCACCTCCCTGGGCAGCCTGTTCCAATGCCTGGTAACCCTTTCAGTGAAGAATTTTTTCCCAATATCCAGCCTGAACTTTCCCTGGCACAGCTTGAGGCAGTTTCCTCTTGCCCTGTCACTTAGTGCATGACAGAAGAGACTGACTCCCTACTTCTAGCATCTTTGGATGTGGCTGTAGAGGGTGATGAAGTCTCCCCTGAGCCTCCTCTTCTGAAGACTAAACAACCCAAGTTCCCTTAGCCATTGCTCATAAGGCTTGTGTTCAAGGCCCTTTACCATGTGTATTGCTAAAGGTGAAATCTGTTTAGCTCAGGTTTCCAGCATATGTTTGTCCAAAATTCTGCTATTCTTCTTGGAAAAAACTCCAGTTTTATGGGACTTCTGTTGGTCTCAAACTGTGGAAGGCTTTTGGATGGGCTTTTTGGAAGCAGCACTGAGCATACAGACCGTGTGGGTGGTTTGAAAAAGTGTTGGCTCAGAGCAGCCAATGCCTCCAAGTATCCAGGTGGGCTGATTTCTTATTTCCTGCATAGCGTGGGCAAGACTTCCATTTGGAGGAATGGAACCACAGCTTTTGTCAGAAATAAGTTCAATATCATGAACTTCTCTCAGAAGCCTTCATACATCGATGGGTGGAAGGCAGAGAAAGGGACAGCAGTTGGGACAAATTGGCCTCGTGTCCAGCAACTCAATCTGCGAATACTTGTGTCTAAAGAACAGCAGACTCCTCAGAAGTCACAGAAATGCTAACAAACATGGTAAACACATCTTGGTCACAAGAGCCTGTGGATTTGTTGAGCTATCTGGGGATTTTCAGCAATGATTAAGTATCTTCCTCTCTGCAGTTAATCCTCAGTAGTGCTTATAAAACAATTCAACAAAAGCCACCTTCAGAAACCTCTTCAATATTAAAATGTGTGCAGAGCATATACCACTCAGTGCCAAGGAAAGAAAAGGTAACAGGAGGGTCCAAGTGTTTGTTCTGCACATGAAATGATTTATTGCAAGCTTTGTGATGTGGTCTGCTCTGATTTTTTAACATTCAGGCCCTTTTTTACCCGCCTAAAACGGTGATGGTTTTTGTGGATAATGTTTTTTACCAGGGGAAACTGGCTGATTGGAAAAAGTTTGAGGGTGTGTGTGGGTTGTGCATCTTTCTTTCTCTTGGTGGAAGATTTGGCTTTATTGAAAGACTGAAAAGCTTTGAAACTTGGAATTGTTTAATAGAAACCAGCACAAAGGTGAGAGCTGCAGCAGGCTTGCTCTGTTCCTGCTTTTATTACCCCATCCTCATGGATGAACTGGGATAATTAAAAAAAGAGCTTTTGCTGAAAGGAGGGGCAAGCCTGGCTTACACTTTTCAGAAATTATCTTTGTTTGGACAAAAGAACTGAGTCCTTTAGACTGAAAGCAGAAGCTTTTCTTTCAAAGGAAACAAAGCCTTGATTGCTGTCAAATGGTCCAGGGGCAATCCCGACTTGTCACACTTATTTCCTTCAAGAAACAGTCCATGTAATAGGCAGTTGATGGTCAGTTGTGCTGGCTTGTGTTTAGATTAGATAAAAGAAAGATGTGAACACATTTTTGTCCTTTTTTAGCTGTGGGTGAGTGTAGTTAAACTGGGAGGCTTTTGGTTTCCAAAGTGTCAGGGTTACATATGCTGGAGAAACGTTGAAGCTCTTCCAAAGCCTATTACTGTCGATGAATGGCTTTCCTTTGACTTCTGTGGGCTCTATATCAACTTTAATTACATGATCTTTTAATTGCTGTGGTACAGAGGGGAGATGTTTCCCTGTCTGCAGCTGGCAGCCATCTTCCACCATGATGTACGAAGACTGATTTCCTTTTGAATTTAAATGGAAATGGCTGCAGATCCATTCTGGTCTAGGATGTCTAACTGCTGTTCCAATTTTACACAGTTTTGACTAAAAATTATCTTCTAAATCAAACAAAACAAATCCTAAACAAACAACTCTCCCCTCCCCCAAACCCACCTCATTGTGGTACTTGATGAGAAGTTAGAAGAGTATTTCCCCACACTTAGGTTATACCCATGAAGTTGATCTCAGTGGGTCATACAGCTGCAATCCACATTATGCCTGAGTAACTAAAGAAAGAATATGGTGTGAGGTGCTGGATTTTGTTGCTAGCTTTAAATGAAACCCAAACCAAAACACACTCAAGAAAAGCCAGCATGTGTTAAGCAACCACAGGATTGGAATACTATTTCAAATTAAAGGTTGGTGTTAAAATAGAGTAAGCAGACCTTTTTTTTTTTTTTCACTTATCCTATCTTTGTCTTTCCCCATTTCAATCTAAATATTTCCCCCCTTCTTTATTCTCCATATTTATGTATGGCTTCAGGTGTTAGCATTGTTATTGGTTCATGTGTGCTACTTGCCCTGAGTTGCACAGGAAGGGGAAACTGAGAAAAAAAAAGTCCATTACCTGCATATTTACATCTGCTGTCTGGGACCATGAAGTAGTGGGGCAATTAAAACTTTGTGGTAGATGGAAGAAGCACTGGAGTGGGCTCTGAAGGGAGCACCTGGAAGGGTTTGGTTTGACAGTAACACAGCCTCTCTGAGTAAGTTTTCACTGTATAATGTGTGAAGGTGAATGTGTGACACTTACCTGTTCATAGAATCAATCAGGTTGGGAGAGACTACTATGATCATCCAGTCCAACCTATCACCTAGCCCTATCCATGTGGCTGTTGTCTCTCTACTCTGCCCTAGAGAGGCTGCATTTGGAGTACTGAGTCCAGTCCTGGGCTCTGCAGTTTGAGACAAGGAACTACTGGGAGTCTACTAAGATGCTGAGCAGGTTGGAGCATCTCTGAGGAGGAAAGCCTGAGAACCCTAGGGGTATTCAGCCTGGAGAGGAGCAGGTTGAGAGGGGATCTTGATGCTCAGCAAGAACTGAAGGGTGGGGGCAAGAGGATGGGGCCAGATTCTTGTCAGTAGTGCCCAGTGACAGGACAAGGGACAATAGGCACAATCTGGAACCCAGGAGGTTCCATCTGAACAGGACAAATTTCTTTGGTGTGAAGGTGCTACAACTTTGGAGCAGGATGCCCAGAGAGGTTGTGGAGTTACCTTCTCCCCTGGCCATTGTGATCCTGGGCAGGCTACTGTGGGTGTCCCTGCTTTAGCAAGGGGTTTGGACTAGATGCTCTCCAGAGGTCCCTTCCAACCCCCACCATGCTAGGATTCTATGAATTTAATGGACTGCCTTTTCATTTTACTAGATGAGAATCTATCCCAAGTACTTAAAACTTTTAATTTGTTTTTATGTTGCTCTCAATCATCTATTCAACTAATTAGTGTCAAAAAGATGCTTTTGAAACCATTCAGCCAAGAAATGTTGGAGCAGATTGCTTCCACTCTGTTTGACCATATAATCTTACTAAATGAGACTCAGCTCCAGATTTAGTCAGACACATGACATCACACTGCCATAAAGATATGAACTTCAGTTGTCTGCTTTGCATTGAAAGGCTGAAACCTCTCTGAAGTATTCACAAGCTCTGTACTGTGGGTGTTCTGTTTTTATTTATGTGTATTTACTGAGGATACACAACTCTGATTGTTACAGTGTGTTTGCTAAGCACAGTGAGGAATTTCCTCCATTTGCCAGAGTTTTACTGAAAAACTACTGGGACCACATCAGTTGGTGGTAGAGGATTCAACAACTTGCTGTCATTTCTTATGTCCTCAGTGAAAAATGAATTGTTATAAAGCAGTAATGCCATTCAGAAATTTTATGAACTTCCTCCTTTTTTTTGCAAGCTTGAGACCTTCACCTATCCACGGAAGATGAAAGCCTTGCAAAAGTCAACAGGAATGGCAGGTTACTCTCCTCAGACCTTTCATGAACACAAAGTGATCAGCTCTAATTACTGTCATAGTAAATCACCTGTTTGTCCCATCTTGTTGATCTTCATAGAATCGTTGAATGGTTTACGGTTGGAAGTGACCTTGAAGATCATCTAGTTCCAGTAACCCTGCCATGGGCAGGGACACCTTCCACTAGACCAGACTGCTCAAGGCCTCATCTAGCCTGGCACTGAACACCTCCAGGGGAGGGGCATCTGTGGCCTTTGTATGCAACCTGTTCCAGTGTGTCACCACACTCAGTGGCAAGGATTTCTTCCTAATCTCCAGTCTAAATCTCCCTTCTTCCCTCTTAAAACTGTTGCCATCCATCCTATCAGTACAAGCCCTTGTCAGAAGTTCCTCCCTGCCTTTCAGGTACTGGAAGACACCTATGAGGTCTTCTCTTCTCCAGGCTTAACAACCCCAGCGTTCATAGCATACCCCATAAGGAAGATGCTGCAGCCCTTTGGTTATCTTCATGGGCCTCCTCTGGACCTGCTCCAACAATTCTTCTATAGCTGCACTCCAAGAAATGTGATTTTTGTTCGTTATGCACTGGTCAAAACCCTCAAAAAATCAGCTTTGTCTGTTGCTCTTTACAAGCAGCTGTGCCTACAGGATTTGTGTGTGGTTATCCCAGTGACAACCATGTTGTATGACATGATAAATAACATACCTCCAGGCCAGCAGTGGAGGTGCTATCCCTGGAGGCATTTAAAAGCTGTGTGGCTGTGGTGGTTAAGGATGTGGTTTAGAGACAGTATTTTAGCAGTAGTGGTGGGATTGTGAGATCTAGGCAAGTGGTTGGGCTTGATGATCTCAGAGATCTCTTCCAACCTCAACAGCTCTGTAATTTTTATCATCTGTGTTTATATGCTATGGATGTATTGAGGCTGTACCCTCTGGACATGCCTCAGAAGTGCAGAAGACAAGTTTTGTCCTATTTTGTAGGATCCCAAGTAGGGGTGGGTGTTTTCTGTGTTTACTGATTTTAATTGGATGACTGAGTCTTCACTTAAAACCAGTATTTGTGTCTCTGTCCATCTTGGCTGCTTCACTTTCACAGGAGTTTATCTCTGGCTTTTCAGGAAATATGTTGTCAGCAAGTGGTGATGTGTTACCTAGGCGAGGCTCTTTGACAGGGTCAGGATATTAATCTGCTGTTTAGCTCCTGTTTTTCTGAATTTGGGAAACTGCAGCTCCTCAGCATTTTATTTGTTGTGTACCCCATCCCATGTGAACATTTGCTCTTCAAACACATGCTGCAGTGGGGATGCTTGGTTTTGCAGTGTTGGCAGAGGATTAGGCAGAAATAATGAAGGTAAAAATACTTTTAAGAAGCTGCCCAAGGCAACTTTATTTTTTAAGTTTGAATTTTATTTTAGAGTCAGGCTAACTCAAATTGAGGAAAGGAAAGGAGCAAAATTAATCACTCCCATGTATCTATCAGCAGAAGTGTTTAATTATAACTTGACATATTTTGTGGTTCTAAGTGACAGGAGTTAACAGAAGGAGTAAAACCATATGGAGGGGAAAGAGACCCAAATAACTTCTTACAGTAGTAAATTAAGCATCAGTATGGGTACTCCTAGACAGTCTTACTAAAGCTGTTGGTATTACACAGACATGTTGAACTGCAGACAAAGACTAGTAGCTGCAAACACTGAGCAGTGAATCACAGCTCAGCCAGAGAGTTTGAGTGGCTTTCTAACCCCAGTATGGTCCTGGTGGTCATATGTGGCTTCCAAATGCCTGTTTCTTCACTCAGATTACTACTGAAAAATTTGAATGCAGCCATGGTTTAGCCCAGCTTTGCCAGCAGACTTGGGAAACTCACTGCATGCCCAGGTCTCTCACTGCTGGAAGCAGGATGTTTTTGCAGACTTAAGGCTCGTGTAAATTGATACATCAGTTTCTGTAGTTAAGCAGCTTGGGGCAGGAGGAGGGATGAATTCTGCTCATGGCAGAATGGGCATGAATGTTTAGTCAGTAAATATACTACGTTGGCTTTGTTAGAGCAGCAAATGGATGGACCCAAAGGAGGTGAAGCAAAAATTTCTGAGCACCAGGAAACTCAGTGTCTGTTGCCAGCAGCAAGTCTGAGGAAGGAACTTGTGGGCAAGTTGAAGAAATAACCAGGCTTCAAACCCCTGAGTGGGAAGAGGGAGAAGATGTAGATAAGCCAGAAAACTACAAGACTTTACGATGGTTTGTGGGGAGACACAAAATACCACATGTTGCATTGCATGCTACTGTACTTGAGAAATAGGTATTCCCAATTCAGAGTTGCAAGTCTGGGTGTGCCCAAAGGCCTCTCCTGCATTGCTTGTATTTGGCAGCTATGGGTAGATACTGCACAGCAGTATCAGATTCTAAAACCAGAGACACATAAATCTCAGGCTGCAGTTAGCTCTGCTGTAGGGTAGTGTAAGATGCTGGAGTTGTCCCTCAGTGCTGCTCATTTACAGCAGATAGCACAGAGTGTGAAACCTTGCACTGACCTGCAGCAATAGCTGGCATGGTCCAGAAGACTTCTTGAACTACTTCATGTCTAGGAAACTTGCATTGCTTGAGATGTTCAGGGATTTTCACAACCAATTACATCACACATGAATTGCTGACTTAAGGCTTGTGACCAAAATACACACCATGAAGCCAACTTCATCAGCTCAGCTTCTCAGAACAGTTAACAGCAAGGCAGAGATTACTGAACATACTTCTGGCTTCAGGCTGTGCAGGAATTTTAAGTTGAAAGCATGAAAAAAACATGCAGCCATGTTGAGGGAGGCAGGAGGGATCATGTGGTATCCAGCCCAGAAGGTAAATTGCTCCTGCTCATTGGTCTGTCTTATCTGGAAGCTTTGGAATATAGATGAGCAGATTTCCTGGAGTTAAAAAGTGATATTTTATTTTTTCCCCCCTTTCTGATACATTCCAATTGTTGTGCCTCTTGGGGCATTTCTGGCAGTGGCTGCACTGTGCCCTTTTCCCCCAGCGTGGTACATCATGGGTATTCTCCTTGCTTTCAGGGAGGAGATCAGTCCCAACAGGTCATGTGTTCAGCTGGTGGTGCTCCTTGCTGCCAGCTCCTGCCTGAGATGGATGACCTCCTCACCAACTTGAATGCCAAATGTTGGTGAGCACTCAATAGAGAGATTAGTTTTATCCTACAGGAGTGTCTCTCCCTTTCTTTTTCGCTTCTCTTTCTAATCTCTCTGTGCTCCATAGCCTATAAATTACCTGTCTATTCCCAAGAGATAACCACTTCAACATTTCCCCCTTCCCTAGCATCCTTAGACTGTGCAAGCTGCTCTCTTTTTCCAGCTTGACTGAAGTGGTCATTGGAAGACAACACTTTGTGCTACAAACATTGTCTTGTCTGCATCTTCATCCTCCAGAAGAACTTATTTCACAGAATTACAGAAACATTCAGCTTGGCAAAGCCCCTCAAGATCACCAAGTCCAACCCATATCCCTACTTTACAAGGTGCACCATATCCCCACTACATATCCCTGACCATAACATACAAATGACTTTTAAACACATCCAGGGGCAGTAACTCAGCCACCTCTCTGGACATCCCATTCCAGTGTCTGATCTCTATCGCTGTGAATTTTTTTCCCCTAATGTCCAGTCTAAAACTACCTAATTGTAGCTTGAGGCCATTCCCTCTTGTTCTATCACTGTTTACCTCTGAGAAGAGGCCATCACCAACCTCTCCATTGACCCAGAGAAGTAAAGCAGGACTGGCTCAGTTTGCCCCATTGCTGGAGCAACAGGTCAGGTTGGATGGGGCTCTAAGCAACCTGCTCTAGCTAAAGGTGTTCTTCCTTACTGCAGGGGTGTTGGATTAGATGACCTTTAAAGGTCTCTTCTAACCTGAAGCATTTGATGATTCTGTGGTCTGTTAAGACAAGCTGTCTGTAAGAATTAGGAAAGGAGAGATTTTTTCAGTCAGAAGGGCTGCCAAATGTATTGGAAACCTGGACTTTTCAGACCAGCTGTAAAATAAATGTAATTTGTAGAGGTAAAAAACTGGCAGCAGACCTTCAAGATCATCAAATCCAAGCATTATCTATCTCTACCAAGTTGATACTAAACCTTGTACCTTAACACCATGTGCCTGAGTATTTTAAATGCTTCCAGGGATGGTGATCCAACCACATCCCTGGGCAGCCTGCCTCAGTGTTTGAAAAGCCTTTTGGTGAAGAGGTTTCTTCTAATAACAGGTTACAGTTTGAGGTCATTTCCTCTCATCCTATTTTCAGGTGGTTGGTTCTGTGTCTATGTTGCTGTAGCAAATACTCCACTTTCATTAGTGGTTTTCCAGAGGACTCTGCTCTGTTTATAAATGCTTCCTTTGGACTTTACATTTCCAAGTGAGATCTCAGCTCGGCAATTAGTGTGTGTCAGTATATTTTTTAATAAGAACTTAGAAGCCTGTGAAATGGTCCAGTTGTTGTTTGGGAAAGGAAAACCTACTGTGTGTAAAGTAATGTAATTACTTTTCTAAAGGAGTTTTTATTATGCACCTAACTGCACATTTACTGTACTTGATAGAGCAAAATAAAACCAGAGCAGAATGAATAAGCCATTGAGGTCTATTGGGTAAATAAAGCAGCTAAAAACATGTATAAATATGTATTTAGTCAGCAGAGCTGATTGGCGACTCCACAACTGCTCCAGTGTCTGAAATAAGTAATCCAGGTTTAATAGCCTTCCATAAATATTTCCTTGTTTGTCACTAGGCAGCAGTTATTTATCCATGCTGTGCTGCTTGTTTGTTGTGTTTGATGAGAACTTTGGAAGAATATTAGGGAAGTTTGTTGGCTTGCTTGTGGCAAAGTGTTATGTGTGTTTATGGTGCAGCACAACAGTCTTCTCCTTTCTGTCCTTGCCTCCCCCTCACAGCCATTATGCCTTTTTGGCACCGCTTTTGTTCCTTCAGGTTTGATGAGGTTAAAATGTGCCTTCTTTCTGCTGAACTTTTAATTTCTGATTGCTGGAGGTAGCCCCAAAGATGTGACATTAAGTAGGGCTGAGTCACAACCTAAATGCTTTTTCTAATTGAGTGTAAACTTGTTGGACACAGTCAGTCATGGAATGTACTGTGTTGGAAGGGACCTCATGAGCTAGCAGTGTGCACTTACAGCCCAGAAAGCCAGTCAGATCCTGTGCTGCATCAGGAGAAGCGTGGCCAGTTGGGTGAGGGAGGTGATTCTCCCCCTCTACTGTGCTCTGGTGAGACCCCACCTGGAGTACTGCATCCAGTTCTGGAGCCTCTATTACAAGAGGGATGCGGAGGTGCTGGAGTGTGTCCAGAGAAGGGCCACGAGGATGAGCAGAGGGCTGGAGCAGCACTGCTATGAGGACAGACTGCAAGAGTTGGGGCTGTTTGGTTTGGAAAAGAGGAGGCTCCCAGGTGACCTTCTTGTGGCCTTCCAGTATCTGAAGGGGGCTACAAAAAAAGCCGGGGAGTGTCTTTTTAGGATACCAGGTATTGACAGGACTTGGGGGAATGGAGCAAAGCTGGAGATGGGTAGGTTCAGGCTGGAGGTGAGGAGGAAGTTGTTGAGCATGAGAGTGGTGAGAAGCTGGAATGGGTTGCCCAGGGAGGTAGTTGAGGCCCCATGACTGGAGGTATTTCAGGCCAGGCTGGCTGAGGCTGTGGGCAGTCTGCTCTAGGGTAGGGTGTCCCTGGGCATGGCAGGGGGGTTGGAACTGGCTGCTCCTTGTGCTCCCTTCCAACTCTGACTGATTCTATGATCTAGTCCAACTCCTCTGCACTAAGCAGGGACGTCTCCAACTAGATCACACAAAACTCACCCAGTAACATGTTTTCCCAGAGTGAAACAGATACGTGAAAAGTGCTGCTGGACCTAAAGACTTCAAAGCTTGTTCCTTCCAAAGTTAGAACCTGGATTTTGGCTTTTAAATGTATTCAGCACATTGATCCAGCTTTGTCAAGGTTATTAATATGTGTCCCTGTGGTTTGTTGTGTGCAGTAGTTGGTGGGAAGGCCACAGCTGAAATCCACCTTGTGCAACCAGCAGATAATGGCATAAAGGTATGCCCTTGCTTGGAAAAGAAAAAGTACAAGGGAAAAACTGTCATGTTCTTCGTCTGCGGACTTGGAAGTTTTTCAAAATGCCACTTCTTACAAGATTTCAATTTAGCTCCTCATTGCAGCAACAAAGCTGGTAACAATGGCATGCAGAGCCCCTGCTTCTGTGTGTTTTGCTTCCCCCACTGACATTCTGTGATGTGTTACCTATAATAGGATTTTTTCTTATCTGAGTGTCTTAAAGAATTTCTCTCTAACATATTTGTTAGATTGCTTTAAATTATCTTTTCCAGTTTTGCTTTCCATAGCATTTTGTCTTTATGTTTACTTTTTCAAAATCATTATTTTCCCTTAAATTATGTAACAGTTATGTTTAGGTTTAACTCTTATTGCTGTCAAGGGTTAGGGCTGGGCTAGATGAGTGACAGAGGCTATGAGCTCACCAGCTTCCCACAGGGAAGAAGAGAAGGAGAGTGATGGAGCCATAGAAATGAGAACAATCCAATAAAATAGAGACAAAGAGATGCTGACCAATATGGAACTAAACCCTTGATGGCAGTGATGTCACCATTGTCACCACTGATGCTGGGAGCAGGCCCTGAGGAAGTCGCAGACTGGATTCAGAAGTTGGATTGAGGAACACAAGAGATGGGCATGGATGGCAGAAGGGACAGAATCCTTCTGGGATGCGGGACAGTGAACAAGAGGCTTAACCCTGGTGATCCCTCAGCTTTCTCCTCAAGATGCCATCTGTGGAATGGAGTCTTTTGTTGGGCTGTTGAGTTACCTGTCCTGTCTCCCCTTCCCTGCAGGTGCCACTTCTGACTTCCTGACCCCCAAGTGGAGCACAAACTGAGGCAGTGCCCTCGGTCTGCACAGGAGTATGTCTCAGGCAGAGCCTTTCTGCAGCCCAGCCCTTGGCAGGAACTCTCCTCGTCAGCTTTTCCCTGCTAGTAGCAGCAGCCCCTGGCTGTGCATAGCTGCCCTGAACTGCAGAAAGAGCCTCACTGAGCAGAGACTGAGCTGAGAAGTGAAATCACTGAGCAGAATTAGTTCTGTTCCAGCTAAAACCAGGACAATTGCCCATTAAATACAGACGTTCATCAACTGCTTTTAGCAGAATCACCATTGTGGCAAACCGTATTCCCTGGGAATAGAGTCAGTGAAGCCAGAAATTGGAAGCAGCCCTATGCAGCTTCTTTGCTGTTATCAACACGTCCAACTCTGCTGGCACCCGTGTCAATGAGGGATGATCCATTGCCAGGGACGTTTGTACAGAAAGCAACAGTTTGTGCAAACAGAGGGTTGTTGCAATTAGAGCAGATGTAGTGCAGAATGTGTGAGGTGGCCATGTCTGCACCCTGAGATGGTGATGGGGTAGTTTCATGTGCAGGAGTCAGGATCCAGCCTATGTCACAAGACTTTAACAAGTAAATTTATGACCTGTAGAAATCAATAATCGAGGAAGAACTATTTTGTCCTAACTATATAACCAGTCTTTAAGCACAGCCAATCACTGAGCTGAATTAGTGAGTCTGCAAGTTGGTGTGATGGGAGAGCTTGCAGAATGGTGAGGCATGGAAGGGACCTGGAGGTCATCCAGTCCAAATCCCTCTGTTAAAGCAGGGTCACACACAGCAGGTTGCCCAGGACTGCAATGTCCAGGTGGGTTTTGAAAGTGTCCTGAGAAGATGACTCTATAACCTCCCTTGACATAACTTGTGCAGTGTTCCTCAACCTAGTGGTCACACTGCTGTCAATGTACACCAGGATACTGTTAACCTTCTTGGCTACAGCCTCTTCTCTGCTCTATTACACACTTCTTGGGGTGGCTGGACCAGTGTGCTGGGTTCCTGATGCTGGGAACTGGAATAAGCAGCCAAAATCACAGGAGAGCTGGAAAGAAGACTCAAGCCGCTCTTGTGAGAACAAGGCTGTTTCTGCCATCGTGCCACTCTGGGCTGCAGAACGTTTACTGGTTGTAGAGCTGTCACACCTTACAGTGCTCTGTCAGTCTCAAAACCATTAGGGAGCAAAACCTTGCTGAAAGCCACAGCATGAAGAACAAGTCAGAGCCCTCACAGGTACATTAAATTATCCTAGAAGCCCTGACTATTCCTTAGCACTCTGAGGTGTCTTAATTAGATGGAAATCACACGTGGAGGTAGCGGTGAAAGAGCAGAGAATGCCAGAAAGCCTTCTCATGTCCTTTTAGAAATGTTATAAATGCTTCCCACACTTGGACAACATCTCCAAATACATTAAGAACAGGTCAGCTGGGTTAAAGGCATTTTCAGTAAGTCAGAGTTTGCAGTTAGCACTGAAATATCCTAAGGTGTCTCTAGGAAGTGTGGAGATGGTGTTTTGAGATCAGGTTTGAGTAAATGTCAAGAAGATTTCAGTTTGAATATGAGACAATGCTGGAAATGACTCTTTGTCACCTTTTAATGTTCACCCCACATAAAGAACATCACCAGAACAAATCCTTGCTGCTCCGTGTGCCAGGCATTGCAGTTCTTCCTTCAAAGGAAAGGTGTTCCTCAGGCTTTGTTTATTAGAGCTGAGATCTGTTCTCTGTTATTAGATGACCTCATCTTTCAGGCATCTTTAACTGAGCACCCTCTAGTATTTTAAACCTGGAAGAATAATTACAGTCCTCTGTCTTTTCTTTCATCTGTCTGCCTTTCCATAAGGCAAAAGCTCTAACGTGGTTATTTCACAAGGTGTTTGTTCAGTGGAGGATGAGTGACTGGTCTTGTTGTGGAACAGCATTGCTGGTGTTGCTAAATGTCTGTGCTCAAACATGGGCTTTTGCCACAGTTTTTCTCTGCTTGGGAGCCCTGAAGGATTTTCTGGTTTGGATATCACAGTAACTAATAGTGGAAATAAGCAAAACCTGTTTAATTGTCTCATTTCAGAGAATCGTAGAGTGACTTGAGTTGCTAGTGACTTCAAACATCATCTGGTTTCAACCCCCCCCTGCCATGGGCAGGGACATTTCCCACTAGACCATGTTGCTCAAAGCCTTATCCAGCCTGGTGTTAAACATTTCCAGGCTTGGACCCTTTACAGTTTCTCTGAACAACCCATTCTAGTGTCTCATCACCCTCACAGTAAAGAACTAAACTTTCTATTTAACCAGAGGAACATGATGAAAATAATTAAAAGCATCCAATTTATGTTGGATGTGTGGAGAAACTAATATTGACTCTGTTCTCTAATGGTGCAGTTTTGCCACTTGACTTTGGTAGGTTTGTAGCTGTAATTTTCAGGCCTTCCTTAAACCAAAGCTCTTGCTCATTCTTCCAGCGTCTTCCCACGGGACAGCAGGATTCCTGTCAAAACAACAACGCAGTTCCTTTTGAGAAGCTAATGGGGAGCAGGGAGGGGGGGAGCTTGGCTCCCTGTGTGCGTGTCCCCTTTGCTGATGTGCCCATCAGAAAGCTGCTGATGTTAACGGTGCTCCCTGGAGGGAGGCAGCTGCAGCAGGAGAGCCATTAATATCCAGCCACTCTGCCACTGGGAGCTGAGCATAGTGCACTTATTTAATTTAGACATTAAATCTTTTCTTTTGGCACAAACAAACACTCCTTTGCTAGCTTAAAATCTTCTGCTGCTGCTTTGGAGGCAGAGCTTTTGCCTGCAAATCTCCCTTGGGAAGGGCTCTGAGCACAAGGTCTGTGAGATTGCACCTGAAGCCCTGCTGACCCACGATTCACTGCTGAGGGTCAGAGGCTGCATGGCCATGGTGGCTCTGAGGGCTTTAGGTCATGAGATAGTTAAAGGTAGTTGATCAGAACTGCTCTGTTGAATTTTCCATTGGAAAACCAAGCAAACAAGCAAAAAAACCCCAACCCTAACCTAGATGGGTTTAGCTAATCCTTGCAAAATCCAGCCTGCAATGTGTAAAGAGGCACCCTGTAGATTTACTATAGCTAAAGTCTGTATGGGCAACATTAAGATGAGCTAATGGAGCTAATAGGTATTAAAACTGGCACTTCTGATGACTTAAATACTGCAGAGTTCTGTTTTTAATTTCTGGTGAGAAGGGACTAGGTTTTGCTTCTTTGTGAACGTGAAATGAAGCTAAGCATTGTCTAGATCCACAGTGAAACAAATTCTACACTGTTTGATGCTGCACATACATCAATTTATTTCCCACAAATAAAACCTGTGTTATTATTTCTTCAAAGCTGTTCAGCAGTATCCAGCTGAGTGTGAGCTAGCGTGTGCCTGGGTGGCCAAGAAGGCCAACAGCATCCTGGCCTGTGTCAGCCACATTGTGACCAGCAGGGAAGTGATTGTTCCATTGTACTTGGCACTGGTGAAACCTTGAGTACTGGGTTCAGTTTTGGGCTGCTCCAAGAGAAATGTTGAGGTGTTGCAGCAGGTCTGCAGAGGGTCAGTGAAGCTGGTGAAGGGTCTAGAGCACAGGTCTTGTGAGGAGCAGCTGAGAAAACTTTGTTTAGTCTGGAGGAAAGGAGGCTGAGAGGAGACCTCATTGCTCTCTACAACTCCAGGAAAGGAGGTTGGAGCAAGGTGGTGGTTGGTCTCTTCTCCTAAGGATCAAGTGATAGGATAGGAGGAAATGGCCTGAGATTGTGTCAGGTGGCTTTAGGGCTGGACATGAGGGAAGACTTCTTCCCTGAAAGGGTTTTCAAACAGGAGACTAGGCTGCTGAGGTCAGCAGCGGAATCCCTATCCCTGGAGGGATTTCAAAGATCTGTAAATGTGCTGCTGAGGAACAAGTGGTGACTTGGTAGTGTTAGGTTGACAGTAGAACTTGACAATCTCTAAGGTTTTTGCAACCTTGGACTATTCTGTAGTTGTTTTTGCTTACTGGAAGGATTGCTGGTGCCACCACAATTTCCTTCAAGCTGTGCCATATGGCAAAAATGAGATCTGAGGTAGCCAGCAATATAGCCACGAACTATTGGAAAGGTTCTCTAAAGCCAAAGGGTTGGGTTTTGTTTAACAAATTCAGTTAGTCCTGGGAGAGAAAACGCAAACTTACTTTTGAAATTCAGATTCAAAAACAATCTGCGTTTTCTGTGTCTTTAATAGTCATTAGAAGATGGAAATGAAGGTTTGCAGGAACCTCTTGTTAGGTGAGCTGCAGTAGAAGGAGACTTGGCAATCCGTTGAGCACAGGAACTGCTGGTCGGGTCCAGAATGTTAATGACAGTCGTCAGGTACTTGAATCAGTCCCTGTATGCTTCAACAGAACTTGCTGATTTTGAAGTTGCTGTGCTCACAGTAGTTTTCTGCCTATCGAAAGCTGTTTGCTTGCTAGCTGTTATGGTAAACATGGGCGTTAGCTCTGCCCTCTTTACCCCCTTGGTCTGGTTGGTTTGTAGCCTTTGAGTCTAGATACAATGCTTTGAAAGTTCAGTTTTTCTGGTGGCCTTGTGGTGAGTGGTCCTAAAGGGCACAGACTGGGCTTGGGCAGGTCCTGTCTGATTTGCCTGCCTGTCTGCGCTGCAGCCAGAGCCGGGAACGCAGGGCAGAGAACCCCAGGCAGCCCGGTCCGGTTTAATCCGGTTGCCTCAGAGGGGTTTCACAGGCCCACGCCCCTGTCCCGTGCAGCTGTGTGCGCCCTCCATTTTGGGAGCGCAGCACCTGAGCCTTCTGCCATTTTGGGCTCTGTTTGGGTGGTGGCCAGAGGCGATTGGGTGACTGTGTGGCCAATGAGACCTTCAGCCTCGGCCATTGCCCTATAAAAGGAGGTGAACAGGTGGAGAAGGAGCTTGCCTGTTCCTTTGTTCCTCGCTCCCCTGCCGCTCGCCTGCCTCTCGCCTCAGGCCGCCTCAGCTGCCTCAGCCAGCAGCTGATTCCCCTTTGCAGCTCACATGGAATTCGCCACAGGACTTGTGTTGGATATTTTCCTGCCTCCGTTTTGGGCCGCAGCCATTCGGACTGGTGAGTAGCCTTAACTCTTTATCCAGGTTGCTGAAGGGATTTAATCCACCTCACAGGCGGTGCACGAAGCTGCCAGAGCCTCTGTTAGAGACACTTCTAAAACCTTTCGAAACTCCATTGCACAGAGACATTCTGCAACACAGTTCTGCTCACTGCATCCAAGAACTTGTGTGGAGAGTGGGAAATGAGTTTGGGGGGGATTATTTTGTCTATATGAATCAATTATTTAATGACTTTTAAGTCTGCCTCATTGCGTTTCACCCCAAACTCAGATTTCAACTAGGCCCCTTCATAACAGGCGTGGACAGGGCCACCCTGCTATGGGTGTTCTATAAGGTCCAGCATATTATCTTTTGGAACACTGGGTCAGGGTTCATAGATTCATGGAATGGCTTGGGTTGAAAGGACCTTAAAGATCATCTAGTTCCAGTTCCCTGCAGGAGGAGACCTCTCACTAGCCCAGATTGCTTGAGGCCTCATGGCTTTGAAGACTTCCAGGGAGGGGCCATCCGTAGCCTCCCTGGGCAACCTGTTCCAGGGTCACCACCCTCACTGCAACAAATTTATTCCTAACATCTATTCTAAATCTGCTCTCCTTAAGCTTCAATCCGTTCCTACTTGTCCTATGCTGCACGTGCTTGTAAGAAGTCCCTTCCTGGCTTTCTTGTAGGCCTCCTTTTCTCCAGGATGAGTCGCCCCAAATCTCGATACTGCCCCTCCAATAAGGGAGGTGCTTCAAGCCCTCTGATCGACTTTGTGACCTTCTCTGGAATCATTCCAGCACTTCCATGTCCATCTTATGCTGTGAGCACCCGAGCTGGTTGCGGTACTCCAGTTGAGGATCTTATGAGAGTGCGGAGTAAAAAGGGAGAGTCTGTGACACCAAGCTATAGGTGATGGCTGCCATAAGGAGCCCTAAGTGTTCTTTAGGGTCAAAGAATAAGTTCATGCTGTTTTCTGGAGCATGAGGCCAGGCTAGGTGATGTGTGCTGTGAGGAGTTTTAAATGCTGCTGACTTCTTGCTCTCACTCAAAAAGGGGCTGCTCCACCTGTGGATGCTGCAGCTGAGCAGCCAGTGTGTAGCACAACCTCTGCATTAGCAGTCTGGGGTGTTATTGCATCCAGAGTTAGATCTGATCTAAGAGCTAGGCTGTTAGAATGGAAAATTCACTGAGCAGGTACTCAGACCAAAATGTATTTGCCTGGGGCTGATGCAGCATCTACAGAGCCCAGCTTTTTGCTCACAGATGTGGTGGGTGCAGCCAGCCACCACCAGGCTGCAAGTGGTTTGTCTACAATTCTCTACTTGTTTCTTGTCTCAAGACCTTATTCAGGATTTAGTAGGAATTAATTTGATAGAAAAAGTAAAAAAATAATCTTTAGTCATGCTCTTGGGTATTTTTTTCTGAAGATTTTCTTCTGCATCCTTTGATGGGGAAAGGAACATGAAAATACAAATCACTGGAGTGTGAACATCACCAAAGCTGGTACCATTTCTGAGAGAAAATCAACCCCAAAGCAGTATTTAACCTTGTAGTACAATCAGAAATGTCAGTCTTGTGTAATCCAATGGTCATGACGTAACTTTTGCCTTACAGAGTCTTCACGTTTTGGTGAGGGTTAATATTACTGCCTGCCAGTAGCAGCCTGTTGGCATTGTTGATCCAACCCTATTGACTCTGAGCTCCACATAATTGAAATTGTGTGTGTATTAAGGAAAAAAAAGGGGGAAGAGGCTTTAGTAGCAGAATATTCTCCAAAATTTAGTCCTTTCCCCTGTGATTGGGGTCATTTAGTTTGCAAGTTGTGAGCCTCTGCGGGACACAGACTGGTATTAGTGAGAGATGCAGCCCCCAATTATTTGTATAATTGTGTAATTGCTTGCCTGAAAAAGGAAGTTTTTTTCACATGGAGTGTTGAAACCTCATCTCCCTTGCTGGGACTAATCTGTAGTATATTTTTGATGTATCTCCAGGGGGTGGAAAATGCACACAAAGAACATTTTGTACCATTTGTGGTTGCTTTTTGTTTTTAAGATGAATATGATTTACAGACTTATATAATGTTTTGGGTTGGAAGAGACCTTAAAATCATCTAGTTCCAATCCTCCTGCTGTGGGCTCATGCTAGGTTCAGCCTGGCCTTGAACACCTTTGGGGCACAGCGGCCAGTAGGTATGTTGGAGGCTGTACACTGACCTCGTCCCCATCTTCCTAGGGATTTTGTGGCTGCAAACTAAAATACTGTGGATTAGTCTCTGTTGGTGCCTGAGAGGCTCCATCTATTCTGGTACTTCCAGTAGCAGGAGCAAAGGAGAAATTTATGGGAGTAGTTAAAAATACCCCTATTGATTCCCAGAGCTATATTAGTCTGAGTGATTTGCTACACTTTACTTTGTGTGCAAACCTCATTCAGTTGCTATTTTGTGCCTTTGTCATGATTTCAGTGAGGCAAGATTAAAAGGAAAGTAACATCAATTGATCTAATACAGAGTTGTACGTGGAAAAAGCAGGCACTGCTTTGGAGATGCTGGCTCCTCTGGGGTGCTGGTGCTCCAGCACTTTGTCCTGCATCAGCACTACTCAGAATCACAGAATTACAGAACTGTTTTGGTTGGAAAAAATCTTTAAGATCATCAACCTAACTTAGTCATTTTACCGTGTCTGGTGCTAAACCGTGGCCCTCAGCACCACTTCTCTGTGTCTTTTAAACCATGCCAGGAATGGGGGTTCAAACACCTCCCTGGGGAGCCTGTGCCAGTCTTTGAGAACCTTTTCAGTGAAGAAGTTTCTTCTGATGTTCAGAAGAACCTTTCCTATTGAAACCTGTGGCTGTTTCCTCTGGTTCTGAATTCCTACTTGTGCTGGATGTATGGATTTACTGGATTTGTGTCTCTTGCTTTATCAGTAAGTTGCTTTACTGCGTCAAGTCCAGATGTAACCAAACAGTAAACCTTCTCATTTGTTCTTAGTGGAGAGACCTTAAGATACATCTCGAATATGATGAGCTGAATGGCTCAGTTTCAGAAACAATTTAACTCCTCTTCACACAATTTTGAAAGTAACAGGAATTAATTAGTATTTCTTGCATCTTTCTATTGCTTATATATTTGTTCTTCTGCGTGTTTTGGTGTTTGATATTGAAATTTTTTGACTATTGGGTTTTGACCCTAAAAGTTGTGGTATTTTCTTAGTCACAACTGTTACCTTTCTTTTTCTCGTGTGTGAAATGGGGATAAAAGTGAATAAACTTAGAAACACTGCGTGGAGGGCTTGAAGTATTTTGGTATCTTTAAAATAAAGTTGTGAAGGAAACCATGTGCATGTGTGCCAACCACATACTTCACTCTGGCAGGCAGCAGCTTTCTGCCCAGGCTCAGCAGATGACACTTTGCAGGTCACTGACAGATAGAGGCAGATGCAGCAAGCTGCTGCAGTTGCTGGTGAGTTTGGGACCACCGTGATGGTTGGGTCAGAATTTGTCTGACATGGATGAGTGAGGTTTGAATGTTCTGCAGTAGCAGCCCTTGTTAAATTTTGAGGATGCCTCTCTTTTTTTAAGATATGAGAACAAGAGGAGCTGGGAGGACTCTTGCTATGGCTGTTGTCTGCACTGGTGGAAGTGCAGAAGGAAGTGGCAGGACCATGGTCTTGCCCATCAGAGGCCTGGACAGGTTCCTTGTCCTGTAGGGTCCTCTACACTCAGGAGGACTAGGTGAAGTCAATCATCTGCTGTGCTATTTTGGTCTATTTTGGTCCTTCACCCAGCAGAGCTCTTTTCTTTGGTGTAGAATCATATAATGGTCTGGGCCAGAAGGGACTTCTAGAGATCATCTAGTCTGATCCCCATGCAGTCAGCAGGGACATCCCCACTAGACCAGGTCACCCAGAGCCCCAGTCTGCAGTGTGACTGATACTGAGAGACATTAAAAGTACAATTATATAGAGACATTAGGTCTTTGGGAACCTAATTAGAATGATAAAAGGAAGGTGGTTATTTCTGACTTTGTGTTGTACACATCAGTGGTTCTGGAGGGTCCTTGGATCTGACCCAGGCTGGAGCAGATTGATCTCTGCTGCAGGGTCTGTGCTCAGCTGTACTCCACCTTCAGCAGATCCTGACCCTTCAAGAGTGCTGGTTCCTGCTGAGCTTGCACTGCAATATTGAATAACATGGGGATGGGGAATGGGCAGAGAGAGACATTCTTCAAGTCTTTAAAGAAAGAGCTTCAAGGCTTTCTTCTCTGAAAGTAAATTTACTGGCTGAAGGAAAGGTGAGAGGGATCACTTATGGAAGAGGAACAGCAGCAGAATGGAAAGTCTGCCAGGGAGCCTGTCTGCTGCTGGGAAGAGAAGCCTGACAGGAGCTGCTGGAGGATTGTGGAGATAAAATTTCTGTCCTATGGCAATTAGAAAGGGTGAGAGGGAGGGTGGAGTGGGACAAAAGAGAGCCAAATTCTTTGAAAGAAAGCAAGCCCCAAGTCTAGTCTGGATTACTGATCTAAATCTTGATTGAATGAGTCATTCATGGAGGTGAGGCAGTGTCTGCAGGAGGCCAGGAACCTGAGGGATAAATTTGCTCTCTGCAGAAGTTATTTACTGGGCAGCTGCTAGTGCTCACTGGTGCTTTGCAGTGTTCTTTCTATATGCATATTTGGAGCAGGTGGTTTTCCTGTTGAGGAACTCTGGCTATTGCAGATGTAAAAACTCACCATCCTTAGGTGCTCTCATCAGAGCAAATCTAAAGGGCAGCCCAGGGCATATTAGCATAGGCATGCTGTGGCAGATGTTGGCATCCCTTCAAAGCTGGAAGACTGCTGTGTGCTCTGGTCTGTAGGGTATTGCCAGCCTCACTTCTGCATGGGAAAACTGTCCTGCTGCCCCTAAGTCACCTAGAAGCCTTGGCCTCCTTCCCATCACCCTGCAGCGTCGCTGTGGGCCAGACCTGCTGGTGGAGCTGCCTCTGCTCGCTGCAGCCCATGCTGCTTGCTGCTCTGTCTCTCCTCTGCAGACGCAGCGCTGGGAGTTGTGTGCCTGGCTGTGTTTGCAAATTTGGCCTTTAGCTGCTTGGACTCCTGCTTTGTTGACGGCTGGAGAGATCACGCAGAACATACAGAAGAATGTGCTTGTGTGCAGTGAATAATTATGAAGAGCTGAGTTTGTGTTACTGCTCAAGCTGGGTTTGAGAGACAACCTTTGTAGTGTTGGTGTTACAGAGGCTCTAATGGAGCAAGGGCAAGCTTAAAGGAAAAGTTACAAAATTCAGTATCTTCGTCAGGACCAGTATCCTTCTCTGTGTTAGACATCACCGAGGCATGTGTTTTAGCATCAGACCTGGTAGATTTCAATGGTGGGTGGACTGGATGATCTTGAAGGTCTTTTCCAGCCAAAATGATTCTATAAAAAGCAGAGGAGTGTGTGTGTGACCCAGAGTTGTGAAAGAACACAGGTATGCCCACTTGCTTTTCCCTTATGAGGAGGAGATCCAGGCACAAGAAGAAGGTATCATTTCATGACAGCTGTGCTCTTCCATTCAGTAAAACCAAGGGACCACAAATGCTGTGGGTGCAGGAGCCAGTCTGTAGTGTGTCAGGGATGAGGAGCTTACCCATATCTGCATCTTGTGTAAGTGCAGTAATGCTTGAGCCAGGAAGCCACAGCAGAACCCCACCCGAGGAAGGTGTTTTCAATACTGCCTGTACAGGATTTAGCTCTTGGTTACTTACCTGTAGGAGGTGAGAGAAAAGTGGAACCTGTATGAATTTGTCCGTAGTCATGGAGAACACAGGAAAGGGCATATGGTAGCAAGGGCAGAAACAGATCATGAGCACAGCTTCTTATTTGGAGCTTCTGAAGGTTTTACATCAAATAACTCATCCTGTTCTGTCCTTCCTACTTTGCTCTCAGCTTTGCAAAATGAATTTCACATACACTGTGTCTCCCTGCTTGGAACACTTACCTGTCTCTCAACTGCTTCCTATTCTTTCAAAGTACTTTTTACTGCTAGGATTTGATTTATATAAATATATATATACTATACACACACACAATCATTTTCCTGTTGTGCTGCTTGTGTGTGGCTGTGGGTGCAGAAGCCACACACAAGAGTGTGGGTTCCCACACTCCATCCACAGCATGATGTTACTTGCTGTGGTGGGGGAATTAATTACATTATGTGCTCTATTTATGAACTAATGCATTGCTTTATTTATTGCTGCTGCAGCTAGTTTGATTTTGGACAATATTTAGTTCTGTTTCAGTAACTTTCATTTTAAAAACAAGCTGCTGGTTGGAATTCATTGGCATTAACAACCTGTTATTGATTAGTTTGGCCTCAAACTGTGCGCTGAGGATAGAGTGGCTGGATGCCCTGCTAAGCCTTTAGACCAGAGAGCTAGTAGCAAGTTAAAGTAGATTTTTCTTGGAGTGGTTGGAATGTGTGTTGAAGACTTGCAGGTGTCTGAGGAAGATCAAAGGCCCTTGATTTCTGTGGTTGGAGCTTATCTTTATAGGAAAGAATAAAGGATGCAGAAGAAAACTGCAATCCTTCCTCCCGCTTTTGTACCTCAGTTGCAGCATTCAGTCTTGCCCCTTACTACAAAGTTTTTTGTTGTGAATTGGAAATAACATATGTAGTGGTGAAATTTGGTCTGTAAGGCTGTGTATCTCTGAAAGTCTGCTCTCCAATTTTAAGAGCTTAATTTGAAACCTATTGGAATCAATTGGGAGGTTTCCTCTTTTCACTTGTACTTCATTTCATACCATGTTTCCAGTAATGGCTTGCTAGCTTTTCTCTGTGACATTACATTCTGCTGACTGTTCATGATTTAAAAGACTAAGAGGTTAAGTAGCTTCTATTCCACCATCTCTGGTTACCTGCAGGAGAACTCAAGGTCTACACTTGAGAGCAGAAAATGAAGGTTCTGTTTGTAAATTATAGCTCAAGGTCAATTTGAAGAGAGTTTTTGGAGGGACTGGAGCTGGTCCTTCTTTTTCATTCATACCTCAGTGGCATGGTTTGCATTTTACGTCTGACATAAGCATAATACTGGATTTGGTGAGATGTCCTGTTATGATCCTGTAAAGCAGGGCCTCAAAAAAAAAAGAGGAAATGAGGAAAAAGAGATTGGAGAGAGGTAAGGATCAGTCTCTTCTCACATGCAGCAAGAGACAGGACAAGAGGAAATGGCCTGAAGCTCTGCCAGGGCAGGTTCAGGTTGGATATCAGGAAAAATTTCTTCATCGAAAGGGTTCTCAGGAACAGAGAGGTAGTGGAGTCACTGTTCCTGCAGGTATTTAAAAGACCTGTGTGTGTGGTGCTGAGATGTGGTTTAGTGCTACTGTTTTAGCAGTAGTGGTGGGATTGTGAGCTCTAGGCGAGTGGTTGGTTGGACTTGATGCTCTCAAAAGGTCTCTTTCAAACTCAACAGTTCTATGATTTTAAATGAAATGTTGAGGAAAGCTTTTCTGTCACCTCCTCCTTCTGACAAATACCTTTTATCTATTCTGTACTAGGCTGTGTTTACAGTGTATGCAGGGATATTAAACAGCTGCCACATCTCAAGCCAGAGGTAGCTGCAGCAGTCCTGGAGTGCCTTAGTAGACTCCTGATGAATCCTCAGGGGTGAAGGGCTCTATTAAAAATGGAAGATCATTATCACTAATCTTCAAAGTGGACCAATGCATTTAACATGTATAATTATAAACTTTCAAACAAGATGATTTTGTCTGGTGGGAGCAGCTGGGAATTGTTTTCATTATCACATTTCGGGGAGTGAAAAATCTTCCTATTCTCTCGGAGGATTCTGTAGGATTAGCTGCTGCTGTTTGCCATTGCATATTCCTACAAGTGCTTGTTTAATTGTGCATGTCCCTAATTCTTTCTGCATCCTTTTTGGGGCGTGTGTGTGAGAGGGAGTTGTGTTGCCTTTCCCCTGTGATGTTCAGGGATGGTCCTCTTCAGATGGCTGGAAAATGACAGTTTTTTCCCATGATCAATATGAAAAATGGTCTGACAACGTGTGCAGGAGTTTACTGGTGCGGCAAAGTGCTTGCTTGTGCAGTCAGTCTGGAAATAACCACACGGACTCAGAAGCACCTGAGAAAGTGATTTGCATCACTGATATTTTCAGCATGAAATGGAAAAGTAAACATATACTGATACTTTCATCAAAGGATTGTCCAAATTCCCTTTTAAGCCTCTGATAGCAAGTCACGCTGTCCAGGCAGCAGCTCTGACCTCTCATTTTCTTGGGTAAGGTGTGAAAAAAAGATCTCTGTGGTCTTGGTGATTGGAACTTTTGCTTCATGAAGGGCTTCCTCAGTAGAAGTTTAAGATAAATTGTACAGGGAGAAGCTCTTTGAGAACATATTTTTTTTTTAACTGATAAGAACAGATCAT